>NC_085891.1:3439987-3752713 GCF_035222375.1 Podospora pseudocomata | reverse complement strand
CCTGAGGATGCCGCTTTATAGAGAGCTTCTGTGGTCATTCCTCCATTTCCCCTTCCACCTCTTTTTAAAGCTTTTCATCCTCGGCTCATCGCAGTTTGTCATCTGGTGGAAAGTTATCGAAACTTATCTCTCTACCAACAAGATGTTCATGACCGCCTTGAAGGCAGGGGATGACCCCGGCTTTAATGTCACCACATCGTGGTTCGTCTCAACCATCAACGGAACTCTCAACGAGGTGTTTCAGCTCTACAGGCCAAAATATGATGTAACCCCTCAATCGATCAGCGATGGGTTGGCATTGCTCATGGAAATCCCCGATGACTTCTGGGCCACAGTCCAGGATTTACCAGAAGAGGAATTCTTGAATAATGAAACAGTCAGCCACATCACCAACGCCTTGACGGAACTGCTTACTGCTATGCAGAACTCACTCTTTGCAACATTCAATGTCAACGGATACTCGGCCTTTGAAGGTAGCGACGAGGTTTTCAAAAACGCTGCGGAACTAGAGGAACGGGTTTGGGAGCTGAACTGGGGCAAGTTCAAGCTCGTTTTCACCTACGCCTACGTCGCCGCGGGGCTCACACTCATCACGATGAACCTCCTCTACATCGTCTCTCGCAACGGAGGCTGGACTCCCTTCAACTACGTCCGCAAAGGTCTCAACTTCCTCATTGGCGTCGGCCTTTGCCTGGTCACGTTGATAACCCTCAACACAGAGCAGGTCCTTCAACTCTGGGGGACACCCTGGCCGTTGCCGATTCTTGTCATTACCCTCTTTGTCGTTCTCATCCTCAACCATCTGCCTCAACCACCACCGATTTTCTTCAATGGAGCCAACACAAAGCGCCTGGGTGGTGACAAGCGGAAGAAGCAGAAGACCGGGTGGGGTGTTGTCAGGCAGATGGGCTTCAGAACTGGAGCTGCGCCGGCTGAGAAGGATACCGGGTATCCAGGTGCTGGGTCTGCTCACCCACAGGAAGGGTATCAAGCGCCTGCGCCGGGGTACCAGCAGCAGGACTCGCCGGTGGTTTCCGGGCAACAACGCCAATATGAGCAGCAATATCTCCAACAGCAGCAGCAGCAGCAGCAACAAGTATATTCTCAACAACAGCCACAGTATCAAGAGGTAGATATTGCAGGATATCCCGAGCGACAGCAGTATCATCAAGGATATCAGCATCACCAACAGCAGCAAGGTCAAGGATATGGACAGGCTCCGTATCAGCAGGGCTATTGATTCGGCCTTCTGTTGCACCAAAAATCAGTGTGGGATGATTTTTTTTTTAGCGGGAGTCTCAAAATGGTTATTTTATACATGTAAATATCGTCGTAGTTGGTGTAATTGTTGATGTCAGTGTCATCATTCAATGGAGAATCATCGGGGTTCATTGGGGTTTTATCTTGTTCGGTAGACTGCAGTGCAAAAGCTATGGGAAGACCGTCGTCTCCTTCAGCGGTACATGTGCGAGTTCATCATGAATGGTCTGAATATGAAGCTGGAGCTTACATCCGTGGACGTTTAAATGCCATGGCGTACCTAATCTGTGTCATGACACAGATCATTGTCTCTTCTTGTGCAGCGAGCGGTCCGGGAACTGTCAGCGTCATGGGATGCTGCTTTCCCCATATTCCCGAATTGCCGACTTCATGGTTCTCCACCCCCGCATGCTCTCGATCGATGTTTGGGGAGTTGGCTTCCCATCCCACAAAACCCGCCACCAATAGCATGCCGTAGGTGGTCCCCCCACTTCCTCCTCTTGGGTCATCCCTTTTGTGACATCCCCATCAAAACAAGGGCATTGATGCTCCAAAAGCATCGAGACAAGACAGCTGCTCGAACAACAGACAAAGAGATGAAGACAATTTTGACTTTCAGCCTCCGCGGAAATAGCCTATTCCAGCCGGCTGCCGGCGGCCGAGGCACGAGGCGTCAAAAGGCTTGGGCTCTCTATCCACCCGGCCGCTATCCCTCTTTGGGAGTTTCCCTTAGCAAATCTGACGTAAACGCCGAGAGAGAGCCACGAACACAGTTGACGGTTGGCTCGTTTGGAGCAAAACATTTAGTCACAGGTTGACCCTTCCTGCCCTTTTCGAAGCTGGGAGCTCGCTCGTGGCACCATGGCTTTGTATGGCAACATACCGCTTAATAAAGATGGATTCTTCGTCAGCCATGCGATCGTCCAGGGTTTTGCCCGCTCTTTCCATTGTGTGACTGGTGTTGCTCCTCCCAGAAATTCCTCCCTCCAGTCTCACGTCTTAAAACTCCACGAGTACTCCAGATGCCATGAAAAGAATATCAGATCGACCTTTTCACCATCCAGTTCACTGACATCGCAGCCAAGATGTCCTTCATCCGCTCACCCTCCAACACGCACGTAACCCGAAAACCACCCACCGAGAAGCCAAGGTCGTCATGGTCAACACTCCACTTCGATGTTGACGCCCACGTCAACCCGTTCTTTCCTTCCTCATTCCTGCCCCGCTTTCCCCGGGCCGTGGCGCACTTCCTCGGGTACCGCACCCCTCATCCTCCAGCGGCGCATCCGAAGCCACCACTGGGCAATATTCCCATGATATTCTGGGCCGTGGTGGGGATATTCAGCAGCTTGGCCTTGATCGGGGCTGTAGGGCAGGAGATTCCGGCGTTTGGGGAGAAGGGGGTGCCGGTTATCATTGGGAGTTTTGTATGTTGTGTTCCGGCTCTTGTTTCTCTCGAATGTGTTTGCTGATATCAACATAGGGTGCTGCCGCCGTGTTAGACTTTTACGCAATCGAGTCGCCGCTTGCCCAGCCCCGCAACGCCATCCTCGGTCAGATATTAGCTAGTATCACGGGGATTATCGTTTGTAAACTGTTCGCCTTGCTGGGGCCTGAGGAGTTTGAGCGTGTTCGATGGCTGGGAGGGGCGCTGTCATGCGGTCTCGCCACGGCGGTTATGGCCCTGACGGGAACGGTGCACCCGCCTGCTGGAGCCACGGCTCTGATGGCAGTGGTGGATGATGATGTGAGCAGGCTGGGGTGGTATGTGTTGGTGCCTGTCTCACTGGGGTGTGGCCTCATGCTGATAGTAGCCCTGCTTGTTAACAACATCCAGCGGAGGTTTCCATTCTACTGGTGGTCACCTAGTGAGACGGGGTTGTTCTGGAACCAAGCGGCGAGACGAGAGCAACAGAGACAAAAAGAAGAGGAAAGCAGGCCAAGGCTGGAAAAACCTGGGGCATCGGCCACCAGCAGCACTGATTCTGAAAGAGGGATGGGGGAGGATGCCGAGGTGGTTATCAAACGTGGGGAGGTCATAATACCCGAGGGGATCACATTGCGGCCTGAGGAGGTGCTGTGGTTGGAGACCATCAGTCAACGGTTATGAGGAGAGAAAGAAGGAAATAATAATACGAAAAATAGACTTGACATGAACCAAAAAGAAGTTGATACTCGGATACCGGGAGTCGAACCCGGGGCTGTTGAGAGAACAGACACTTCTGAGAAGTGAGAGTCAACGATGTTACCGCTACACCATACCCGATGAGGATGGTTCCGATTGGATTGATGTGGTGGTGGGGTGGAATTAGGGTTTGTATATGGCGACGTGCTAAGCTTTTGTGTGGTGGAGTTAACGGTGGAGTTCTCTGCGAAGATTCGTAGCCAGCCGCAAACATCTTCTCGTTTTCATGCTCCACTGACAATGCAGGATGCCGTCAAAGTGGTAGGGTTGCGACAGATCTACGTGGACACATATTGTGGAAATACATTGGAACATCTGAGCTGACATAGAAGAAAAGAGGATGTTACGATAGAGTATGGCTCATGGTGAGAGTCCATGGCAACAATGACCAAACCGACCTCCTTGCTGGCGACTTTTTTGACCTGTCAGCAATGCTCCGAACACCGCGGTCGACCTTTCGACCACAAAAGGCTAGCTTCAGTCAAAGCATCGGTTCAAAGCTGGCTCGACATGAGCTACCCGGGAGCTGAAGTCATATTAAGCATGGAGACCGTCTTGTCGGTTTTGACGCTTTAGAATATTGGGGTTGCCACTTGTTGGAGAAACACACATGCATCACATTGTTTCCACGGGAAGGGGTAGTATGGGGATGTCGTTTGGCCGCAATGTGAACACCAAAGCCCCAACGAGCATGATATGCTACCTAGAGAGAGTACATTGGCAGCCAACTCTACTTGGATACCTTACAAAGAAGTTTGGATATTCAGCATGGAGCTGTACCAGCATTATTGGCGATTTGGCAAAATAGGTCTTTAACTTGGGAAGTAGCTGAGTTTTACGGTTCAGGAAAAACTACAGAAGAGACTGAAGGTGATCCCCCATCTAAAATTTCGCTTGGTCTAGAGCATACCTAGCTCTCTTCTGACACGGTTATCAGGCTATTTCGGTCAAAATGCCTGATTTTACCTGAAAAATCTTTATTACGAGCGATTACGATTTAAGAGGACTGTGACGAACCCCTGTACAGAACCTCTGAAAGGGATACTGGTTGAAGGTAACTTCTGACAATTGGTTCGGTGTAGCTAAACAGTGCACAACAAGATGTCTCAATGTAAACACAAGATACCGTGAATACAATCTGTATTGCATACTGCGGAACTGTCTATCTACGCCAGCCAGTTCCTCCGTATATATAGACCTTCCCAAATCGTGATCAATCTGATCAGTGCCCTGATCACACTGATCACTCTGATCAGTCTTCCTGTGCTGTGATTGGCTCCCCTGGGTGTTTCCCCGCTTAGCCCCTGCTCCCGTGGTTCCACAACCAATCGTTATTCCTGTCCATATACCAGGGTTGTGACAAGAACCTCTGAAAGGGATACTGTTACAACCTGTCAAAAGTACGATGCACTCTATGAGGGTCAATATTATGGGGGTTGCAACTGTGTGCTTTTCTTGCTTGTTTTTCTCTCTGTTCCTGCTCTCTTTTATAGACCTTTCTGCAGGATTCATTCTGTCACATGGTCAACAACAGGTCGTTCTAACAAAGAGCTACTGAGAGTAGATTGTAGACAAATGAACTTGATTGCTTGCATGAGGAATCAGATTCCTCGACATGAGGAGCGCTGGGCACTCCCCCCTATTTATGCGAAGCTATCTACATATGTTTCTGAAGTATCTTTGTACCTTGCTCAGTGTGCTCAGTGGTCTTGGCGGCTGAGCAGACTGAGCAACCTTTCATGATCGATGTGCTCAGTGTGCTCAGTGGTCTTGGCCACTGATCAGACTGAGCACCTCCTGATTGGTCGTATGGGGGCTTATGGGTCTTTCCATCCCTGGCCCAATGATTGGCCGAGGTGTCCCAGCACCTCAGGTACCACCCAGTGGTTCCTGTACGGGAGTATTACGCTTGGGGCGTAACATTTGCCTTGATGGTGACTTCCACCTATGAAAAGTCCGCAAAAAGAAAAGAAACATGACCGTACATTGTGGGGCCTTTCGGGTCCCTCAACTATTTCCCCGTGAATGCCCAACGGTCCGGATCTCTCTCTCTCTCTCTTTCCTTTCAAGTTCCCCAAAACACTTCCCAAACCAAGACTTTCGGAAGCCACCCACCAGACCTCACACAGCTCACAATGTCCTCCTGCACCACTTGCAGCAAGCCAGCCTCCGAGGTCCCCCTGAAGCGGTGTGCCAAGTGTACACTCACCGAATATTGTTCCCGCGAGTGCCAAAAACAGGACTGGAAAGCTCACAAGAAGATCTGCGGCAAGCCAGGCCAGCCAGGGGCCGAAGGACGCCCCTTTGCCAACAGCATGCATTCCCAGCCTCACATGGAGGGTAAGAACTCCTTCGGCCAACTCAACCAAGGTTCCTGGCTGCATGGCCGCCCGGAAAAAGAAGTCTACAAACTACTCGTCGATGTATACCGCCTCCGCGCTGATGACCAATACAAATTTGAAGGAGACGCCGATGAGGATGGCCTCTACGGTGGCGCCAGGGACTCCATCGAACCTTTTCGCCGCTTCCTAAAGGACGTTGAGAGCAAGTCTGAATTGCTGCCGGCGTGGTGGAATGAGGAGAAGGCCAAGGCATGCATTGAGTTGGGATCCTCGGGTGGATGGTCCAGCCTGCGTTCGGCCGTCGAGAAATCAGATATTATCGACCATTATGGCGACGGGTTTCTTCCTATGCAGATGCGTATGTTTGGCGAGTCTGTGTATGGGCACGCGCCCGGAGCGGCGAGCGGGGCTGGTGCGAGGATCCAGCAGCTGATGATGGCAGGTGGAAGCATGATGATGTAAGGCTGTATCTTGAACCCCGAGTGGGTTCGAGAGCTACCGGCGCCAACCCTGTGGGGGACTAGGGGTTAAGTTCAACGGTTACATGTCAAGTCATGGTACTATTTCCGACATCTCGGTCAGAAATATGTCTTGAGAGAGGCTTGTTCAATGTACGTAATGCGGAAGGGCTATTGCCGGGCTACAGACAGTGCGGTGGATCTGGAAGACAAGAGAAGGTCGCTTGAGGTACGGTGCTTTACCATAGAAAGAAGAGTTAGGCGAAAATATCACGGCGCTCTGGGGACGAAGTAGGATCGCGGTCCCAAACTCCAGCCGAAAGTGACATCGCCAAGCCACCAAAGACATCCAAGCCAGCTACTTGGGACGTTCTAACTCTACACCATCTCATCGTACTCCGATTCGGGTCGATTTCCGCGGCATGTACTCATATCATGGCCTGATAATGCCGTCTTCCGAGCTCGGCAAGTCCAACGCTGCCCGTGGGGTTACAGGATAGGGGACGCTTGCGATCTTCCTGCGTCCATCGACTCAAGATAAATAGGTAGGCACCTTCCCTGTGACCCATCCTATCCTACAAACCCAGTATCTCCAGATACAGCACAGGTGCAACATCCTACCTTAGTCTACGCCTCGACTATCCGAACATGAAGACCACCACCCTCTACCTTATCCTCACCGCTGTTGCCGGCGTCCTTGCCGCCCCTTATTCCGAGATAGAGGCAGCCCAGCTTGAGACCAGAGCTACCTGCAAAAGCCCAAGTATTTGCTCTGTGTTTTGGTCAGGCAGATGCGAGGCATGGTGTGGAGACAAAGCTTTTCTCCCACATGACCGGGGACGGCTGCAAAGGCCTTGGTGCGAAGAAGTGCTGCTGCAGAAAATGAATGCCCAACTATGGTCGATAAGGTATGTCAATCCTCGTGGTGAGCTGCTTCACAAGGACACCACTAATCCCAACCATCAGCAGGAATACTGCTCGTCCCAAGCATATAGACACGAGCTCTGCTCACCGGTGACGCAATGCAACCCATTGGATTGGCGTTAATGTGGGAAGGCTGGATAGGTAGACAGACCGCAATGTAAATAGAACCTCTCGCAGAAAGATGTTTTCGAATTTGGAGTATTGTCTTTATATATGCCAAACATCGCTAGCCTTTCTGGAAACATGTCGTTAATCTGGAGTCGATGCACATGGTAGGCACCCCACAAAAACCGTCAAGCCACAAATCACACCATCACCAGAGATTAGGTCGCCTATTGGCCAGGGTCTGTAATATGAGTAGGGATCTTGTACCACTGTTGAGATGATCAAATTGAACCAGTAGGATCCTGACTACAACCAGATACCTGAGTAGGTTGTTGGGACCTGGTTTTGAGTCAGCATGGGGGAGGTACCCATAGCTGTGGTGGCCATTGGAGTGCGACATCGGTAGGAACGTTATATATCAGTCCGGGAGATGGCATGGCAGCCTGTACCGAGACGATGACGTCTGCTCTGTAGTGGAAATTGGTACTTGGTCATCCATGTGCGTGTTTGTGTAGGATTAGCGGCTACTACACACCCACAGTCTATTTGGTATCAGCGCTTTTGAAGGCGTTGGGCCAGTGTCTATGTCAGAAAGTCGTTTCAATATTCAAGTGAGTGAATAGGCAGCATGGTGACGAGAATGGCTGTGAAATGGCGTATGTGGCTAGGTGAACAAAGTCTTGTCATCAATGAAGGTGGAAACCCGTGAGTAATTACCGATGCGCTTCAAGTCGATCCAGGGTCATACACGATGAATATATCTAGTAGACTCTGTGTCAGCTTCAAAGGTTAATTGGGGCCTGTCAGCTAGCCACACAGCGTCCATATTAGACTCAATACAGCCACCATTGGAAGTTGGCTAGAACTTTGCATCTGGTGAGACTGGGCCGGTGTGGCACTGTGGCAGCAGCAAAGCTAAGGTAATCCTCTGGCCGTCGTGACTGGAACAGGATCCATGTTACCGGAACATCCGATGCCCTTTCCCAGGAGCGTTCATAAACTCCATCTGCTTTGCAACTTGAACGCAAGGGCTGTCGTCAGTCCCGATGAATTTCCTTTTTACCCAGACTGTTCAGGTTGATATTCTATCCCTCATCAAAGGGTACAGCGGCATGAAATGGTGCTCTGCAAGTCTAGCAAGTGGATGATACCCGTTGGGTGCCGTGCGTCCTTTCTCGCAGCGTTTCCTAATCACGGCCGAGTCAGATGAGGATCCCATCGAAATCTCTGCTCGATATTGATATCCTGCAGATATAGCTCTGCAGCCAAATATGCAACTGCACTGTGACTACAACCTGAGAAGTCCAACTCTACCGCAGTCGGGGTGGTCTGACAATAGAGACTGGGTGTCAAGTCATGTAGTACTCGGTGGAGATCATTTGTTCAGCTTTTGCGTCCAGACCGTTTATTTTGCTTGGCCTACCTCCCCGAGGTGTTATTCAAGAACCATCACCTTCCCGCTTAGGTTTTTCTTAGTTACTCGGGTAGCATTCATGCCCCTGGCAAGCTGTCGTCTAGGCCATCAGCCTCTTCAGGGGGCGGCAAGACCTGGTAGCACAACCCCACAGAATGGGGAATCAGGGGCCCATTGAGACATGCATGGACGGAGATCAGATCGTGTGTAATAAAAAAGAAACGGGTAATAGCTAAAACCCCCGATGGCTTGGCATCGGCCATGTCACGCCTGCACGCGTTGACCGCTGAATGGCGCGGAAAACAATCCCGCAACCGCGGTTCACATATTGCAGCTACAAAGGATGTGTGCATGGGGGAGCCTCACGTCACAATCGATCTGCATCAGGGTCTCATCGCATCCACCTACCGTGACACCGACGCTACTCTCTCTTGTCTATCTTTGGAGGCGAACCCGTTGACCGAAGCAACTTCTAGACGCTGTTCAAAGAGTCCTGGCTCCAACAATTTCTGGTGCAACAGTGCATGCAGCACGCCCCCTTCTGGCCACGCTTACTTTACTGTTTTTTTCCTGCTGGCGGGACTTGTCCGGTCAAAGAACTTGGGCAAGTGGCTGACACTCTATTGAATTATATTCCCTGCCGGCGCCCGGCGTGAGTCCATCTTTGCAGCTCGGCGTTTGTTGTGGAAAATCGGTGAGCGTAAGAAGCAGAAAAGTACGTACTAACTAGGTACAGTGTGGTAATCCGAGGGCTGGCATATGCAGCTTTCTGCTTTAGATCCTTGCAAGCTCAGGGACCTTGGGGAACGGAACGATCCGCATCCCTCGCCGTTGAAGATCTGGTTTTCCAGGTAGGTAATGACTGAGCACCAACCTTGAGTGCAATAAAGGATTATACAAAATTATGGGCACACTTCTATCAAGAACCGCAGTCAATCATCTAAGTCGGTAGGTATCTTGCCTAGTCACCTTCATGTCACGATTTTCCCATCAGCATTGGTTACACAACCTCAAAGGTCTTGGCGATATCTTGACGAGATATTGAGGCTATTTCGATCCACGGATCGTACGAATGATTCAGGGGTCCACTTGCATGTATATCTCTTTTGGGCTGCATGTGATATTGTCTTTTCTGCATGCCAGACATTTTGTCGTTAGCCGGGCGTTCGAGGCTCGTCGAGATGCGATCATGCAGGTGCACTCCGTGTTTACCTTCTTGGGAGAGTACCAATGCAGAGTGGTATCGAGTCAATGGTGTTGGGGACACAGGAGGTAGGCCAGACGGGACGCAATCAGTCAACAATATATCCACAACCATGAAGAAACAAAGAGGATGATTCCTCGAAGTCTATAAGTAAGACGACCACCCTCGATGTTGTCATTCTGATCTCTTCCCCCATCATCAGTCACCACATCCTCTACAATCTCAACCAAAGATCTTTTCCAACCCATCAAGATGTACTCCATCCTCGCTCTTGCCGCCCTCGTCCCCGCCGTCGTCGGGCAAACTTTCTACGGCTGCTATACGGAAATTCCCACTCGGGCTTTGACCGGCGCGAGCACCGCGGACTTTGAGGCGATGACCGTGGAGGCTTGCGAGACATACTGCACCGATCCCACCCGTAATTTCACCCTCTGGGGACTAGAATATGGAGGCGAGTGGTAAGTCAAAGAAGCTCTCCCCGTTTCCGTATCATTCGGTATCTAACAAGTCTCACAGCTACTGTGGCAACTCTCTTGACACAGGTTCCTTCCCTACCTTCCCGGAAGATTGCTCCATGCAATGCACTGGAGACGCCGGTCAGACATGCGGAGGTCCAAACCGCATCTCTCTCTGGGGCAGTTCTGAGGAGGCCCCTCCACATACGCCTTATCCTCACCCTGAGGTCTCCGCCCCAGTGTACCAGGGATGCTTTAGCGAGCTCCCCGCCCCCGATCGGGCTCTCGCTGGAGGCTTTGGCTTCTCCCCTGCGGCCATGACAATCGAACGCTGTGCGGATTACTGTCTCAACTCTGGATTTGTCTTCTTTGGACTGCAATACATGGCTGAATGCTTTTGTGGCCATGAGCTAGATGCTTTGAGCGTCCAACTCGAAGACACGGATTGTGATTTGGCCTGTACTGGTGCTCCCACCGAGACTTGCGGTGGTTCAAGCAAACTCAGCGTTTATCAGTGGATTTAAGGCGAGGGATGAATGGGGATGGGTGAAGAGAAACCGGGGTTTGTTTCACGAAGTCTGGCCGTAGTTCCTTGGATTTGACAAGAGTCTACTTGTCGGTTGAGAAGGATAGTGCTTTTGGCCATGAATATACAAGTACCTGAGAATGTTACTACCCCATCAAGGTCCCTCGCGGTGACCGTGTCCTTCTGTGTTGGCCGGCCTCTCGGCGGCACTTAGGTAGGAGTCCTTGTCCTGATTGATAAGATAATGTAACCAATCTGATCCAATGGAATGATACCAGGATCTAGCAACTCTCTGACCCCGATCGCAGAGTAAGGCCACCCAAATATCTTACCTAGGTACCCAGGCACCTTGATGTGGGACCCCAATAAACTCAAGTCCACGATCACCGTCTTTCCGCCGCCGAAAAAACTCTCAATAATTCATATGCGGATCCAGGTGAGATCTCAGTGCCATCGTAACAAGCGATAGCTCTGAAACCCGGTGTGGTCTCCTTTACCGGGACATGGTTGACAAGGTCAAATGAGAGCTCTGTATGACTGAGCCAGGTCAAGGTGAACCGTCCCTGCCAGACATCCTCAACCCAATGGGGGTCAGTATTCTCCCAATCCAGTGCGCTGGTCATCTGTGCTACTCCACAGAATCGCCGACTGGTGCAGTGTGTGTCAGCTTCATGTCTTTATAAGATACCTTGCCTACCTCCACCAGTAATAGGTAATTTGCATCATGTGAAACGATTACTTACCTACCAATCACGGAGAAGAATAGAACCACATGGCCTTCGGATGTCCGGTATCCTTTGTCAAGGATCTTGTTGACACGCTGACTAGAAGTCCACACGCTCTGAGCAGCGCTTGTCTCAATATCTGTGGCGTTATCGGAGCGTAGAACATAAAACCGAGTCTAAGGTGAAGAAGAACGCCGTTAAATCGTGCCATTGGCTGGCAAATGGACAAGGAGAGAGACAAACCTTCTCGAACTCAATAGTATGGAACTTGGGAGATAGAAGAATAATATCAAGCCAGAGGTACTTGAACTTTGTCAGGAGCGCGTCGCTGTATGTCTTCGATCCTTTGCTCGGCCAAGTTCTACTGCCGATTGTCGCCCACGGATTCTTTGTGGAAGGCTGTAGTGAATCAGATGGAGCGGAGTCCTCGTCTGAGTCTGCTTCCGAGTCCGGGATCTCTCTTACTGGAGAAGGTTCAGTTGCTTCGGTGGCCTGCATTAACCAAGGGTGGGCGAGGGCAGCAGCAGCAGTCGGTCGAAGTATTGGATCCGCTGCAAGAAGGGCCGCGATGAAGTCCTGGCAATCGTCTGTCAAAACCTCACCTTGACCACGGGCAAAGTCGAGAGCCCGTTGTCCAAAGACATATTTGGCGTAATCGCCCGGCAAAGGAAAGATATCGCGCCCAAGCAGCAAGGTCATTGCAATTACACCAACGGCCCAAATATCGACCGACATAGTGTATGCAATCGTGGTATTGTTGGTTCCGGTGTTGTTGGCATAGTAACCCAATACCTCGGGTGCCATATATCCCAAGGTCCCGAAGATTCGCATGGTGTGAAAGCGTGTTACACCCTGCATAGCTTGCTTGCTGATTCCAAAGTCGGCGATTTTGACGTGCCACATCGGGGATGTTGAGGCAATGAGTATATTCTGGGTATGTCGATGTGAGCTAGGTATTTACAGGCAATAACGACTGACTGTATTGGGACACATGTGCCATGGCCGAGGACATGAAGAACACGTAGTATCACCACTTACCCCTGGCTTCAAGTCTCGATGCGCAAACCCAGCATCGTGCATGTGTCGCACACCTTGAATCAGCTGCCACACGATCAGGCTCGTGTCAAATTCGGAAAGTGGAGGCGAAGACCTTCTGAATCTCTCTAGGTCACTCGATGGAAGATATTCCATGGCCAGAAACACAGATTCTTGGTTTTCGAACCACCCAAAGGTGCGCACAAAGAAAGGGTCATACTAGCAAGTTGCTGAATGTTAACTTTCATTGGATATTTCCACCACACGGTGCTTGCATACCTCTGGCTGTGAGAACTTCACCACTGCTTCCAACTCGGCTCTATAATTCCACTGTCCTTGGTCTGGGTTTTGAGGAACCTTTCTCATCTGTTTCACGGCTCGTACCATTGGACCATGATATTTCTCTCCACTGGAGTGAACTCGACGCTCCTCTTTTCGCACCACGCCAGATCCTCCATAGCCAATTTCTTCTCTCAGATCCCAGATTTCATTAACAGTTTCAAGATGGTGGACAACAAAATTCGGGAGGTAAAATTCTGTCACCAGCCGAGAGGAATTAACCAACTCGGATATACCTTCAGCCATGGTCACAGCATCCAAACTGCCTCATATATGGGTAAGTCAAGCTCTAAGTGATACGACAGTGAGGAACGATGGCAGTATTTAACATCCATATTTATGCCTTGGATTTGAGCGCGTTTTTAGTTTTCAGCGCGACCCCTGTCTTCAGCGCGTGTCCAGAAACGAGCTATGGCGCTGTGGCTTGCTTGGCCACATGCAAGCGGCGGCCAGGCAGCGGTCAGCCGACCCCTGAATACGTCGTGGACAAAAAAAAAAGGAATTTGTACTTTGGATGTGGATTTGGAAGATAGTTCACAGACTTTTGAAGGTAGTTAATAGGTCTTTAAATGTACCTACCTACCTAGATACCGTGGCAAGTAATATGCCTGCAAGGGCAGTCTACATACCCTTTCAGCTCCTTTAGAGGTGCTTGATATAGGTATATTACAAGAGCTGTTGAAGACATTTATAGTGTTTCTGGTTAGCATCTTTCGGGATAGCTCCATTGTCTATTATTTTGTCTACGACGCCTTTCCCCGAGCTGCGCCACGCCAAAACCAGCCGACACAGACCGCAATTTTTCATCGCCACCTTACCATCTGATACAACATACCTTACAACAACCTCACAAATCGCGTCACCTGGTCCACAGAACTGCAAAGAACCATGTCTGCAGAACTCGCTCTCGCAGTTGTCAGCGTCGTCGACATTTGCATCAAGCTTGCCAACAAGACCCTGTGCATCTGCCAAGCTTTCAGGACTGCGAAGAAAGATCTCTGTGATAAGGTTCTTTTACTCGAAACGATTTGGACGAAACTAGAGACACAGCTCGTTTTCCTCCGTGGGATCAAAGATCATCTGACTGAAGAACTTGCACAATGTCATTTTGATCTTCTCCAAAGACTACAAGGAACTCTGCTACAGGCGGTATCTCAGCTCGAAGCAGCGGCTTCATCGATAGTCGCCTCCACAAGTACTGGACAGGGACATGTGCTGACCAGAATGCTTCAGCTTGACAAATGGAGATATGCTGTGGCCAAAAGAGGGTTGGATGCGTTGATGACGGAGTTACAGTGCTGGCAAAATCTGTTCGATCCATCGTGGTATACGATTATGCTCATCGGCGGCAAGGTCTTGGACCCGGCACTGCAGCAGTTAGGACAAGATAGATCCCGACAGCTACCACACAACCAATCTCCCGCAAGCCCTCTGGATCACATGTTTGCGTTAAGAAAGGCCATCGATTACACGATCAACACCGATATCAGAAGTGCGAATAGCATCGTCATGGATGAGACAGGATGGGACTTTACCACAGCAACCAGCATTCCTTTTTCAAGCGTCAACGTTGTGGCCCGACCGAAGTCTCAAAGTCTGTATGTCATGGAAAGCATTGGTACTGCCCCAAATACCAACACAAACACTACATCGGACGCCTATCAACTATGCAGGATACTCCAGAGCGTTGACCCAAGCATATTTGGCCTTCTACGCTGCAAGGGTCTCCTAGAGATCATTGACGACAACAAGACCTTTCCCCCTGGTCCCCAGATTGTGTATCATACCCCGGCCCAGGCAGACCCTCTCAAGCCGCCTACAACCCTCCGCAGTCTCTTACTTGAGCAAAGACCTGTTTGTCTCAGTTCGGTCATCGTACTGGCAAAACAGCTTGTTCGTTCTGTCAGCTTCGTGCACACCTGCGACTTGGTACACAAGAATATTCGTCCGGACAATATTCTGCTGTTCCCAACAGCTCTTGCTGCTCTGCGACCTCTGGAACTGGGCCAGGCTTTTCTTGTCGGCTTCTCGCAATTTCGAAGCATCAACATGGAGACGAACCGCCTCGGTGACACAGCCTGGTATCGGAACCTTTACCGGCATCCAGCACGACAGGGACTTTGCATTTTGGAGAGATATGTTATGCAGCACGATATATATAGCCTGGGTGTGTGCCTCCTTGAGATTGGATTATGGCGGTCTTTGGTCTGGTACCCGTCCACCAGTAGCTCGACCTCGTCAACCTATCATCACTCCAATCACGCTCACTCGTCATCATCGGTCCCAACTCCTGTTCCTGGATATTCACTGCAGCTGAGAAAGCATCTGAGCGATCGGGACTTTGCACATGCCCATTTACCAGGATCCACGTCATGGATCAAAGAGGATCTTGTCTTGCTGGCAAAACAGACCCTCCCGCAGCGCATGGGGCGGTTGTATACAGAGATCGTGGTGGATTGTCTTACCTGTTTGGATGATGGGAATAATGAGTTCGGCAGCTCGGACGTCACACATAACAAACAGGATCTGATCGTGGTCGGGATAAAGTTCGTTGAGAGGATTCTAGGGAAGATCGAGGGAATCACGCTGTAGATATACACGCCATGGACAAAATAGTCAATTCTACGGGGTAGTTGGATGGGTGATACAATCAGCCTCCACTAAGTTCTCTAGGTGGACAATAGACTAGTTACCTGCTATATCTTGAGGTCAGGTATATTAACTAGGTAGGTAGGTAGGTGTCTTGTGCCACGTTAGCCACCTACTTACCTAGGTACCTATCCTTGAAGAATTTTTGGCTTATATTGGGGGCGTGGTACAGACAGTTTTGCAATGCGTACATTCTCGTCCATGACGTGTGGCAAGGGGTGCGACGGTTCCTTGCCCTTTGTAAAGGTTTGGTACTTAGGGCGTGGACTCCGCCTGCCAGCTACCTCGTTTGTGCATACATTACTATAATAAGCTCATGTCAGTCAGAACGATCGGTTGATTCCTGCGCCTCACTCAGTGCATGATCATCTGTCATTGGTAGACATCGTCCATCTACTTGAAGCCGGAGCATCTCGGTCTTCCCATTGAGGGCAGCAAATTGATTTTAACCGGTCTTAGACACTATATTTCCCTTGGCACCCAATCAACAGTTCTTGGAATGGGATGCTTCTGAGGTAAGCGCTAAAGTCACATTCTCTTCTTCCTTAAAGAGAAGCTACTTTCCTGTCGCATCTGTGCTTGATGTTGACCTTGATCTCCGTGTCGACAACCATTCTATCTGACACTATCCAGGTCAGTTCACAGGGAGCCCAAAATGGTCAAACCTCATACACTCGCCATAGGGGCATTCGCACTTTTTGGCAGTGTCAAAGCCGTTACTGTCGGCTCAACCAAGCATGACCCAAAGCCCGGCCCAGCATGTCTCTCTCCAAAAGCCGTCCAGAGCGCAAGCTTGTATACCGGATTGGAGGAAGGAACAACGGGAATTCGACCAGGCTTGTCAAAATCGGACACGTAAGACGACACTCCCGGTCCGATGTTTACTCTTGATGCAAGGCTAACGGATCCTTGCAGAAATCCGAGCAACTTTATCAACTTCTGCGTTGGTCAAACTCTCACCAATGGCCGTCAGAATTCGGCTGGATCCTGCAATGGCATACCCATGGGGAAGATACCGGCCTCGTCCAACATGATCACGTCCATCATCACCCATCCGCAACCGGGTGACATTATCCCTGCGCAAAAGACGTTCAATGTCACGATCCAAACCCGCCATTTGAGGGCTGGATTTCTCGTGAATCCCAGCGTTGCATATTACACTGCCCCTCAAGACCTCGATGAGAATGGCGATATCATTGGGCACTGTCACATCACCATTCAGAACATTGGAAGTCTCCGTTCTGTTAACCCTCCCGACCCGACCAAATTTGCCTACTTTAAAGGTGTGGATGATGAAGGCGATGGGAAGGGCGGTTTGCAGGCTGAGGTAACGGGTGGTTTGCTGGAGGGCGTGTACCGCGTATGCACAATCATATCTGCTAGGAACCATCAGCCAGTGGTCATGCCTATTGCGCAGCGGGGATCGCAGGATGACTGCACCAAGTTTGTTGTTCAGAAGGCCGAATAGGCTAGACGAAACGAATGGGAGAGGGATCTGGTACCTTCTCAACCTGGGAACCTACTAGACAGACACGTCGCGGAAACATAATAGACACTATCACTTTGAGATGAGGGCCTTTGAAGATCACCAGCAAGCCTTGAAAGATAGTTGATACGCATTGGAAGATACTTGATACATCGATAAAGAAAGTCAAAAGGTCTTTAAAAGTACTTTAAAGAGGTATCGCGATAGTCGAGGACGGGTCTGTTATCATTTCCTGCCTTGATTTCACCTTACGGAGAAGTCACCATTATTCTGTCCACATCGTGAGAGAATCTCGATGTTGAAAACCGAGAGTTTGAGGAGCATCCCAGTTCAACCTTCTATATGGTATTTCTTTGTTGTCCACGTCGGACATTGTTTAAACAGTGTCAAAAGGGAAGGAACAAAGACACCCCAACTGGTCTGTTCTGTTCGAAGCCAATCTAGAAATATAATGGCATTGTCCTACAACAAGGCATCGCGCCATTGGAGTTATTAAAACCGCGCCTTAGCTCTGAGTTGTATCAGCGTGAACATCTGCCTCATCATCTTTCCACTTTAACACTAAATATACCTAGACAGGAAACCTTCAACAAAAAGCTCACCAAAGATGTCTCCTTACCCTAACACCAAAGTCCCGGCTTACTGGCAGCTCTTGATGAGCGAGCTCAACATCCCCAATCCAGCCGCAGCAGCCCTTGCCGTCTCCTGCTTTGCTGACTACGCCTCCGAGCTTCTCGCTCACCAAGCCCCCAACCTACTTGACCCGCATTTCCCTGACATTCAGCTTAGGATTAACCTGGCGCTTAGCAATGGAGGTGTGGGTTTCTCTTGGACCGACTTGGGCCGGCCCCTAAATCCAGCAGATTACGCTGCCATCTTCGTGATTAGAGTTGTGCAACATGCTGCTGGGACTTGTGCTTTCCAGAGCGCCCAAGAGCTCTTGAATGATGAGTTCATCTTGAAAGAGGCGCATGTCATCCTATGTAAGTTGCAGAGCATCTGGAGAGGCAGCGATTCCTGGGTGGAGGGTAACAGACTGGAGCCGCTCAGGGCGGCGCTGCTTAAAGCCATGGAAAGCTTGAGGTAGTGGGCACACATCTGTGTTGAGATGGTATGTAGGTACCTAGGTAAGTCAAAAACTATTATGTAAATCAAGAAATGTTGAACCTCCCCTCACATCCAAACTTTTGTGCTATATTTGTGCTTATATCATGTATAACTGCTAGTCAAGAGCATCATCTGGCTCATGATCAAACACCAGCAGCTGCAATCTTGGGCTCCCCTCCCTTTGATGAAACTTCCTTGTCACCTTGAGGGCGAGACTTTACTGTTGTGCTTTTTGGCCGAGTACAAACAATGCAGCACCCAACACAGGCCCCAAAGCAAGACAGAATGTGCAGAATGCTATGTTGCTTGTCAGTGACTGCATCAAAAAGAATCGACAAGGATTCATACCCAACAGCCAGAGACAGCTGCGCAACAGCCGTTCTCTCCGCCTTGTAGCCCACTCTGTCGTAATAATCACTTCCTCCGTAACCATATCCTGCTAATGCGACACTGAAGAAGGCAACGATACCAAGAATGCCGGGTATCAAGTCCAAAAAGCCAGCAATCCCAGCCCCACTGGCGTCGTATCTATCGATGAAACAAGCAATGACACATGAGAGGTTGACGGCGACACCAACTGCAAACTTGTTTTGTCTGACGCGTTAGCACTGAGACCTTATCACCTCCTTAAGGTCGCCACCTACAGCTGCAAAACTTGTACCAAAGTCTTTCACGCCGCCCTCGAAAGGTGAGTCGGGTCGATTGACAAGCTCATGTGCATAGGCGGTGTACCCTATGGCTGCGAGCTCGAGGACCAACAATATTCCTCGGGAGAAGAGACTCCAGATGCGGTGATAGGGAGCGCGATCCGGATTTGTGGCTCTGTTTTCTTTTCTGATCTGTGCAGAGGTGCGCGGTTCGGTGAAAACGTCTGTTTTCGCGACCGCCGCCGATGGTGCTGTTTCGGGGAGTGTCTCGACCGTTGCTGGTGATGGCTCTGTCATGGCGGCGCGTTTATGTGATGAAGTTTGTTGTAAAGCGACATTGATGGAATGGATGTGGACTGCAACTGTCTGGGCGAGCAATTGGCATTAAGTTGGGTTGTACTCTCATGCGACGAGGTGTGGCGAAGCTCCAGAATACGAACTCGGTATCTATATAGCAGGGTATCATCGCTTGTTTAATAGGGCAGATGGTTGGTTTGTAGGATTCGAGATGTCACCCAACGCGGCTGGTGTTAATAGTCGGCGGACACCGAAAAAGAAAAGACCTGAGAGATGAAAGAAGGAACTTAAGGCAAGTAACCCCTCACTTAATATGTCGACATTTTGAACCTGCCCGTCTTTAAGAAATGGTGTTGTCATCATGTCTGCCTCAGGGATGTCTACCAGGACCCTAACCCTACAAATGCCGACCCCCGCGAACCGCACAAAACTGTGATGGGTGACGACATCAGGTGACTACGCGTCACGTCCAGATGGATCTGTTTCACGAGTCGCTTGTCGGGAGCGCGTCATTGGAGGTGCCACCATGCCCTGGTTGGCGTTGCTGCCTGAGGACTTGGAGGGGTAATCGCAAGCCACAAGACGGGAGGAAGTCGCTCCGGCTTCTTTGTCTATGATGTTTAATATGTGCCATCTTGCCCGACCTGTTGTTTGCCCGAGGATGGTCTCTCCTTCCTTCTTGGCCGCCTACCCGGACCTCTAGGCTCGAGCCGTTCAACAAGCCTCTCCATCTCTTTCATACCTCGTTACTTGTTTGCAGAATGTCGCTCACCACTCACGCCGGCAACCTCACCCTCACCACTGTCCTCTGGTTCGACAATCAAGCTGAAGAAGCAGCCAAATTCTACACGTCCGTGTTTCCCAACTCCAAGATCCTGCGCAGCCAGCGTTATTCAGAGGCCGGCCAGGAAGTTCATGGACAGGAACCCGGTTCCATCCTCTTTGTCGAGTTTGACATTGACGGTCACCGCTTCTCAGGTCTGAATGGCGGGCCTCACGTCACCTTCAATCATGCCGTGTCCTTCATGATTGACTGTGCCGATCAGAAAGAAGTCGACTATTACTGGGGGAAGCTGAGCGAGGGGGGAGATGTCACAAAGCAAGAGTGCGGGTGGCTGGCTGACAAGTTTGGCGTGTCGTGGCAGGTTGTGCCCAAGAGGCTCAAGGAGATGCTAGTCAGCGAGGATGTGGCGGCAGCTGGACGAGCATCAGTGGCTATGATGGGGATGAAGAAGCTCGATATTGAGGGACTGGAAAAGGCGTTCAAGGGCGAATAGTCAGTCAGCGGTCCTGTCACGAGCCTTTTTGACATGGGGTAGCGATTGCGTTCGTCCGGACTGAACGTGGTCTATCTCTAATTACACTCAACAACACCACATAACCTCTTCAGAGTGCCTTCCAGCCTAGCCACACCGCTTTTCCTCCCTCGTTTCCTGTCGAAAAGTGAATTTCGACTGCCTCATCTTTCGCATCGGGCGGGCTGTTCCCGGACCCTTCCATCAGTCCATAGGCCCCATACCGCACGACTTCTCTTCCACTAACCGGCCCTTCAGTACCCCATGTCTGTTGGTTATATTGTTAGCTTTCTTGCTCCTTCCAGGTCGCTAGCCACCAAGAGGCAGCGGTCACGTACGCCAAAGATCCCACTCTGGATTCCACACTTGAATGTGACCCCATCAATGCCGCAGCTACCTCCCCCCGTTGATGAGAGACGGAATTCATTGTTACTTCCCACGCGCTGAGCGTTGAACTCGCCACAGAGCGACTCAACCGTGGTCCATTTTCCTTTTGAGGTCAAACAGCCAAGATCTTGATTGTTTTCGCGGACATCGAGGGTGCGAATTTGGCCAGGCCCGCTGAAGTCTTCAGCTAGTGCCCAGGAAAATACGATAGAGGCCAGAAGAGGTGTGAAAATGGTGAGATGCATTTTGGCTTGCGGTTCTTGTCTTCATTTGAATGAGTTATATGTAGCTCAGAACAGGAGTTGGCTGGAATGTTCATCGCCATAAATAGGTAGCTACGACATTCCCACTCTTCTTCAGCCCCCAGTCTTCACATCGCATTTCCCTGTTATCCGCCTGTCTGCTACATGTTGAGGTCCGTCGAAAGAATCCCGTCATAGCACAAGACAGGAAACAGAACGGAGGGCCGTTGATCGCCCCGAATCATTACCCTCCGTGACACTCCAACGTCACCCACCATGCAGCTTTCCGGTCCCCGTCGTCAGCCCCCATCCAGAAAACATCATCGGCCGGCACCTGACCCGTGTGGCTGCCAGTTTCGGTAGCTATCCGTGCCTCTCCCATCTTGGCGGCACAGGAGGTCAACCAATGGCTGTTGTTGGCTGCCCACCCCGGAGGTTCCGCAGTCGGTTTTTGCTGCCCTGGAATGGCATCTGTCAGAACCCCCCCCCAAAAAAAGAAAAACATGAAATCGACGAGGCGGACCAACGGGATTTTCACATGTAAGGTCTATTGGCCACCTACATGCTATCTCGGTCTTGTGGAAATCTAGTTGTTTCCTGTATTTTTAGGCGTTCAGCATCTGGTTATTGGCTTGGGTATGTCAAAATACAAGAGAGGACCAAATACCTGAGGTGTTTTGAGCTTGGTGGAGATGTATTCAACTTCTTAACATGCTAGTTAGATCATCTTACCACTGTTGAATATGCGATGAAATGTAGAGATGTCTGTGGCCTGAGAAGACTGCGGCTGATTTGATTCCTTTACCGATTTCTGTATTGTACAGGTTGTATGCTGTCACTTTAGGGCGAAAGCACTGTAAGTCTCACGTATTAAGGAGCTTTCATTTCAGGTAAATCTCACATCCCGCGGTTCAACGAACTGACCAAGCAACATCATCATCTGCTTCCATTGATACCAACTCCCTTTCATTCCATTCCTTGACACCTGCTCCACCGATTATCTCGTCTCTTGCCTAGCAATACAAACTCCAAGAACTCCCCTTTCAGATTTGTGACTCCTGATAACACAATGACAAATAATGCCCCTATCCCACTCTTCATCCCCCCCCTTTTCTAGTTGCCCAAAACTCTCTTGCGAAGTCGAAAGGATACCACCCCAACAAGCAAACCACCCAAGATCCACATCAACCCTTTTCCCCTAGCCAGATATTTCCATCCTTGCTGGGATGCTGACTGGCTGTCAGAACCACGAGAGCGGTGGTCCTTAAACCAGGGATGTGCCAGCAGGGTTTTGGTAGTCGCACGCTCAGTTGGTTCCCATTTGAAGATGGATAGCAACAGGTCCGACAGAGCCTCGCCATCCTCGCGATCATGTAGTAGGCTTGGGCGCCAGATTGTTTCACCTCCAGTCCCCGCTGCCTTGATGTACTTGGGAAGACGTCCTGTTTTCCTCCAGATCTCGTCATGTTTGGCGAGCTCCTCATACTCCTCCGATGTCCAGGAAAGCACATGTTTGACAAAAATTCTGTTTCTGATCACGTCGGGATCGCCATGGTATGTGGAGGCGTGAGATTCCCGACGATTGGAAGTCGCGTATTTGGACGGGTCATTCATCTGTCGCTCGCTCAGTTCTCTGCCGGCGCTAACACAGCTGGTGAGCAGGGGACGATAGCGCAGTGGCATTGGTCTCATAAGCCTTTCCACTTCCTCCACGACAAGCCATGGTGTGGACTCCGAGTCTTCATCGCCGAATGGGTAACTTCCCGCCACGGTCCAAAGAATAGTGCAGGCGAGTGACCAAATGTCTGCCGGCCAACCTAATCGCCCGTTGGTAAAAATCCCTTCGAGGTAGGACAGCTCGAATGGGATGGCGCAGATGGTGGGTGGATTGTCGAGGAAGTAGGCCATGCTAAAGTCAATAACCGCGATATTGTAAGAACAGGCGCCGGAAGAAAGGTCGAAGTTGGCCGTTTGGATGAGATAAGGAGGGACGTTCGGTTCGAGTTCAAAGTCCCGTTCCCCCTGCTCGTCAACTACGTGGACTCGGACTATTTTCGGTTTGCCGTAGAGCTAGATCATCTTCTCCTCTGGCCATTTGTCGACTCCAGGAAGCAAGCAAAACATGACGTTTGCGGGTCGAAAGTCGCCATGATAGATGCCGTGCTGATGAAGAAAGGCTATGGAATCAACCATCTGATAGGCGATGGCTTTCAGGAAGGACTGACAGGGCGAGTACAGGTCGTGGACGTGTTCAATGGTGGGATCATAAAGAGGCGAAACTGGCAGAGATGCTTGCCATTCGGACCATTGATCCGGAAGTACTCAAGTGGGATGCCGATGTGATGTTTTCTAAGGGCTGGGTCGCCTGGCTGGTACTATTTGGCAAGGTGTTAAGAGATGACCATGTCTGCCATTGCAGTGGTTCGGTGATCTGGAAGCTCGTGGGGGGGGGGTGTCGGCTGTCGGACGCGAGACCTTCGCAGAAAAGATTTTGACTGCCCTTCATTTGGCCGTGGCCCTGTCTCTGCAAAGCCAAACAGTGCCGTGTGCGCCGGCTCCTAGTTTTTTGATGGCCCGGACTCGATTGCTCTTGCCCAGAAAATCACCCAGAAGCACGGGATGGAAGCCGCTGGGATAGTAATCGTTAGGATCTTCGACACCGCCAGGATGTTCAGCCTCGTAGTATTTCTCATTCTCCAGAGGAGGGGGAGCCTGAGCTTCGGCATCTTCAAATGAAGCGGTGTCGCTGGGAGAGATTGAGTTTGTGTGGTCGCTGTCTGACCAAGTCGCGTCCTGATTTCTGCCGGTGATCTCCATCTTGTGATGCGACTGATCGCTGGTGGTGATGTTGTAAATGGGCGCGGGGCGAGAGAGGTTTGGATCATAACGAGCTTTGCAAAATGAGCTCGTCTCTTTTGACTGGTTTGAGAGGAGGCGAAGCGATGGTGATGAGGAGTTGCGAAAGCTGGTGTTGTGGTGCAGGAAGAAGAATTGGTGCGACAGGGCGAGCTTGAAAGTGGGGGTCAAAAGGAGCCAAGCATTTGTAGACTCCTTTATTGTTTTGATATCAACATTAGCTTTAACGACCTACCTATTCACCTACACCTGCCAATTCACTTGCTGACAGAACCCAACCACCCAAAGCCCTCTAATAAGTTGCGTCTGCCAGAGCAAAATTTGGCAGCGACGCACTATTCACTTCCACCCATCTCTCTCCAGCCCCCCTGTGACCAACCAGTCGCTCTTCTAAACCCACATCTAGTTGCTCTGCTGTTATTATTCACCTCAAAACTCACAATGAGTGAACAGATCAAGTGGGTGCCCAACAGTGGGAGCATCGTCAGCGAGAAGAGTCTGCCAACTTTAAGTTATTAAACCACCACAGACCACTCTGAACTCTCTCCCTCTCACTGTCTCTCGCAAGCATCAGCAACTCAGGTCTCTCTTTTAGAGTTTCGTTACACTTACCAAGCTCACATATTGACTATTTGAGTAACATTCGACTCGAACCCCAAGCGTCGACAGTTATTTTCAGTCTTGCCCCAATCATTCCTGACTTACGATCAGCAAACCTTGAGCCCACAATCAGCAACAAGTTGACAAGTTTGGAGTCTTCGGGTACACTATAAAGTCGCTAGACATCCGCTTCACTCCTACCAATATCACGTCCATCGTTGACGTCGATTTATATTCAATCTCGAGCTTCAAAGGTAGGTTTGATCTCTGTATGCGAAGCAGTTGTTAACTGGTTACTGGCTGACGACAAGTCTAACAGCCCAGAAGCCCAGCTGTCACAATGCCCATCAGCATTCAACCACAGTGCGGGCAGAAGAAGACCGGGCCAAGTCGGCCAGGCAAGGGGGACCCCGACCCGGAGATCGGCCTATATGTGGAGGGGATCTCTATCAGCGGTCCTGGTATCACTCCCCAGGAGCAGGGTGCTGGAGATCCGGCAGCAAGCAATCAAGCACCGCGAAAAGCTCAGACTACTACCAAGACGACCGGGGCCGGGACGTCACACTGCCTGCAAATTGACGACCCGAACGCAGCGGAACCCACAACAGCTGCGGAAACTGAAGCGGCCGGTGGCCGCCGAGTACTGGCTTGTGGGCAACTGCTCACAGAAGGTACCGACGGATCAACCAAGCCGCCTCAGCCGAACCCCGGTAGGAAAATTGGTGGTTGACTATGTCTTTACTTTCGTGTTCCAGCATGGAGATAACCAACATATCTGTTCGCTCTAGATTCGAGTCTGAAGCCCGCGGCCGCACCGCCTCCAATTACAGGGGGCTGGTCATCAAAGCTATTCCAGAATTAAGATGGAGGGGGGAGAGGGGAGAGGGGAGAGGGGAGAGGGGAGAGGGAGAGGGGAGAGGGAGAGGGAGAGGGGAGAGGGAGAGGGGAGAGGGAGAGGGAGAGGGAGAGGGAGCGGTTAGATACCTAACATCAAGGGATTATGAGGGCGTTTCTCCAAATCTCACGGGAATCTGACGGGATGATGTGGATGATATGCGGCGAGGAGATGGCGAAGTGCGGATGGCTTTGCGACAGTTAGATGAGATACCCCCAGATGGAGGCACCGCGTTATGGGGTTATTGTTTATGAGGGGATTTACAATTGTTTATTTACATGTGCTAATTGGTGCCTTGTCTCATTACAGCCAGGTGTTATCACGGATCGGTCATGGGGTGTAAATGTTTACCTATGGTATATACAATGTCGAAGGAGGGTCAACGAGCTGGAGCCATCATACCAAGGTAGGCGAGCGAGACCGTAAGGAGGCACGCCGATTCGGTTTCTATCTTGGGACATACAAGCCCCGACAGTCCTTGGAGATGTTAGAGATGACGATAGGTATGATGGATAAGGTACCGTTTTTGGAAAAGCGAGGCATGATAGCAACTCATTCAATGGGAGAAGAATTTCTGTTTTCACTTGTCGAGACATGTACAAGTTCCAAGCACTTTTCAACCCCCGGTTCCAGTCTAGCCACGTCGAGATAAACGGCGTAGGAAACAAGCAACCCTTTCAAGGTCCCTTAGCCCTCAGTCGTGAATCACATTGCTTCCTGGCGGTATATCAATCCTTGGCCCGCTCGGCTTTGCCTCCTCCCCCTTTTCCGGAAATTTGCGGAACAAGTCGGTAAGGCGGTCAATCGGGGCTGTGAGCAAACCCACGACCGATTCAAACGGGGGATGCTCTCCAGCCAAGGGGTGACTGCGGCTTGGAACAAAGTGCTTGGTTCGTCCAAAGCTTTTCGCCATGGACTCAGAGTGCTCAGGCGTCAGTTTCTCTTCGAGAGCAGGCAGGTCATAGCCTTCTTCGTCCTTGATGTGGTCCTCGAGCTTGCACCAAAGCTGCTTGATCCGTGGTATATAATCGGGGTCGCTAGAGCTCATGCTCTGAAACTCCTTGAGCATTTTCTTGACCTAATGGAGTTAGTAGCAGCTCTGCCACCGCCTAGAGATGTAGCTGAACCTGGTGATGATCCTTTCTGTCCGTCTCGGCAATCTGGCTTCCCACGGTTCCCATGTGCCACTCGAAAGCAGGGTACAGAATCAGCTCCTCTCCCACCGAGTGACGAGCGAGTTCCCACGTGAACTGATTGCCCCAACGCTGCTGGTGGTCCGGGTCACTCGAGTTGACCACTTCGTTGTAGCAATCCTGGATATGGCGGTGGTCGTCGGTAATAGCCTGGGTGATTGTGGCCATACAAGCAACACCCAGGGCGTTCTGCGTCTGAATGGGCCGGACACGGCCCGAGATGACCGAAGTTGGTGAAAACCCTGGCCGAGGAATGAGTCTTTTGGTGAGGAAGCGACTTGCAAGCATTGTGAAGGAATGGGTAAGGGTTCGTTCGGCTTAAGAATATCAAAAAAGGGAAAACAACTTTTGCGCCAAGGATCGTAGGTCAATATTTGTAGAGATTTGGTAGTGCCAGGTGGGACAGGAACTCACGTCAGGAAGACGTGAGAGTGAACAGAGCCATCCCAGGAGCTGGGACCTTCACACATAGCCATCTCAACTTTTCCATCGTCCCAAGATTCCCCAAGTTGAGATACTAGACACTTGTACTGGACTTAGGTTGATAAGCACAACCGATAAGTCAACTTGATCCTCCACCCGACTCAACTCATGTCCCCGCAAAGCAGCGCCATTCAGACCGAGCTTCAACATCACAATATCAACCTGTGAGACAATGAACGTTTTGCGACCGTAATAAGAATCTGAAGCACAAACCACCTCGCCCTGACCGCCGAGGGCTGTGGTTCGTTGGTTGTTTCAGTCAAAAAACGACAGGGTTCAATCGATGATGTCATCATTACAGACAGCCTCCTGAAGCAACAAAACAGCCCCTTGCCTATTGGACAATGGCATCGAGATTCGCAAACATCCATAGCTCCAGGCCCCAGTCAACCACCTTGTGTCAAGCCGGAGCTTTTGTTCCTGGACAGCTTCAGCTTGCCGAGCCTGTGGGCAAGCTTCCTCCTACCCTTCTCTAACATGATGATTCATTGACTCGACTTCCTCATGCGGGGAAGTGCCTGTTGTACAGGAAGTCATTGTCTTTGATCGAGATGTGGGGTTTTATGGTCGTGATGAAGAAAATGCCAAGATGGTGGTGCCCGTGATATAAAGGGGTTGAAGGGGCATCTGGGTCGAGGACCGCTGCCTATCCCAGCTCTCCTGTTACTTCATCCCGAGAACCTTTACGGATTGTTTCGAATCTGAAGACCATCACAGCCAAGAATCGCCATGTCGGGTCTCAACTCCAACCAGATGGACCCGCGCCAGCACCCTCTCAAGGCGACTGCTGCTGGCATTGCCGCCGAGTTGGTGGGTGAGCGCCGCAACCCTCGCATGACCCATATGCAGAGCGCCAACGAGGGCCCCGCCGACATCATCGCAAAGGTGTCTGGTGCCTCAGCTGGCGGAAAGAGAGAAGACGATGCCCTTTACTTCACCAACAATGAAGCCATCCCATTCCCGGACCCCGCCCACAGCAAGACCATCGGTGGTATTCCCGTAGCCAGCGATGTGTTTCTCTTCCAGAAGCAGCAGCACTTTAACCGGTCCAAGCCCCTCGAGCGTATGGTTCACCCATGCGGCTCTGGTGCCTTTGGCTACTTTGAGTGTACCAAGGATGTGACTGACCTCACCGTAAGTATCTCTCAGGTTGAAGCTTTTGCGAGCAGAAGAGGTGCTGACCTTACCCCAGAAAGCCGACTTCCTCTCCAGCGTGGGTGAAAAGACCCCCGTCTTCACCCGTTTCTCGACCGTCACCTTTGGCCGTGAGTTTCCCGACGAAGGCCGCAACCCCCGTGGCTTTGCCATCAAGTTCTACACCACCGAAGGCAACTACGACATCGTGGGCCTCAATTTCCCCGTCTTCTTCTGCCGCGATCCCATTCAAGGCCCCGATGTCATCCGCTCTCAGTCCCGCAACCCCCGCAACTTCCTCCTCGACTATGATGCTCTCTTTGATCTGTTGGCCAACACACCCGAGGCCAATCATGCCGGCCTCATGTTCTTCTCAGACCACGGCACTCCTGTTGGCTGGCGATACAACCATGGCTACGGCTGCCACACGTTCAAGTGGATCAACAAGGAGGGTAAGTTCGTGTACATCAAGTATACCTTCCTCGCCAAGCACGGCCAGAAGCAGTTTACCGATTCCGAGGCTGTTGCTATGTGCGGCCGTGATCCAGATTATTCCAAGCGTGACCTCTGGGACACCATTGAGGCCGGCGAGGAGATTGAGTGGACTGCCTACGTCCAGGTGATGCAGCCCGAGCAGGCCGACCCCGACCTTCTCGGCTTTGACCCCTTTGACGTGACCAAGGTCTGGCCAAGAGACCAGTTCCCGCTCAAGGAGTTTGGCCGCCTCGTCCTCAACAAGAATCCCGAGAACTTCACCCGCGACGTCGAGCAGGCCGCCTTCTCCCCCGGCAGCATGGTTCCCGGCATTGAGGATTCGCCCGACCCGCTTCTCCAGTTCCGCATGTTCTTCTACAGAGACGCCCAATATCACCGCATCGGTGTCAACCTCCACCAGATCCCCGTCAACTGCCCCTTCATGGCCAAGAGCTACGCCTCGCTCAACTTTGACGGCCCCATGAGGTCGGATGCCAACCATGCCGGTAACAAGCAGTATGCGCCCAACAGCTTTGCTCACAAATTCAGGCCCGACGCGGCCGAGGCGCCGTATGCTGTCAGCGACAACATCATGAGCCGGAAGAGCCATTACTGGCATGAGGGAAAGAAGAATGACTATGCGCAGGCGACACAGCTTTGGGCGAGGGTAATGACGCCCCAGCAGCGGGAGAACACGATTCAGAATACAGCCAAGTACTTGGGCATTGTCAAGTACCCAGAGATTCAGGTATGCTTCGAATCAGTGAGGGCGAAATAGTTTTAGCTGACACCTGGAACAGAAGAAATATCTCGCCCAGCTGTACAACATCTCGCCCGATTATTCGGAGGGTGTGTTCCAGCTCCTGCCGGCGCCGCAGTTTGACATGAACGAGGTCAAGAGTCTGGCTGAGAATGCACACACGTGGTACAAGGAGAAGAAGTTCCAGCCTTTGAACGGGGAAAAGCTGACCGGTTTCGCTCCGCCGGGACCAGTGTACAATTACTAGCTTAATTTGTTGTGTCTGTTTCTGAGTATTGTAAGGAGCTGGGGGAAAATAGGGTTCTTCATCACATTGAATGATCATTCCTGTCGTGTGTCCAGGTGTTTGCTGTGTGTGGCGTGGTAACTTTGTTGCCTTTTATTTCCCAAGCAGATCCTCTATACGCTAATAGTCCTGAAAACGCTAAACTCCTCGCCTGTGGCAGCCAGCACGCCGGGAATCTGTGGGTGCCAGTGGACCTCCTTGGCCAGGTTCTGGTAGTGCACAAACAGAAGCTGGGGAGGCACGTCCGCAACACCACCCGTGTCTTTGCTCTCCTCGTCGTCCAACTCGACGGCCAAGTCCCAAATGGTGACGGTGTTATCACCAGCAGAGACGGCAACGATACTGTCATCAGTGGGATGCCATTCGACACTGGTAATCTGCTCCTTGTGGTAGTCGAAGCTGGCGATGGGTGTGGGCTTTCCATCCGACTTCCATTGTCTGAGATCCCAGACACCCCACACACCGGCATCGTCACCGGAAGCCAAGAGATGGGTGGTTTGTCTCGACCAGGACATGACGTTTACGTCGACATTGCTGACTTGCATGCTGAGCGCTGGCTTGCGGGCCTTGCTGCGGACATCCCAGACGCGAATGGTGCCATCAGACGAGGCAGAAGCGAAAACGGAGGCTTCCGAGGGCGACCATTGGAGCTCTTCTACCGAGGAGGTGTGGCCGGTGAAGGGGCGGTTGTCGGTCACAAAGCCGCCGCCGTCGGTGCGGGTGGTAACATAGATGAGACCGTCGTTGTCACCAGTCAGGAGCTTTCCCTGTGGGTGAAGGGTCGACCAGTCGACAGCATAACCCTCGGACTTGTGGGCGCGGATGGTGCAGACGGGCTTGTTTTGTTGGGGGGTGATGATGGTACCCGGGGTATCAAAAGAGGCGAGGTGGGGGGTAATGTCGTGAATGTAAACATTGGTGGACTCGGTCATGGTCGCGGTGAGGGTGGTCGGGGTCTGCGAGGCACCAGTGGCAGGGGCCTGGTGAGCTCGTATCCTGTTGGTGGTGCTGTTGAGAGGGATACTCTTGTGCTCGAGGAGAGGGTCGGAATCCTCATCGTCGTCCTCGTCGTCGCTGGAATCGTCGTCGTCACCGCCTTGCATCTTGCTCAGGGCGCTCAGCTTCATCACCATGAGAGAGTTGTCCGAGGCCTTTGTGTTCTCGGCCTGGGTGCCTGTTACTGTGTACATGGTCATGGGGTAGACGCTGCGGTTGTCGCCGAGCCCGTCGCGGATAATGTCGAAGGAGAGGCATGGCCATGGTGTGCTTAGGTTGTGAAGCATGCGGTATGTGGTGGGATCGGGAGAGAGAGTCTGGCCAGGCTCGAGTTTTGTTCTGCCGACGATGAATGTGCCCTGGGGGTTGTCGAGCTCCATAGCGCCCTCCTCAGCCTCTCGTTCGGCATCTGGTCTGCCGTCGACACCAGCCTCGATGATCTCGTCCTCGCTCTCAAACTCATCCTCGAACTCGTCCTCGAACTCGCCCATCTCGTTGGTCTTGTCATCGTCGATGTCCATAGCATCGGGGCGGCTGCGGCCCTTGAGGGGGCCGGCGCTGTCTTCGTCGGCAGTGCGCTTGGACATTTCGAAGGTGTTTCTTGACTAGGTAGCGATATTCAGTCGAGTAGGGTGTTCAATTACTCTGCGGCAATGCGACAATTAGAGAGAGGGACTGGCTGGCGGGGTTCGTCGTGGTCGCAAAAATCTCGAGGGCCGCCCACCAAAAATTTGTGGATTTTCAACTTTTTAGTGGGGCATCTTATCACCCCGCATCAACCCCACCTGAGTCCCGCTAGCAGGGATTGATGCCAAGACCCAACTCAGGGACACACGGAAGTAGCGAAGCTCAACGATGTCAACTCTCTCGATTTCCTGTCTGGCGGACATTGTCTATCACTCTCTCTTTTCCCTGTGGGCTGTAAATCGCAACGATTTGTAGTTATAATGCTGACTATTCACAGAATCTCGATATTCAGCGCTGTCTCATTCTCAGGCTGGAACAAGTCTTATCGACCACCCACATTCACTCTCTTGACCTCTGCCTCAAACGTCCTGCTCACATGAAGTCATGTTTTGTAAATCAATATAAGACACAGGCTTGTAACTGTCTTCTTCACTTTCACAAGCTCCACATGCTTTACGATCGAAGCATCCCTCTCTTGGATGCCGGGTGATGGGCTCGGAGTTGTGCCTCCGTGGGCAAAAGCGGGTCACTGTCCGCCATGGCATTCGACCCCAAGCCCATTTATCCGCACATCAACACGTCTCCATTTCTCATTCTCTGAGCCTCAGGATGTTTTGTTCATGAGATGAAGACAAAAATGGGCTTCATCAGCCCAGCCATGTCTACCTCTCTGGTCTCCCGGCCTCGGGGCGTTCTGTTTCTTGTCTGCCTCATCTCCTTGGTTACCATCTGGTCTTGCCGCCTCCCCAAAATATGCTTGTACGAAAGCACTTACAGGCCCTCACTCTCACCTTACCAGCAACCCCAACCAAACCCGGTCGACCTATCTCTCCCCGATTCACCCTTCGTCCGCTGGCCTCTCGAGCGTGTCTGCCGGGAGCAGACCATCTGGAGGCCCGGCCTGGTGTTTATTTGCGACAACAATTCGGGAGGAATTGGTAACATCCGGAATTACATCCTCACCTGCATCCGCTATGGTATCGAAGCCGGCGCCACCGGCATCGTCCTGCCCCGCATCCGCACTCGCAGCGAGAAGAATCTAGCAGATTTGATGCTGGACTACCAGCCGTTCACCTACTTCTTTGACGAGGACCACTTCCGAGCCAATCTGGAAAGGGCTTGCCCTCGGATCACTGTCTACGATAATGATGAGAGCATTCCCAACGTACAAGTCCCCGTGAAAGCCGAAAAGGTCAGGCCACATGATCTGGGGAAGAGGGGAGGCTGTGATAAGCGGGACCTCAACAAGCACGTCGGGGTATTCAACAAGGCATTTTCCGGTTACCTGGACAGGACAGAGAAAGAGTTTGGATGGCCTGAGTTGAACGAGATGAACCCCCGGCCGGTTAGGTTTCCTTGGGGAGTGCAGTTTGAGTGGCCTACTTGGAAGGATGGGCCAGAATTCACTGCCAGTTTTGGAGGGCTGTTGAGGTTCAGGGAGGATATTCTGGCTTTGGGGTTCAGAGCAAAGGGGTACATGAGAGAGTTCGCAAAGAGACATGGGGGAAGCGGGCGGTATGTGGGGTTACATTTGAGAACTGAGAGCGATGCGCTGAGTCGGTGGCCGGATTTTGGGAACCAGACAGAGGCGTATCTGACGGCATCTGAGGCAACGGGGATCAAAGCTGCTTATTTGGCGACGGGGAATAAGACAGATGCAGCCAGGCTGGTTGAAGAGGCTGAAAGGAGGTTGGGCATGGGTGTCATCACCAAACATGACCTGCTTGCCAAGTACTCGAAGGAGGACCTGCTGATGTTGGAGGCTCTGACCTGGGACCAACAAGCCCTGATCGACTTTGTTGTGTTGGTCGAGAGTGACTATTTCTTTGGCATCAGCCCAAGTTCGTTCAGCATGAACGTCGCTCTGAAGCGTCACCTCAAGACTGAGGGCCTACACACAAGACCGTGGAAGATTGGGGGAGATGGAGACGGAAGAAGCTGGCTGACTGGGCGGTTTGAACAGTATTGGGATGATTGGTTGTACATGTATGAGTCCATGTGGCCATAACGTCTCGATTGTTTTCTAATCTCGATTCCTCTATCACTATGCAACCATCACCCCATTAAAACATCACTTTTCGAAATCTTCTCCATCTCAAACATCGGCCTGGGCGCCATTGTACGAGTGGATCTATCACCCCCAGCTGTTAGCTCACTTGTCATATGAAGGGAAAAGCCAAACTTACAGTATGATCGAAACATCCCGCAGGTGTATCCCACAGGAACGCCCCAGTGTTGATGAAGACCTCCTTGCTATCACCACAGACCAACCAAGCAGCACTGTTGGGCCTGTTGATGTCACTGACGGTCCAGGTGAGGGTGTCACCCTGCCAGCCAAAGGTACCATAGGTGTTTGGTGTGGTGTCAAACCATGTCCTGAGTCTTCTTTGGGTTTTGTCGGTGGGGTTCTCGACGTTGAGGTAGAGGTTGGGGGAGTTGCCAAAGTTGTTCTGGATTAGCTGGCCGGAGGTGAGCTGGAACTGGGCGGCCGTCTTGGAGTTGGCGAGGACCGCTGCTCTGGGGACGGGGGTGGATGTCGGCTGGGGCTGGAGATAAGAGCGGTAGTTGGGCGTGGCGACCGCGCGGATCCAGTACCACCCTGATTGCAGCGTGGTTGGAGTGGGGACAACCGGGCCGGAGCCTGAGCCGGCTTGGGTAGAGGTGGTGATGGATGGGGGTGTAGTGACAGTGGTGAGAGTGGTGATTACACGAGAGGAGGAGGTAATAAGCTGGGAAGATGATGGGACAGGTGTGGGAGACGGTGCCGGTGTCGAGGTTGGTGCCGGGGCGGAGGTGGCTGCTGGAACGCACTGGGCATAATATGGGCTGGGAAGCGTCAGTAATCATCGACCGCAATGTGGGAATAGGAGTCTTGAGGAGGCTTTACTTGTATGTGGTGCACTGCCAGCCAGCACTGCAGCTCTCGTCTGGTCGCCCGGTACCACCACACTGCTCATATGGCCCGCGTTGGGCCACCGCACCGGCCGTCAGTAGGAGAACAGCAGAGAAAACACGCATCTTGAGAGCCAAGTTGAGATTGAACAATGCCAAGGTGACAAGAAGAGTCAAGCTTTTCACCAAGCTTCAAGGGTGGAAAAGTGAGACTTTATGACATTTTCATGATACCCACTCACACAGGGACCTTAGCGTAGCCGGCCCGGTTCAGTCGTCCGACTTGCCTTTTCAGAATGGACGGAATGGAGCTGGGGCAGGTATTCCCGGGAATTTGGGAACGAAGACCCGGTTTGGGAGGAAGTGTTGCATCGAAATGATCGGATAAATTGCGATGGAGATGTAAACAGCGGGATGACCCGCTTCCCTCATGCTTTCAATCGCTAGCTGACGGAACCTGCCTTCCGAACTGCCTACCTACTCGTTGGAAAGCATCTCAAGCCACCTGAATGTGGGTGCGAGTGGGAAAGGATTACACTCGGAAAAGACTGACTTTGATGCACAGAAGAAATATCTGAAATCGACATACAAGAGGGTTGGTTCAAAGAAAGATCTGTCCCCCATTTACGACAAACCCAGCGTCAAAGGACATCCTGATCTTGTAAACGAGTGTAGGTCCTTGTCCTTGTCCTTTCACATAGCTGTCTCTTACCTAGGTATGAAAACCACCAGCTCTGGCCATTTGCAGCCTTCTCGCTTTTTCCTGGGCCAACTCCTGAAGTTCCGTCTCCAACTCAGCCAACTGCTCCAGAAGAGACTTCTTCTTCTTGTCATCAACATCTCCACTGGCAAACGCTACACGTATGTGGTATTGTGCCACATGAACGTTCGCCACATCAACGGCATACTGCGCTAGAGCAACAGCATCCGCAGTTCTCGGATCTTTGCCTTCCGGGTCGCTTCTCTTGCGGCCATCGAGCGTTCGTTGCGCATCGGTGAGAGCTTTATCTAGTCTGGCTTTTTCGAGCCTCCAGGCCTGTGGCGCTATATAGAAATGTTAGTGTCTATTGAAGTGCCCCGTCACGCTGACTCAAAGACGAAATAACCTACAGCGCCCATTGACAAAAGTAGCGCCTTCAGTACCGGACATCTTATCGTTTGGTGTTATGCGTGTAACTGGCGTGGGTAGAAGGAGGTAGTTCGTCTATATAATCCTGAGATAGACAAACCCTTCTGTCTTTCTGAAGCTGAGATGGACAAATGCTTCTGTCGACCTGTGTGTAGCTGGGATCAAACAGCGTGGGAACTTATATCTGTCTACCTTGAGCTGAGATAGACACGCAACAAGGCTCGGACCATAAGAACGGGAACTTTCGCATGTACTCTTTCGAGCGTGGCGTACACACGGAAACCAGAATTTTCAGGTCAAAGAGGCCGTTGTGCCGCAGAGCCTGGTGATGTTGTTTGCTGTGTCGTGATCATCACCGGCTTGTTCGGGGCTCTACACCGTGAGAAGGCCAGTTACAATAGGTAGAGAGAAGAGTGGCTCGTCCTCACCGATACGCATCACCTCATCAAGTACTTCCACGGTTTGGAATTGGATGGTGGTCTGTGGATGGCCCCGGACGCGGGAGAGTTGAAGATGGTGTTCAGGGCCTGTTCATTTTTGGTGAGGCGTCAGGCCTTCCCAAACGATACTGTCCAATTTCGGCCATCTACTGCGTCGAGAAAGTATTGCCTGCCCTTTTATGGCCAAGGGATTGGCCCTTGGTGGTAAACCCCTGGTCGAAATGAGGCACACCTGGACTTGAGGGGGGCAATCAGCTGTGACGCCTCAACCTGTTATTTGTCAGCTCGACCCGTGAGGCTCTGTTTTTCATCGTTTGGCCTTTTGCAACGCCGGATAGAACAACAAAAGTTAGCTTTGTGTATTCTTTCGTTAACTGTGTGTTCACATAACAAAATTGTAAACGATACCCCTGAATTTATGGATGCATAAAGTTATGCATGCACAACATACAGCAATTCTGAGTTGTGAATGTACAATGCATGGAGCCTGCCTTCAATCCCATGGTAGGTGACTACGGAGCCTCATGGTACGTCCTCTGATTGTTGGGGCTCTCCAATCTGGGGCCTGTTCTACACCAGCGCTCAGATGTTAGGTTCCAATGTTACTCATGGTGTGTCGCACACAACCAGGGACTTGATTTGACAAGTGTGTGCACTGCCACGCACCCTTACCAGAGTTTGCTGCGGGAATTATTTTGTGGTGTGTGGCATCCATTACTATCCGGTAGTCATTGCCGAGAGCCTTGGGCCTCAGTCAGATCATGATTCTGCTCTCACACTTCGTAATCAGACAAGTAGCATTCAAGGATCCTGGTGGCACCACATGTATGGTTCTCCTCAGTTTACGTGACCTGGTGAGGGCTAGTAGCTAATTAGACCATGCAGGAAACGTAGGTACCTAGCTAGGTACATGATGTTCACACGAGTCCGCTGGGTGTTCTGTCACGTTGTAAACAAAGAGATTGAGGCCTTGCGAAAGAGTCAACAGGCCCCTCAAGATACGCAATATACCTCTAAAAGATAGGAAATAGGCCTCTCAAGATAGTCAGAGGGCCCTAAAAAGATCGTCGTAGGCATATCAATTATCTTTGAAGCGCTTAAATTCTTTGTGCAATCTCTATTACTTTGTCGACCACTCCCGCCTACCAGGGCTAACCACCATTGCGCCACATCACCAACGACAATCATCTTGTCATTATATGTGAGTCTCTTTAGAAATCAACACGTTGGATTCCGCCTCATGTGGACCAAAAGGGTTCCAAATCTCAGGAGATAGCGACTGTCGTTTCAACCAGAGTGTGCTCATAAGACTTATCACCTTCTCGGCCAGGGGCATATCACTCATGGCGGCAGTTATAGCTGCTGAACACGACCTGATATATGGCGGCAAATAGGAAGCTTGAAGGTCAACTGCCTGCATCAGTCAACCCTCAGCCTATAACACTTCGTGGAACTGCTGCAATGCGAGGATGCAATGCACAACACATCCGCCATTTGATTTGACGTGTTAAGAAATACAGTAGATTAAGTGCAGTTTTGATCACATCATCAGTGCGCATTCCTGCTACACAGGCTGTCAACCAGATCCATTTAACCATGAGACTGCCACTCCAATCCCCAGTCTCTGGACTGGCTTCCCATCACCCGTTGAAAAGGCTGCGCTTCGAGCTTTCCAAATATCATTTGCTGTACAGCCATCATTATCACCCAGATACGTACGCTTAGGCTTCAAAATGGCACGCTCAGACTTTGCAGGCTCAACTCTAGGCTCAGAGCCCTCAAGCCCAACCAGTCCCATCGGGAGTGACAGGTCGCGTGGAAGCAGCGCTCCGACAACTGTAACAGCGGCGTCAGTGGATCCCTTGATCAACCCGGCACAAGCAATAGACGGAGCGGAACACCAACCGACTCCATCACTCGCATCAATTGCCATTGAGGAACCAATCCCCGCTGAAGGCTGGCTTGATCTCGCAAGATTGATGACGAAGACACCAGATTTTGTGGCCTTTTCGCGGTTCCATGACCTTCACATCAAAAACCTATTGTATTATCAAGTCGAGTTATCAGTGTTGAGGGAACAATTGAAGGATCTGGAAGAGCTGGACAGAGATTCGAATGGTCTCGACCTTCATGGCGAGTCTGAGTTTCACAAAGAACCCGAGAAGATTTTCTGGGGACCGGGCACCGACAGTAAACAGTTTTTGAAGATTCGAGAATTGAGGGAATGTTTGAAGGGCTACGGTATGTTCAATCTTGTTGTATTCTCCTCAGTTCGTCAAATATTCCGGGTCGTGGGCTCACAGGGGCATAGACGAAGCGCTCTTGCAGTACTCCCAAATATCAACGCTCCCTGAACCCAGTACGCACAACATGCGACAACTAGTGAAGTGGCTCCAGGACGAAGATCATGGGAACATGACTGTTCAAGGAGTTGGCAGCGAGATATGGGGGGATCAGCAAAAGAAGCCAGAGCCTCCCCCACTTCGCCAACAGTTCATGAATCTCATCAGCTTCTGGAACAAGACGGAACCGCCAACCAGAGCAGACCTTGTAGCACCTCGTTGGCGAAAGGATGTCGACGGCCTGACACGGTGGCTCGCGGAGGAACTCATTCCCTTCAGAGAAGCTGTAAAAAACCCCCACAAGAGAGAAGCGGATGATTCGGAGTCTACGGCCGGTCAAGAGGGAAGTGAAAAGACATCTACCAACCATGTGGAGGATGCAGATAAAGAAGCTCAGAAAAGGAGGTCAAGAACCGTGAGTCAACATTTAGATTGGTGGTCATCCAGCCAGCCTATCAGGTTACTAACATCGGAAAGGACAACGTTCGAGCATACTCGGGAGACACGCTACTCAAGCTGACTTATCGCGGAGCAACTTTGGTGGCCTGCATGCTTCCAATTGTCGCCATTCTTTGCCTCTCGATCATCCCCAACTTGTACCATAAACTGGCCATGATCACATGCTTCACAGTCCTCTTCGCCATAGCAGTAATGTGCATGACCGAAGGGACAAGAGTTCAAGTGTTTACGGCCACCTCCGCGTAAGCTTCTCTGTCTCTCTTAACACTCTTCTTTGCACTCCAGTTATGACCCCTATTTAAACCCTGTACCCTGAGCCCCTGAATCCCTGAACCAAACAGGTAGTGCACCAGAATCATGCATGGCCACGAACCCCCTCGTAGGAGCCACAGAAGAAGAGGCTGACACGACGTCAACAGATTCCTCGCCGTACTGGTGGTTTTTGTCCCGGTTCAAAGTTCCTGAAATTCTAGACCGCGCTACATCGTCAGTGATGCTTGGTACCTACCTAGATAATAGGCTTTAAAAATAGTCAACAGGTCTTGAAGGATAGTCAGCAGGCCTTGAAAGATAGTCATTTAGCTTAAAATATAGTTAATAGGCCTTAAAAATAAATAATAGGCCTTAAAAGATCGTGAATAGGCCTCCAAAGATAGTTAATAGGCCTTCAAAGATAGTTAATACGCTTTGAAAGAAATTCAGTAGGCCTAAAAAGATAGTAAATAGGCCTTGAAAATAATTAAAAGGCCTTAAAGAATACTCGTGTTACGCCCCAAGCGTAATACCTCTGTACAGGAACCACTGGGTGTCACGGTTCTGGAAGACAGTGGGGCCACGAGGGACCAATCAGGACTGGACCGCGCGATCGAGCGGGACTCACGGTCCAGGTGGGCAAACGGACCAATGAGATGGGGACCGGAGACCGCAGCGGGGTCCACGGTCCCGTATCGGCCCATTAAGAGCGGACCGGGGACCGTCTGTAAGTCAACAGTCCACGGTCCACTGGTCTATATATACGGAGGAACTGGCTGGTGTAGATAGACAGTTCCTCATGCAAGCAATTCAAGTTCATTTGTCTACAATATACTCTCAGTAGCTCTTTGTTAGAACAACCTGTTGTTGACAGTGAACCCGTGTCTGAGACGCTTGTCACAACCTTCGATCATCCTGTCATATTCACCTCTGGCGTACTGCCTTGCAGTCTGTATCCATTCCTGGTGCAGGTTGTAACAACTCGATAGGCCTTAAAGAATACTCGATAGGCCTTAAAAGATAATGAAAAAAGTGTTGAGTTTAAATTGTAGGCCTTTTAAAATGATACAATTTTCAACTAGAAGTTGAGCAGGGCGTTGAGCAGGGCGTTGAACTGGGGGTGGGGGTGAGGAGAGGGTGGAGGGGACGGGAAAGAGTGGAAGGGAGAGGGGAGGTGGACGGAGAAGGCATGATGTAGTGAGATAAGACGTAGTGAATAGAATGATAGAGACCACAACGTAGAAGAAAGTGCGTAAAGCATAATAAAAACACCTCATATAATCATTTCAAGGCTTTCCCACCATCTCCGAAAACATATGGACTATCTTTAAAGGCCTATTAAGATATAAGGTAGGTAGTCAAGCCCTACTCACTACCTCTGGAGGTATGCTAGCTATCTCCAAGGGCCCTACTGCTAGCGACAGTCTCCATCATTTGGTCCACAATGGACGTGGTAAGGTGGTACTATCGCTCGTGATGAAATTAATCCTTAAGTGGAGCGGTGGTAGGATCCCAAGACACATGCTCGTACACACCAGTGTCTAACGACTTCATATCCTCCTCAGTAAGCTCAAAGTCGTAGACCTGAGCGTTGGCGACAATTCTTTCAGACTTCACGCTCTTGGGCAGTGGGACCAGGCCTTTCTGCAAGCTCCAACGAATCAGGATCTGAGCTTCGCTCTTTCCATGCTTCTCGGCAAGCTTCTTGACAATGGGCTCACCCCATCGGTTGCCCTGGACCAAGGGGCAGTAGGCCTCGACAGCAATGTTTCTTTTCTTGCACCACTCGACAATGTCGTCTCTGGGGCACCAGGGGTGAATCTCCCACTGGCCGACGCTGATGACGCCGCCCTTGCCCTTGCCGCCGCGCTCCTCCTCCAACTCGGCGATGTGCCTTTCCAGCTCGTCGAGATGGGCAACGCCGTAGTTGCTTACACCGATGCTTCTGACCTTGCCGGCCTCAACAGCCTCCACCAGGGCCTTCCACGATTCTTTGCGTTTGGCCGAGCCGCCGTAGGGGGCGTGGATGAGCACGAGATCGAGATACCCGAGCCCCGTCTCGTTGAGCATGCGGTCGATCTGGGACTGAACACTCTCATAGCCCAGTGTGTAAGGCATGATCTTGGTGGTGAAGAAGATCTTCTCGCGGGAAAAGGAACGAATGGCCTGGCCGCAAGCTCCTTCATTGCGGTACAATGCCGCAGAGTCGATCTGGGGGTGGTCAGTAACTGCGCATATGCCACAGGGGGGACTCGCACATGGGCATAGCCAGCCTTTACAGCTTCGGACACGCATCTTGCTGTATCTGAAGGGGGGCTATAGTGAGCGTCAGCATGTCACACTCAACACGGATAGAATAGCATGTTTTGAAGCGTACGTCTGGTAGACACCGAAGCCCAGTTGAGGGATCTCGTAGCCACTGTTGAGCTTGAGCTTGGTGTCGATGGTGAGCGTCATTATGAGAGTAGTCGGATGGTGTTGTGAATTGAGCAGTCTCTGGTTTGACATGTAACGTGAGCGATTTTTTATCAGATGATCTGATAACAAGCAATCGATCGGAGTGGGCATCGGCGAAGGCATCGGCGAAGGCATCGGCGAAGGGCCACCCCACCTTGCAGAGCATGTTGCGGGTCATTTGTGCACGTCACCATCGAAGCCGCCAACCGTGGTGACGTTTTCGGGGCTTGGCGTTACTTTTTGAGTCCCGAGAATGCGTCGCCGTGGTTTAGTGCATACCTACCTAAACAGGGTGAAATTTGGATGAGAATGTCGATAGAAAATAATGACAATCATCGACTTCATCCAGGTCACTGGTCTGGACTGTACCAAGCCAGCGCCGAGTGCTCTTGCTGGCGTCTCTCTGCCCCTCCACGCCGTCCAAGCAAATTGCGGGGCTCTCGGTCGCTGCAAGGCAAAATGAACGCCACCGTAGTCTCCGACACAAGAACCTCACGTGCCTTCGCGTCTCCATCTGACGATATTACGACTGTTGGTTCACGAGTCGGACAACACGAGAATCAACACACCTTTCAATAGATTATTGGACGGGCTAACACGGAAGTAGTCTGGGCTGCGGCGCTGCTCAGGGGTATTATCGGGGCTCTTGTGTCACGTGCTGCTTTCTCAGCTCAGCCCAGCCAGGCCACTGAGACATGCTGATTCAATCGCGATGACCTTCTGGGGAAGGACACACCGGAAGCCCGCAGCGTTGCGCAAACCACTCTGTACCCGTTCAACATGGTCAATATCTCCGGGGCCAGGCCTCACGCGTTGAGGATCACCATCGCCCTCTTCTGCATTCTCTCCGTGTTTCTGTTCTTCGACCCCATCGGCTTCGCATCCACCATGAACTACAACCTCGCACCCCCAGGCTCGACCACAACGGTGACACACATTGTCCTGTTCAAGTTTAAGCCCGATCTTGATGATGGAGCTGTAGATGTGGTGAGTCCCGTCGTTTACCGGCCAATAAACACCCTTCTCACATGATATCAGGCATGTGCCAAGATCTTGTCTCTTAAGGAAAACTGCCTTCGGCCCAATTCGCAACACGCGTATATCAAGAGTATTACAGGAGGTCGAGATAACTCCCCAGAAAACCTCCAGGTACGTCCCACTCTTGCCTCCTCGCCATGTCTCATGGGCTGACCTCTCGGACAAGAATGGCATGACACATGCTTTCGTTGTGCAATTCGAAAACACGGATGATAGAAATTACTACGTGGAACAGGACCCCGCCCATCTGGCTTTCAAGAAGGAGATTGAACCTCTGGTCGAAAAGATTACCGTGCTCGACTATGTCAGCGGTGTGTTTTAGTGGGTTTGGCCAGCTAGCTGAGTTATAAAGTAACGTCGGGTACCTATCTCCAGAGGCTTCACAGTTTCCCATCATATTGCATCGCCGTTTCTTGAATGGCATCAACGCACAGCCACGCCGAGCTGCGGCGCACGGAGCCGGCTCGGTCCCGAACCCGGCAGAGCTTCGACTTCACTGTCCCGGAAATAAGGCCACTGCTTCTGTTGATGTCGTTTCAGTGGTCAATGCCTGATGGCGTAGCCATCGCCATTTCTGTGCAAATCACGACTCCAACACCCCGCACCCATGATACACAGCAGACAGCCACACGTTGTGGACAAAATAATTGGCCATGCAAAGGTAAGTCAACGCACATTATATTCTAAACTATGCGTTCAAGAAAGTCGATAGGCCTCATAACCATTTCGTAGGCCTATGAACTATATTTCAACGCATATCAAACTATCTTTTCATGCCTATTGACTATCCTTTTAGGCCTATTGACTATTTTTTAAGGCGTATTGACTATCTTTCGACGCGTCATTTGGTTTTTTATATAATGAAAGATATTTTGTCCACGACGTACCGTCAAGATCGAGAGGTTGGTTCGTCATATGCGTGTCGTTGACGTGCTGACACTTACCGGCATACACGATTGCCGCGTAGGTGTGCAAATAGGATCAGGCCAGAAGCAATCGAGGAGATATAAAAAGGGTGTTGATAAACCACGAACGGAGACGTTCAGATTCAGCCAACTCAACATTCACAATATGGCGACCATCACGCAGACTCAAACCACCGCCGCCACCGAGAGTGCCCCTCTCAAGTTGACCCTGGCCTACCAGGAGGAGATTCATGAGGAGGTACTTGCTGTCATGCCTTACCTCCATGGCGTCCATGAAACTAACAGCCTTCCCTAGTACAAATACTCGGCATACCTCCCTGTCTATGACACCGAGACCACTTTTCCCCCTCTCAAACCCTTCGAGTTCAACGACAGAGGTCTCGTCGCCAACAAGGAAAAGCCCAATCTTTTGTCCAAAGAGAATGCCCCCGCTCTCAAAGTGATCAATTTGACGCCTGGTATTGGAACCGAAATCCGGGGTCTTCAGCTGAGTCAGCTCAACGACATCCAAAAGGACGAGTTGGCTCTCCTCATCGCCGAGAGAGGCGTCGTCATTTTCCGCGATCAGGACTTCAAAGACATTGGCATCGGGAAGCAAAAAGAGTTTGGCCGGTATTTTGGGCCTCTTCACATTCATGTGCGCCTCCCCCTCTCCCCCCCCTTTACCCTTCCCTGCCCTATCTAGATGATTCTAACCCCTTCCCTCTCAGCCCGTCGGTGCCCACGTCAAAGAATCGCAAGAATTGCATAACATATATTTGGGTAGCGACAACGAATACAGGAACCGCCGCCGAGGCAACCGTCTCACCACGACCGGCTATCACTCGGACGTTTCCTACGAGCGCCAACCCCCCGGGATCACCATCCTGACTTTGCTCTCGGTGCCCCCTACAGGAGGCGACACGGCATGGGAATCCCAAACTGCCGCCTATGCCCGTCTTTCCCCTCCCATCCAGGCGCTTCTTGAAAACCTCCGCGCTGAGCACTCCGGCTTTCCCCAAGCAGAAGGCGCCCGCCGTGACGGCCTGTTTGTGCGCCGCGAACCAGTGAAAACCGAGCACCCGATCGTTCGGGTTCACCCTGCCACAGGCCAAAAGGCACTTTTTGTCAACCCGGGTTTTACCAAGAGGATTGTGGGGCTGAAGGATGAGGAGAGCGAGGCGCTGTTGAAGCTTCTTTTCCACCACATCACGTTTGGCCAGGACTTTCAAGTGAGGGTCAAGTGGGAGGAGGGGACGGTCGCACTCTGGGATAATAGGGTGACAAGTCACACTGCTATCAGCGATTACAATGTCCACGTGCCCCAGGAAGGGTTGAGGCATGGGTTCAGGATCACGACGCTGGCAGAAAGGCCGAGGGGGGTCAATGGACTGGAGAGCAGATGGGATGAGTAATTGCTCTTCTTTCTTTCTTTGAGCCGGTGACAGGGGAAAGCCCCTGTGAGGATGGTGTGTGCAAAACTAAGTAACCTTAACCCTAACCCAATTCACAACCCTAACCCATCAAAACATGCCATCAATGATCATCGCGTTCACGAGCTGACAGTGTCTGTTCGCGTTCGTTTCACTCATTTCTGAATCATAGTTAAGACCATAAGGCCACACGTGTGAGCCTCCGCAGTTAATCTTTGCGTTTTGCCCATCCCAGCTCTTCAGAAGGGGGGTGGCTGTCGGCCAGTTGTTTTGAGAGCAGCGCTGGTTGAACCCGTTGGTGGTACCCACACCTAGCGTGTGAGAGATCTCGTGTAGCGCAACTCGTTCATTCATATAGGACCTGTTTGAGCCGAAGCGGATGTTGCCGTTGAAGTTGCCGTCGGCCGTTTGGACAGAGGGGACGTATTGGACTGTCACGACTTTGTTTGCCCGTGGAGCGAGCCTGTTGTACCTGGCAACGGCGAGACGCATGGCATTCTCGATACGGGCGTAGGCGTCGTTCTGGTCAGAGGTCGGGTTGCTCGCCTTCTGGAGGCTCCAGCTGATGGCTGCGGTGGCGAAGGATGTGTAGACCCAGAGGAGGGTAAAGAGCTGGAGAAGGACACGCATGTTAGGCAGTGTGATCCCGGAGACGATGACGGTCAGCACAGGGATTGGGAGTTGGATGTTGATACCGAGAAAAGAGGTATATGGACCTGACGGAGAGGTGAACGGAGAGATTTATACTGTTCACCAGAAATCACGCGGCGGACTGCCGAGCCGGGATGGTTGCTCTACGGGTATATTTACCGGCGATATTAAACAAGCCTCTTGTAAACACGACCTGATCATTCGTGGGATTTATGTCAATGCCCACTGACTTTCGGAGCCCTCGCCCCCGAACGTTCCTATGCCGCTTGCTGTTGCTTTCGGTGCTCATTCGCGCCGAAAGACCAGTGGACACTTGCAATAAGAATGAAACGACGTGGGCATTGTGAAGAAATAAAAACTGGGTAACGGTAGTATTCATCGGCGGCAGTGGATTATGCACCCCGGATTTCGGAACTGGCCGCCTGGATGAGAGCGAGCTTCCGCATTGGGAAGCTGCCGAGTGCGACGGCACTATCCTCTTGGGCGCGGATGGTGACATCTGGGATCGGCATACGAGAGAGTGAATTTGAAGAAATATCTGCGCATTATTTCCCCAGAGCCCAATACAAAAGGCTACCTTGATCTTGTGAACAAGTGTAGGCCATTGTGCTGCCTAGGTAGCTAGGCACTCAACTGGGTGCTCAACTGGGTGCTCAACTGGGTGCTCAACTGGGTGCTCAACTGGGGGTTGGCCAACTGAGTGCTCAGTTTGGTGAACAACAGGGTGTGCGATAACTTCAGTTCGTTGAAGGCATGGTTGAACGCAGTGTTGGTGGCCTTTGGTTACTCCAGGTTGTTCCAGGAGCAGCCTTTCCCATGTTGCCGTTGACTGAACTTCACATCTATAGCCCCAGCCCCGATGATAGGATGCACAGGGAGTAAAGGGGGGGTGCGCAATAGACTTTGTGAGGCCGTATTTGAACCCAGAGTAGGTTCGAGACCTACTGGCGCCAACCTGTGGGGATCTGGGGATCAAGTGCAGCGGTCACAAAGTTGATGATGCACAGGGAGCAAGTGCCTTTGGTTAACACAATTCATGCATAGTCAACACTTGGTGCTGTTTAGGTAAGTATAGTGCCTGGAGCTCTCTACAGTTGATTCCTTTTTACAGTGTGTAGCGAAAAGCAGGATGACGATGCCCGAGCCGATGCACACTGCCTTCCACCAATCGAATGTCTCTTTCTCCGCTATCACGCTTTCTGTTCTCCCACCCGAGATATACCACCTGAAGGCCCGTCAGGAAGAGTGTGATGACCAAGGCACCAAGACTGATGGAATGGCCCAGGGCGTATTTTGGCCTGTTCAGAGAGGTAAAATGTCAGCTTTTGGACCATTGCAGTAGAAAGTGCTACCGCGGGTGACATACGCATCTCGTTGCAAGTAGATAAACGTTCCAATGAATGCCGAGCAATTGGCGATGGATATCACAATGCCCACTCCCACTGCCCTGACGTAGTGAGGAGCCAGGTTGTTGGCAACCCACCCCTGGAAACCAAGTTAGCATCATCCGAAGATCTGGCCAAATGCCAACACCTACCATCAGCATAGGTGAAGCTTGAAACACTCCCATAGCAATCAGAAATGTGCCGGCATACTTGACTACATTCTGTTCAGATACAAGGAGCATCACATATCCTGCTATCCCAACCACAGTGCCGGCAGCAATGAAGCCGCCTCGATTTTTGACCTTGTCAGAGAAGTGAGCAGTGAGAATGACCACGACGAAGCCGGCCATGTTGGGTGGCACGGTAAAGAGCTGCGCTGTGGTTGACGTGTAGCCCATGCCGGCGACGATTGACGGCAAGAACAACGAGAAACTCTGTTCTTGTCAGTAAACGTTTAGGCAACCTGTCACTTGATGACATACGTAGAGAGGCACCAGCAAAAAGAACCAAACACCAGCACAGAACCACATCTGCGGTGACTTGATGGCCATCCACACCCAAAACCAGTCAAACTTCTCCTCGTCGACTGTCTCCAGAACCGTGGAGCCGCTCGCATCGATCTTCATCCTCTTCAGTGCCCAGTCCCGTTCTTCTTCTGTCAAAAACCGTGACGCGGCCGGCGTATCAGGCATGAAGAAGAAGCAAACGATCCCAAACACCACCGTCGCCGCCCCCTCGACTGTTCACATCGTCAGTATCATTCCCACCTAGGTACACAAAATCATCAGACATTTTCAACCCACCAAAGAAGATCCACGGCCACCTCTTATACCCCCCCACCTCAATATTCCCCAACGCCCCCGCCAGCAACCCCCCAAAAGCACCACTCAACGGCGCCGCACAGTAAAACAGCCCACTCCGATACAGCATCTCATGCCTCTTGTAAAACATGGCCAGGTAAATGATCACCCCTCCCAAAATCCCACCCTCAAACAACCCCAGCAACAGCCGGCAGACGATCAGCCCGGCATAGGACTTGACAAACCCTATGGACAAGCACACCACGCCCCAGGCTGTGATGAGGGAAGGGAGATAGACGCCCGCGCGGAACTTTTTGAGGAGGAGGTTGGAGGGGACGTCGACGAGAATGTAGGGGATGTAAAAGACCAGGAGGGCGAGGTTGAACTGGGTGCCGACGCCGGCGATGCCGAGATCTTCGGGGAGGCCGGCGAGGCGAGCGTTGCCTATGTTGGAGCGGTCGATGAAGGAGAAGAGCCTGGGGTTGTGAGAATGTGAGAATGTGAGAATGTGAATATGAGTCCACTGACCAGATACCAAATAACCAAGGGAGAATGTGAAGGTCAAACTTCCGGTTGAGGATCTTGTCTAACCGGGCGTTCTCCTCATGAGGAAGTGTACCAAGGGCCTTCTCGGTATGGATTGCGTCTTCTGCGGGCAGAGCCGAGTCTACCTCTGCTGCCATGGTGGAGGCTATGAAGAGACTCTTATTAGTTGCGTAAGTGCGGGAAGCACCCGGGATTCATTTATTACTCTCTGGTAGCGACGCGGGAGACCTGCTACCTGGGTGTCATAGTCAACGCGGCCGCAACGTGCGATGCAGCAGTTAAGATATAAGAGTTGCAACGGATATAAATGAACCGCCGGTGAGGGGCAGCCCCTTGCTCGTTGTTGTGCTCATGATCACAAACTCCCTCCTTTGATGAAAATAGCTTGGTCAGCGTCGTATCGTTCCAGGGAATAACCACCACCATTGGACAACACCTACAAGCACCTGCATGACTTCCATAACTACCTAAGATAACGGGGATATGACTAGTGTTCGCAAAAGTTGAACTGCACCCCCGTCCAGGATGACTCTGCCTCTTCGTGAAACGTGCTCCGCTCTTCCATCAACTTCAACCTGTGCTCCTTTGCCTCCTCTCTCGTCATCAGAGCTTGTGGCATAACTCGCTGCTTGCGCACCATGTTCATAAGTTCAGGCGGCAACCGATTGTTCATCTTGTCAAGCACCTCCTTTGGCGGGGAGATTGTGTCGGCGAGCCCCTGCTCGAGCAAGAGTTGAAACACCTCGGAAGGGAGCTCACCCTTTGCCACCTGGTCCTTGCCCCCAAAGACGGCTTCTGCCCACCAGTCCAGCTGTTGCGGTGGTACATTGGCAGTGGAGATGATTCGTTGATGTGGATCAACGAGCCAAAGAGCAATGAAGCGTCGATGTCCCGGCTTGGTCCGGTCCTGGAGACTGAAGGGAGAGACGCGATGCTGGCTGTTTCGTAGATAGTAGGTTAGACGAATGTGTCAAAACAGGTTATTACCTCGGATTGAATCCACTCACAAAACATTTGGGAAGGCAAGAAGGCGTCCCTGACGCGTTTCAACGTTGCCGAGCTTCTGCAGAGCTTCTCCGTTCCTAAACCGACAACCAAACATGACCTCAGTGGGCCGATAGTTATCCTGCCCGATAGTATCTTCCAAATCCGGGTGCTCATCTGCTTTCATGCGAAACTCAAGGGAGCTCGTGGTGATGTTCTCTGAATCAAGGTAGTACAGAGCTGTGGCAACAATGTGCTCGCTCATCATGCCCTCAATCTAGCCCCAGGCTTGGTGTCAGTACCTATCCAGAAGGGAGTAAAGATAGGGGTTCACTTACGTGCCAACCTCCAACCGGGAAGTCGGGCTTTTCCGGGGTAAGCTCAATCGTAGCCATCTTCACAATGACCTGAAGACCGGTTTCCTTAAACTTCTCACTGAGTTTGTGCTCGGTGGTGTATGTGACTGGCTGAAAGCCCAGGGGTTCTGGAAGGATAACATCCCGAATTTCTTTCCACTTGTAATTGAGCAAAAGTCTCTCTTTCTGCTCTTCCAGAGTAAGACCCTCGTACTGCTCTGGGTTGGAGGTCCATTCATCTGGCCCTGTCCAGCTCTCCACCTCGTATAGCTCGTGATCATCCAATGGAACAGGCCTGCCATTCTTTTCTTCCCACTCCCTGATAAGTCCGGGCCGCAAATCGTCCGGCTGAGCCTCGTAAGCGTCATTGTCATATGCGCTGCAGAATACTGGAGCGGGCCCAAACCGCTGTTGCACTGGGACGACTTTCTTTCCGCAATTCCGATAGCTGGAGGACCTCCTTTCGATGTAGGGTTCACCGATGGTGGCCTTTCCGCTCAAGACCCGTTCCCATGCCGGAATAGCCGTGTCAATGAGCCGCTCGATGGTACGATAGATCTCGGGGTGTCTCTTTGGGTGCAGGTTGTTGATGTAACTGGTGAACCTGACTGTACCATCGTCCTGAAAGGTTAGGTTGGCAGGAAGCCATTGGTATTTCTCAGACCAGAACGCATACTCTTGGCCGTTGTAGTCATGAAAGTCGCTCATTTCTTCGCGGGGTTTGGTGACCGGCTTCTCAATGACCTGGCCCTTGCCAGCCCACTTATCAACGGCATCCTCGACTCCCACAACCTCGTCTTGGAGAAATAGGGATTTCCCGTAGACAAAGGGGTGCATGGACGGGTGAACAAGGTCCTGGACCATCTCTTGAGCCCGTGGGTGCCAGTCAGGGTTAGAGCCTTGCTCAGCCACGAGTTTGTTGAAGGCGGCTCTGAGGTCTTCACGAAGCTCGTCGGTGACAACAGAGTCCGACTTGATGGCCATGTTCTCGTTTGTGTTGAGCGTAAAGATCAGGCCACTTTTGTTGAACTCGACAGCTTTGCAGCGAAGCTCAGCAATACACTGGAGTCGTATGAGCACCAAGCCGCAACTCTGATGAGGAAAAGAATACATACGTAATCAAACGCCTGCTCTGATATGATCCTCTGGCGCGCTGGTTTTTGAGGATGGTAAGCCCACTGCCAGGGATAGCCTTCGATTTCGTCAGGATCATCCCTGGCCAGTACTTGCCGTATTTCCTCGAGGTTTTGCAAGATTTGTTCGGTGATGATGGAGTTCCAAATGTCATCCTCGGGTGCTCTCATAGCTTCCTGTTTCCATTTGGCAACGATTTCGTCGTCAAAGACCTTTTCATGCCAGCCAGGTTTGTCAGTCAAGCGGTCCATGAGAAGGGTCATGGCCACCTCCCGAACCATGATGGGCTGTGTCTTGCTGTGGGCACCAGATACCTCGAAACACCCCACACGGTAATAGTCGACGCCCGGTTCGAGAGTCCAGTGCCGCAAGAGGTGGCGGAGGTCGACATTGATGCCGGGATACTGGTACGGCTGTTGCCTTTCCGGATTGGGTGTGGTTGGCTGAACGACACAAGTTCGAGGGGCGATCTTGGCAGCATCACGTTGGGCTCTATGTATCTGAGTTGTACGGGCCATGATGGTGGAACTGAGCTGGGTTCGAGAGTAGGTAGGTAGGTAGTTAGGTAGGTAGGGTGCATGTCGTTATTTATACCCGAATGCCAGGTTATGATCAAAATGTTAGCGGTGTGGAACCCACCACTGGTTGCCTGACTTGGCGATGGACCGAGACAGGGGCAGAATGCCGGCGGCATTCTCAGGGGGCGCTATTCTGTGGCAGCTTGAACTGACCGCCAACACTTGGCCATTAGGTACCTTTAAGACCTTTTAAGATAATGGGGCACCTTTGTATTATGTTATGGCCTTCAAAGTTAGAGCCAACAGGGCTTCAATGACAGTTAACACACCTGGCACGGCCATAATGACAGCAAAATAGAATAGTTGCGTATTGATCTCCTGCATTGTACGCATAGCTACATCGTCCACGAAATGACCGACGGGTGGCGGGCTTCATTTCTCCTCACCCCCGTCCTCTTGGTTATACACGCTAAAGGCATCTCTATACGTCCACCAAATCACAGCGCAAATGCCGAGCTCTATAGCAATCCATCCAAATGTCACCGCAGGCCACTCAAATGAGATACGATGCATCAACACAGCAGCAACCTCTGGAATCTGCGGCAGAGCAACCGGGACCTTTCCCCAAAGCGAGAAGCAGTCGCACCGGTTGAAGATGCCTACTTGGACAACCAAAATCATGACAACGGCCGCCCATCCCACGATGAAGTCCTTGATAAACACAGCCTCATACCAATATCCCTTCCCACTCTCGAGATGGCCCCAGCGGTCCATGTAGTATGCAAAGACACAGTCCAGCACAAAGCTGAGCAACCACATTATCAACAGCGCCGCCTGCCCTGCGTTACGACAGTTGAATCCTTCCGGAGGCACCCGGTAAGATATCCATGATGCCACAACCACAGACATGATGACGAGATTCAAGGCCAAAACAACGTGGCGCCATGTCTGTCGTATCTGTCGTGCTGTGAGGATCTCGGGCCGCCAGCCATAGATTCCCCCGTGACACACCCTCTGAAAGATGGGCTGTTTCTCCACCACGACCGGTATCCTGACCGATTCCCTCTTTACAGCCTCTGCGCTGACATTTGTTGTCGGTTCAGCAGTTGTCGCTTGGCCCGGAGGCGTCAACAGCAGCAACTGTTCACTCCCAGGATTCTCATCCCTCTCAGTATCACTCGTTACTGGAGACGCCCCACGTCCAGCCGCAACACCAACCGAAACCACCACCGCCCTCTCCTTCTCACCCTCGGTCCCCGAAGAAACCCCCCTCTCAACCACCCACTCCTCCTTCATCAGCTTCTCCCCCAAATCATTCAACACCCTCACCACACTCCTCTCCGTCTGACTCACCCCGATAATCGCGCTCAAAAACACAGCCGGCACCATGTACAAAAACGGCGCCGACATGGCGATCGAATAAGCCTCCACATTCGTCCACTGCCCATCCTGAGGGAAAACCCCAATCACCCTCCAAAACGCCGCGCTGATGGAGGCGATAAACACAAACTGCGCGATGAAAATAGGAAGCACATACGTCGCCCGATCAGCAGCGAGCATGTCAGCCGCCTTTTTAATCTGGGCGAGTACCTCCCTTCTTTGAACGAGTGATCTTGACCCGTAACGAAGGGGCAGAGGGTCGAGGAAGAGGCTGTCAAGCGTACGCATGAGGAACTCGGAGGATTCGACGCCCCATTCATCGTACGAGACTTTGATCAAAGACAGCTGCTTCCACAGGCTGGCGAATTTACGCTCGCTGGTGGATTTTCCCCAGTGGCTGCGTACCAACTCCCTCGCCAGGGGGTTTTCCAGCCTCCAGGACGCCAACTCGTCCTTGATGTCTCTTTGGATATCTCGTAGCTTCTTTTGCATCTTCTTTGCGCTGTGCCGGCAGGAAGAGAGCGTGTGCAAGAGGGACGCGATATTTGTTACAGGGCTGCCCAGGAGGTGGATCAGCATGAAAAGACTGGTGTTCGTCCATACTCGGAGGGGGAAGGGAGGACGGGAGAAGTGAAAGAGGAGGGAGACAAGGGGGAATTTCCAGGTGACCTGTTGTCGTCAGTTTATCATCTTTTCCACAGTACATGATGAGAAAAACTCACAAGTCTATTCCATATCCCCTGGCTATCGTACGCCGTGTAGATATCGGCTGTCATGTTTGTGATGGCCAGGCAGGCATCACGGGTAATGGAGATGTAGCTTTCATCGTGGGCCAGTTGGAGGTACGGGCTTGCCAGGGGGTCAGTTGTGTTAGCAAGCGCCTCTTGGAGAAATGTATAGGGCCCTTCAAAACCGAACCCGCCGACGTAACGTAGAGTGATGTTTCCATCCATAAGATAACCAGCTATATGAGTGCTATGCCAGCGTAGTAGTGGAAGGGTGGTATGATCATGACAGTCGGTTGTCTGTCTGCGTCCCATGCAAGATATATTATAATTTTTAGACCAGGATGTGCGGCATCCCGAAAGCTATACGCATCAAGCCACAGTCCAGTTATGACCCTTGTTGGCCACACGACACACTTAGGTGAATCGACCAGACAGATTGGTGGCGTCGTGGGCGGACGTTTCTTTTGTCTAGGCAGGGCTTCCCTTTTCTTGGGGGGGGAGGGGGGGGCTGTGTTAAATTCTTATCATTCTTTCGATATTTCCCCTGCATCGAGGTCACACAGCTTGGAGCTATGTAGCAGCTGATAAGGCGCTGAACTGGAAATTCGGTGTTGTTTCATTCCGAATTCAGCTCAGCTCAGCCCCAAAGGCCTCTGACTCTAAGTGTTGAAGAGCTCGCCGCGCGCTTGCAGCCTCCCCTCCTCGTTATCGGTTTCGATTACTTGGGCGCATGACGACGGTGCATTGCAAGGCAACCAGTGAGGCTTTCTGTCATCCAATAGCGTACGCAAGGAACTTTCCCTTGGCGCCCAGCGGATGAGATGGTCCGCACGAATTTCACTCATGGTGTGTAGAATTTGATGGTCGTTTTATGAGAAAGTCGTCCTCGGTTTTAATGTGTCGGTATTTTGCGAAGGATAACCCAATAAAACTCAACATTAGCTGAGCCTTCGTCCTCCGGTCTGAGCTCACCCACCACCATCTCCAAACCGTCCACCTGTTGGATCAGACGCGGCATGTTATCGGCTCCGTACCCGGACCAGAACATCCAGCCCTCTTCGCGACCCAGCCACTCCTCAATGATGTCGGCCTCCGTGTCCTCTTTGCTGAAGTTGACAAGGGCAAGCCCGCCCGGCTTCAACCAGAGACTGATCTTCTCCAGCATGAGCAGCTGTTCGGAGCGTGGCAGATGTATAAGCGTGTAGAGGCCAATGATGATGTCGAAGGAGCAGGGGTTAAACGACAGACATGTCATATCCCCTTGTCTCCAGTCTGCCTGGACATTGTCATGTTTCGCTTCCAGTTCCGACTTGGCCGAGTTGAGCTGTACAGAGGAGAGGTCGTTTGCCACAATGCAAGAGAACAAACCGGCAGAAAAGAGGCGTTGGAGGATGGGGTACCCGTTGCCGCAGCCCAGCTCCAGCGCCGACTTGGTTGGTGCTTCTGAGTCATATGTTGGGTTTTCGGTCTGCAAGAGACTGAGGAGGCGATCTAGATAGGAGAACCTCAGCGAACATGGATGGTTAACTGCCCAGGTGTTGTAGGTGGTTGCTATCGCGTCGTATGAGCGCTCCAGGCGGGCTTTAATCTCTGCAGAGGCAAGGTTGGCCATGTTGTCTGTTTACAAGATGGCTTCTTTAGTGAACTTGACTGATGAGACACCGAAAGGTCTGGCGATTTAAGCTTAAATGGAATCTCCACGATGGTGAATCGCAGAGTGAGAAGCGAGCGGCTGGGTTCGGCAGATCAGCGACAGTGACACCTTCCGTTTTCGAGCAGCTGTCATGGCGGCTTGCAGGACCCCCAAGCTGTGACAAATGAATTGCAGAGGCGAGTTGGCATCTGAGTTGAGCCCGTGAACTGTGGGACATGGAGCCGAGACATGGTAAAGACTCGATTGATCCAAACTGCCCCGCATCGCGCTCCCCAGCACGCGTGGAAAAGACCCCGCCATCGCAATCCCGCTCCCTGTCCTGCAGCTCTGCTATAAACCCCGCACCCCCATTATTAATCTCTTTCAGTGAACCCTTTGCGCATCGTGAAATATCCATTTCTACGACCCCTGAAATCGTGAACTTTCCTCTTCTTTTCTGCTTCCCATATCCCACACCTATACCAACGACATTTTTAGTTCCTCCCGCTACAAACCGCTACAATGGCCGAGCCAATCAAAATCTCCACCCAGGACGAGCTCAACCAGCTCATCACCTCCACCAAATACGTCATCCTCGACTTCTGGGCCGAGTGGTATGTTGTCCCCCCTCTACTTACTTTCCACCAACTACAATACCCCCCGCCGTTTTACTAATTATCTCGGCCCCCCAGGTGCGGACCCTGCAAAGCCATAGCCCCCCTCTTCGCCAAGCTCTCCAAGTCTCACTCCGTCCCAGGCCAGCTCGCCTTCGCCAAAATCGACGTCGACGCCTCGGCCGACATCGCAAAGGAGTACGGCATCACCGCCATGCCAACCTTCGTCTTCGTCGTCGACGGCCAGGTGGGCAAGGGCGTCGACGTCCAGGGCCGCAAGCTCGGCGTGGGCGAGAGCGCCGACCGCGTCGTCCAGATCCGCGGCGCCGACCCCAGGAAGCTGACCCTGTTGGCCAACGAGCTGGGCGAGCTGGCCAAGAAGGGTGCCGAGGGTTCGGCTGAGGAGGCTCCCAAGGAGGAGGAGAAGGAGGAGGAGGCTGCCGCCACTGCTTAAAAGGGGTTGAAAAAGGAGTGCTGAATTTGGTACGATATGATATGGGTCAGACATGGTCGAACGAGGCTTTGGCACAGAGACCAGGGAAGAGAGATACAGCAGCCACCACCAAGCAAGTGGTGGTATGTCGTTGGAGATACAAACGGTTGGCCGCTGGGTTGGCCGTGGGCCAGCTTGTCACTGGCTTGTGTGGCGCACTTCTGGATACCCTCTTTTCAGCAAGCATGACTGACGGAGTATTATTTGTTTCACTTTTGGTTCATGATATATTCTCAGCGAACCCAACGCAACACGGCATTGAAGCTCCGATTTTGTCCCGGAACCCCCTTTCATCCAATTGCGTCACAACCTATCCAACGCCATGCTAACAAAACGCTCGCTCTTATGCAGTAGTATAGATACAATCCCCTAGACATCTCTAACTGCCCAAATCTGAGCCAGTTCTCCCTCCGCTGCCGTGGGACGAGCTTCCGCGACTCCAGAGGTGCCGGTATGGAGAGCCATCTCGACGCACTTGCAGAGGGTTGACGGGCGCTACCATCCCTCCATTCGCTGGGATGGACCGGACGTCAGCCTCGCTGTCGGCCTGGCTCAAGACTGCTCCAGCTGGGAGAGACATGCGCTGATGCTTCCTGTCCTTTCCGTTCCCATCAGTGCTGTTTCTCACCACATGAGCAGCTGGTAACAGCCCCGTGCCTGTGCTCTGTCGCCTTGATGTTCCTACGCGCTGTTCTGGGCTGCCTTGTTCCTTCTGATCGCCAGGACCGGCGTCCCCTTGGGCCCGCTTCACTATAGAATTGCGGCTGTCGATGCGTTTGTGTCCCTCCACACCGCTACCGCTTTGGTTTGGCGACGAAGCGTTGACTTTGAAGGCCGTGATCCCTCGCCATCGGTTCAGATTCCAAAATGACGATGTGGTGCTGCCTCCCCCCGAACCCACCCCTGTTCCTGCAGGAGAATCGGGCGGATCATTCTCACTTGCTGACATGTAGGTAAAGCTCGGAGTCGGCGGCACTGACATTTCCTCCTCCGGCTCCTTTGACATGCGTCTTTCTCTGAGGAGCCTCGAAGGGACACGCGAGGGTGCGTTACTAAACACACTGGCCGTTGGGCTCGTCAGGGTGCTGCCAGCCCTGTTTCTTGACGTAACGGTCGAGTTCGCATATGGCTGTTTTCTGGCCTCGCTTGCCAAGTTCACCTGTGAACTCAGGGGCGTCCGGATGACCTTGGCCGGGCTCATCGATCTTTCGCTAGCTGCTGGCGTCGCGCTCCCATTTAATAGAGCGCTGGATCGCTTGTCGCCTCCGTTTTCGATCCCCTGGCGCCAGCTGAGGATTCGGTCGGAGCTGCCGCCAACTGGGCCAAGCTGTGGTGAGAATGGCTGGGTAAGAGACCCTCTTCGGCTACGTGTGACGCTGCCACCGCTGGTTCTTGTCATCACGCTGCCACTGCGACCTAGCCCGTTTCCACTCATGAATCCGTTGCTGGGCGCCAGCTTCCGACTGAACGTGCTTCCTGTCTCCCAGCTCTCGTGTCTGCGCTTGGCGAAGGCGCAATCTTGGCGAAAGACCTTAATGATGCCGGTATCGCCTGTTGTGATGAGAATGTTACCATCGTAATGAGTAGATCTGGCAATATAAGCGGGACTCGGCTCCGGCCTTTTTACCAGGTGTTCTGACGCGGGTGCTAGTTGAGACCCGGTGGTGCTTGCTGCGGCACTGGCAACCTCATCCAGGCTCTGCAAAACCACAGGTGGTGGATTGCATAGATCGTAAATCGGATCTCCGCTCTGACCAAGAAGCATCCTCGTTTGTGTTGGCGCAAAAAGAGCCGTCGTGACGGTCTCGCCGTGTGCTTCAAAATACTCGCAAGGCGATTTGTCCTTGTCCGTGGTCAGCGGCACCCCCTTACCCGTCACACTCCAAACAAAAGCCTTGCGATCCTCGCTTCCGCAAACCACATATTTGCCATCGTCTGAAAATGTGGCTGCGATTTGACTGCAGGAGTTCTCGTGCCCTTTGAGCTTAACCTCCATGGTCTGATCCCGTAGACTGTAGATTCGGATTCGACTGTCATTGGATGTGACCAACACTCGCACCTCGGCGTTACTGGGCACGTCAGTGGAAGCATGCGAGGCCGCACTGGAACCTGGTGGTTGATGAGTTGGATAGGCTGGGGCTGGTGGATGCACAAGCATGGTCTGGATGCCTGTAATCTTGCTTCCTTTGGCATTTTTGCCACGAGATGAGCGTACGTGAATTTGTGTCTGTTGTTTGAGTCCTTCTGTCTCGAAAAAGATGCAGAGGCCATTCAGTAGGCCGGCAATCGCTATCTTTCCGTCTGGGGAAAAGGCAACCGCAGTGATGAGATCGGGAAGGTTGGCCGAGAAGGCCACTGCCTTGTCCGGGATGCTCCATAATCGCAGCATGGTATCCAGGGAGCCGGCCAGGAAGAAGCGGTCATCCCGGGGGTGGAAGGCTAACCGCGTGACAAAGTCCTTGTGCTTGAACGTGCAGAGGCATTCTTTTCGACTAAGATGCCATAGCCTGACAGTTTTGTCCATCGAAGACGACAGCAAAAAGTTGTTCTTGCTCCAGCTGAGGTCCAAGACCTCCCCGGTGTGTCCCTCAAACTCCATCAGCGGCCGGTCCCTGAATACCGGCGCACTAAGCCGTTCTCCAGGTCCGCCATTGGCGTTCTCATCCTCTTCGTGTGCCCGGCGCTCGTCGCATGTCGTCAAGACTGCCCATATCCTGACAATGTGGTCTCGCCCGCCCGTGGCCAGGTATTTCCCGTCTCTGCTGAACTCGGTCGCCCAGATTGCTCCGCCTGACCTCGCTGTCTTGCGATCGCCGCCACCAGCCACGCTGACTGTCACAACAGGTGCCTTGGTCGCGTCGGCCTTCTCTTCATCTTTGGGAGGTCTTGTGCCGACCAATTCTTGGGCCAGAAACATGCGGTTGAACTCTCTTGCTTTCTTGTTGGTCGCCTTGGTTCGAATGTATCGTGGCGGTTCCTTATGATGGGGGACATAGCCTCCGCCCATGACTGGGTTGCTTAACGTCTGGCTGAAGACTCGGGCATTGGTGCCGTCCATCCGGGCCTCGACACCAAATTCCGAGTCTGAATCAAAGTCGGCTGTGTCCTTCTTGCGGCCACCGCGCATGCTCAAACGACTGAGAAATGAACCTCCTTTCTTGCTGTATAAATTCAACACACTCCGTCAGCCGTGTCTTTCTTCAATCCCATTGCCTCGCCACAGCAGTCTGTTGGCCTACCTCTTGTCTTTGCTCACATCTCCTGCTGGTGTGACAGCTCTCAAAAAGTCCGAACTGGATCGTGCTAGCCCTTCGGCCATATGCATCGAACGTCGACCTGGTATGGGAACCTCGCTGTTGCGTCGTAGGTAGATTTGCTATACGCGTATACGGTTAGACAGGCTGCAGTGAAGCGTCCACCCCACCGCCACGGCCATTACCACTACTCACCTGTGACAGGGGATCGAGAGCCGGACTCGGTATTGGTGAGGATGTGTGCGCGCTTTGGTTCACTCCGATGGTGATGCCCGGCCCAGCTGTCCCGTTACCGGCGGCGGTGCTTTGGTCGCCAGTGTCGTCTGCATTCTCATCATCGACGTCTTGTTCCCGGCCCTTTTCCTTTTCCTTTTCCTTTTCCTTTTCCCTTTCTTTCTCCTTGCCGGTTAGCCCAATGGAAGTGTAGCTCCGCGAAAGCCTAGACGAAGTCTTTTGGCTGGTACTTGGGGGCTGTGTAGTCGAGGTGTTGGCTGCACTGGGGGACGGAATCGGAGAGGAACGGCTCTGTTGGTTGCTACTATTGCTGCCTGCTGCCATCGCGTGAGCTCCTAAGCTTGTAGCCATGGCTGCTGCCGAAAGCAAGGGAGGAGCAGATGAAGAAACGGAGGATAACGTCACGGCCGCGTATGCCAGTTGCCAGGGCCTCGCCTTTGCATGTCTCGCCGACTGCTCGAACCAAACAAAAACAAGCAGTCCTGCGAGCTGCAAGCTGCGACCTTGCGATTGGCGACTCGACAAACTAACAACGGGCGATGACAATGGTGGGATGGGAGAACGGAAGGGGGAAACGGTCAGGGGAAACGTGATGATATGGCATTACTCTTTGGGGGTACTCGTAATTTTGATGATATCCACAAATGGAGGGCTAGGCGACTTACCTCGGATTTCACCCGAGATGCTGGTTGATCTTGGCACCGACTGTTGCGGCGGCGCCGGCGTTGTTCCCGGGACCCTGGATCGTGACAACGATGAGGCCCTGCTAGCGACACCCCGGACCGGCGGTATTGGCGACGGCTCACTTTCGCTTGGCTGGTGCTGGGACTGGGGCTGGTGCTGTTGCTCCGGCGCCCGCGTGCGAGAGGGGGCTGCCGCCTTTATGGTAGACCAAATGCTTGCCATGTCGGCGTTGTGTTCAAGCGACACTGTTCTGGCATTTCAGCCTTTGCTGCTGACCACCACCTCAACACGCCTGCCGTGTAACAATTGTTGGGCGTGCCGTTTCGCAGGAGGCATGGATGGAGCTTGATCGGACTCGAGAGAGGGGCCCGGATGCCGATCTGCAGGCTATAACCAGCCCTGTCACGCTGGCACATGCAACGAACTTTTTACTATGCGGCAGTGTCTTGTGCGACAGTGTAAGGCTGCTGCTCTTTCTTTCCTTCAACGTCGTCGGCCCGGTTCGTCCGTGGCCTGCCGTCTACCGTCTAGCATCTACCGTCTACCGTTTTCTTGACCGGCCTAGCCTGGAACACGGTGGGTAAAGGTGAAGTTGGATGAGGGGAGCCGGCAGCAAGCGGAGGATTTGACAGTTGTCCGTGTGTCCGTGTCCGACCTCAGCTTGGCGGGGCAAGGAAAGCTGAAGTGCGGGGAGCGGGAGCGGAGACTGGATGACGCAGGCGATCGGAATGGGGCTGTATACGCGTACCGATCCGAGAATGAGAATGACGAGGTCTCTACCAACAATGGCCGTTGTGTGGTAATCAGGCGTATACGCGGAACAGAAAGAGAACTTGAGGATGGTGTGATGTTTGTTTGTTTCAACAGTGGTTCAACAGGTTACATCATCAAGGTCGATGGGTTTCAACTGCTCGCAAACGGTGGCGCAACCCCCGAAATCCGTACCTGTGGATCTGCGCCGCGAGTACCTACTCTGTAAATGTCATCAAGGACAGAATAATGTATAAAAACAAAGATACAATCGATTGTCCTTTGCTGTTGGGTATTAAAATGTGCACTCTGTCTATCTATACCTATACATCAAACGTCATGTCGCATTCCCTTAGGTCCTGGTTATCCTAGATATGTCATGTTGATGACGTTGTACCAAGTTCCAGGTCGTTAAGCGAACTGTAAACCCTCGGCAGCACCCGATGCTAGCGCCATCAGAACCACCAGCTACCGAGCCGGGAACCCACCGCAGGCCAACGTCTGCCGATAAACACCGGACTCAGCTTCATATTATTGTCGTCCCCGCCGCCGACGCATCTTCCTCCGCATCCTCCTCGTCAAGATCATGCAACGGGTATGTTAGGAGCGCACAGATCCCGCCCAATGCATCCAACCGCTGGCCGCTCTCGTGGTCGCTGCTGAGCAGTCTAACGTCGCCGCCATCTTCCCTGACCTTGTCGACAAGTGCAACATATTTCTGCCGCTCCGCCACGTCCATGCTCTTGAAAAAGGCGCTGTTCACCATCAACACACCGCCGCCACGGCCCACGGCACCTTCTCTGATGGCCTTGGCGACTGGCTGAACACCGTACCACGCCCTCCCATCGTCTTGCCGAAGCTTTTGGTAGAAATTGTCCATCAGCTTTGTCTCGTTGGTGAACTTGGAGTCTCGCATGGTTCGTTGTGCCTCGGGGCTCTTGAGCACCTCGTTGAGACTGTGCACATGTCCAGTGCTCGTGTGGATCACGGCCGCCTCAGTAGCCAACCGCGCCAGTGGCTTGTTCGCTTTCTTCTCGGCATACTCCTTCATGTAATCTCGAAAGTTATGCGCGACGAAGCCAGGACTGGCGAGTAGTAGTTGCTTGGGGATGCCGGAGCGCTCGTTGAAGTCGATGGCGCTGAGTATGGCTGACAGAATCTTCCCGTAAAAGTCTGACATGCCTCCCTCGGCCTCCTTGCGCGACGACCTCTTCTTGGGGATGGTGTGCTCGATCCTCTGCTTGACCAATGTTCTTGACTCGGTGATCAGGCAGAGATTGGCCATTCCCTCCTGCATCACCACTGCAAACACCACGTCCTTGTTGGCCGTCTCGCTGACAGCCTCTGCGAGCAGGGCGCGGGCCACCGAGTCCCAGCCTTGCTCCTTCCATATGGTAAACTTGATGTCGCGATCAGTGTGCTTGAGGGTGATGGTGTGGTACTGTCCCACGGCAGCGATTTCATTTTCGTTGACAATAGTGCCGGCCACGCGAAGTTCCGAGGCGCGCGGGTCAAAAGAGGTGTCGGTGACCTTGACGGCCAGCTCGATGCGCACTTTTTGAGTGAATGTTGACCCTGTGAGAGTCTCGGTGGCGACCTTGCGGTTGGTGGGGGCATAGACGGTGTCGCCAATTGCGATGAGGTTGTTGGCGTGCCATAGATCCTCTGGCTCAGTGATGATGAGGCCGACCCCCTCGGTCTCATCTATGCTGGCCACTGTCTGGCGAGGTGAGGCGAAGCGCATGCCGGTCTTTTTTCCCTCTGAGGCTGTATTGGGATCTTTGCCTGTTTTATGAGAGGTGATGTGAGTAATTGAGTGGGATGCGCCTTGGAAGTTCGCAGCAGCAGCAGCAGGGCACATACCATTGCGGGGTTGCGACCGCTTTACCCCTGCTCCTGGAGAGTGGGGTTGTCTCTGTTCAGACTGTGGGGCACCACGTCCTCGCATCATTTTGTCTGTCTGAAGGTTGAATAGTGGATTTGTTGTGAATGGATAGATGGTGAAACTGTTGTGAATGAATGGGTGAAGAATTCTTCTTGGGACTGGGTTCTCTGTGAAGTAAGTTATTCTTATATACCGGTATTAAATATTTTTTAGTTCTCAACAGCCAACCTGGAAGGTTATACGAAAACGCCAAAACGCTTAACTTGTAACTCTTGTGCCAAAATCTAAATGAACCACTTCTACATACCTGTAAGTGGGGTCCAAGATGAAGTTATTTCCAAGATGCCTCCAATGGTCGCTACATCACAAAAGAGACCGTATAGTGGGCCATTTCCAAGTCTTAATGCAGGAATCTTATCCAATTCCACGGGAAAACCCAGTCCCCTTCACTTCCATTTTATATCTATCCACTCGCTTGATATCATTATTCACTATCGAAAGTCACTGACAGCTTTGTCATGGCGAAGATTCACAGTGCGAGCAGATTCAAGCTTCCACGCCGGGCTACCTCGTGGCTTAATATCAGCGTTGCAACAGCTTATGATCAAGTCCAGATTTCAAACATTGTTAGGACAAAACCATATCAAATCCTAGTATTGGCGATCTTTCCTGGGGTCCGATCACGAGGCTTAGTTGGTTGATCCTGGCGACATTTGCGTTTCTTCGGCGCTTATCGCGCTCCACCTTCCATGCTCGCTGGTTCAACGGTGTCTTGGAAAAAGAAATCCACTGTTCTTTTGGCAATGCTGATATAGTCACGGCCAATCAAGACGGGCTCTAATCATTGGCGCCTCAGTGGCTGCAAACACCACCTCCAATGCAATCTCAATCACACCCTCACCTTGTTTCTCACCGAGAGCAATCCTGCGGCTCTGCTGACGACGTTGTCGAGTACCAACAGCCCTCGACATGGTGTGGCAGCCGCCGCACATGTTCATCTTCAAAAACTCATACTGATTGGCCTCTTGTTCTCCCCACCACACCACCTTTGATGGCGGCCGCCCACCTCTATGCGGCCGCAGAGACCCAGCCCCCGGGATCAAGGTTTCACGACTGCCTGGCAAGGCTGCTTGTATGCGTCCAAGTGCCGGAGAGACATCCAGCTTGCCGAATCTGACAGCAATTGCAGCTCCTTTCTCAATATCAAAAATAGTAACCTTCGTGGCGTTGGGGTCTTGGTAACTACCTAATAAGCGCTCTGAGGCGTTGCTTCGGCCCCTTTCGTATCTGTCAGGATCACATATCCGGCCCCAAGGTCCACACTCTACACCGAGAAATACAGGGTGATTTGGTCGGCGTATACAATGTCCTCATGGCTGTCGGCACTGTCTTGGTCTCTTCTAGCCCCCTACTAGCACCCACATCACGGGCGTGACGCCGAAGATGTTTGGCTTCGCCGCTAGTGCGTTACCGCTCGAATTTCTTGTTTCCAATACCTCTCGGTCAAGTCTCGTTGACGGCATCCTAGTGTGTCTTCAAGCCCATATGATAACGGGCGCAACGCTGGTCGTCTCATCACAGGACTACCTAGTATGTGGTCAAGGAAACACCGAAACTGCAGGCCGGTCTCGCTTCGTTTTGGGCTTCTTGAGAAGATGGTGGTTCCATTGGGTACAAGCTCTCACGCAGCTGTTCCACTGTTGCAGCATTGTGATGTCCACTGTGTCGGACAGGAATGGCCTGACATCCAACATGGGACGACGAACATGAGGCTGTTTCAAGAAGCAGACCCGCGAGGTATCTACCTTGGATAGGAGGTTGTATGATCAGGAATCAAATATAAAAGATACATCACCTCTGGAATGTTGTCTTGGAATACCCTTTTGTACATGATTGCCATCACACAAATCCTCACTTTTTCTTACTCTATTATGAATCACGCAGCCAACCCAACCCCGACCCTCCGCTTTGGCTTGGAGATTGAACTTCTCCTCGGCCCTCGCAAAAAAGGTCCCTCTCACTCCAGCTGGAAGTCCCTTGCCAAAGACCTCAGCAAACGCCTAGCCAAAGCGGGCATCCCAAACCACGTCAACGACTCCAATGACAAATCCGCTCACAACTACCGCGAGTGGTCCATCACTCAGGAAGTGACAATCCCCAGTCAGCCAGGAAAGAACCTCTGTATGTTCTCGGTTCCCCCAAACCCCCTGTACATCCCCGTCCGTGCCTACTAACAATGCACACCAAAAAGGGGGCATAGAGCTAGTCTCCCCCGTCCTCTCCCCCCTCTCCACAAACTTCTCCCCCACACTCGCCACCATCTTCTCCCTCCTCCACACGCACTACACCGTCTTCCCCTCCCCCCACTGCTCAACCCACGTCCACCTCTCCCAGTCCTACCCCTCCCCTTTCACCCCCTTTGACCTCGCATCCCTTGCCAAATCCTGCCTCTACTTTGAAGCCAGTCTCGACCGGCTCTTCCCCTCCTCCCGCGGGGAGGGCTACTGGTGCCAATCCAATCGGTTGAATCCCGCCCTCGCGGGGCTAATCTTGGGGGAGTGCATGTCTGTCATTGACGGCGCTTACCAGGACGGAGACGGTGTGGTGGAGGCGATGAATTTGTTTCCAAAAGAGTCTGCTTATGCGAGGGCGCATGGGTGGAAGAAGGATAGGGTTAGGGGGAAGGTGTACAAGTGGTTTGTGTTGCCCGCTGTACTGTGAAAGATGCATGATGTGGCTAACAAGGTTGAGATAGGGACTTCACTGGGATGCTGTCGGCGCCGGTGAATAAAGGGGAGCGGCAGCCTCGGGGCACGATCGAGTTCAGACAGCCGCCTGGGAGCGTGGTTGCTGCTGAGGCGGAGGGGTATGTGATTCTCGCGTTGGCGTTTACTGTCGGGGCGCTGGCCTATGGGTCGAGCCTCAGGGTAGAAACTGTGGGAGACAATGAACACGGGGGGAGTATGGAAGAGCTCTGGGCTCTGTTGGTGGCCGGGGGAAGTGTGTTGGGGTGGGATAGTCTTGGTGAGGTGGAGGGTTTCTTTGCCAGGGTGGTGTAAGTTGGCCAGATGATCAGAATGATATGAATTACATGTATACCACAAAGAGGACTAGGTACCTCTTTACCATCTAAAAACTCAAGGGAAGCTTCCATACTCCACATTCCAAATCTTCAATCCATCCTCAAACTTGATCTAAGCCTGCGAAACCGGATCAATGACTCGAGTCCTCAGCTCCAAATGCTCCAAGCCAAGATAGTAGGCCGTCTGCGCGAGCACGTGGCTGTGGCTGATCTGATGTCGCATTCCCGCCCTGCTCGATTCCACGTAAACTTCCCTCGAATCCTCAAAGAGAACCAGCGATTTCAGCTTCTGCTCGCTACGCGCAACCGAAACAGAAGCAACATGGGATAGCATGGCTGGGAAGCAGTCGGTCAACCCAGGCCCGCGCCGCCTGTCGCTCCATCCTTTCCATGCTTCGTAAACAGTCTCTTGTAGACGGGGAGGATCAGATGATGAATGATGAAGGCTAGATTGAACAAGTTCCAACTCAGGTGAGTGTGCCGCCGGATCTTGAGAGCTGTTACAATCGAGACAAGAGGCGCTTCTTGCTGAAGAGAGCTCATTCGGTGAGAAAAGGAGTAGGGCCCCTGAGAAAGCATCAGGAGGGTTCCGGGTGGTGGTGGTGAGACCTGTCGACCAAGAACCCAGCCATGAGAGGGATCGTGTTCAGGTGAAGATAAGAGTCGTTCCACCTGCTCCCATGTACTTGAAGTGGTGTAGAGCGTCACTGGGTGATTCAACGCCGATATCCAATATCAGGCCTCTGGTATTTCCTGGCCGCCTGGTCCAGTGACTCATGATTGAGAGAAAAGTTTTGATCGAATTGTAAACTTCTTCAGTATCGGTTCTCACGGCCAATTCTGGTAGGTTGGCTCAGTGGCTGAACCAAAGTGAGAATCGTGTTCGACAGCAAGAACAAGCCACAATTGAGAAATCCAATGAAAGTTTGCACAGTGGGTATGTGTGTTGCGCTGACTCACTTGCACCAAACTTCATCTGATGCGGTTGCTGTGCCGATTTACCTACGGTATGCCGAGACCAAATCATCACAGCCAACGAGATCTCTCCACGCCGCATCACATAGCCAGGAGGGCCTCAGTCAAAAACCCGTTTGACATAGACCATCATTTCGGAGCTACCGTTTGACTTCAAAGTGTTTTTCTATACATCTCTGCCTTCTGTGCGACCAGATACGTCAAGAGGAAACATCTCGGAGGTATGAAAGATTCATAGAAAGCCCTGAAAGAAAACTGGGATGAACGCCGAGACTACCGATGTCTTGATACCAGTCATATACCGGACTCATATATCAATCTGTTTTGCTGCCCATGTTTGGCAGGATAATATCATTGAGTGTGAGGACCTGTGAGATGACAGAAGTCATATAGACAGATCGACCAGTACGAGGCAAAGGGGGGGTCGACCATGATGAACTACTAAACAACTGGTCAGGCAAAGGCTAGCAAACATACAAGTGGAAGCTTGCTAATCGCAATGTTGAACAACAAATGGAGACAGCAGCGTAGGATCCTAATCATAACTTTATTAATGCATAGCTTGTTTTTGAAGATAGTAGAGGTTTTGGAATTGCCGTCGTTGAACACAATGTGCTGCTAGTGTGATAATGGCGGCAAACCACTCCGAAACTAAGCCATGTGGCCAGCTAGACTACCCGGCATTCTGGTAACATAGACGATGATAGGATATAGACCAATGTAACACACCAATCAGCCCTGATTATCGTGCCTGGCTACAAGCTTTGGGGCAGCACCGGCGGAACCATGGTAGATGCAGCAACGATAAGGCGACCTGGAAGCTTGCAGGATGTGATTCCGGCATCCGCCGACTACTCCTCCGGACGCAGCTGTGATTTGTGGATGAGCCTCAACGACATCCGTGTCACCGGTGGCTTCCGGAACAGGGGCTGCAGAGTTGCCGAGCACATGCCGGCCATCGGGTCTTGGCCGGAGGATCTCGGGAGCTGGCCGGGGATCCATTCCCGCCCCCGTTACCCCAGAAAATTTGATATGGGGAAAGATGCTGGCCCTTTGCCGACGGCGATCCCGTGGTGGGCACGCAATTGCAAGAAACAGCCCTACGGAGCGTCGAGGTCCACCATGGAGTTTGGTTGTTGCAGACGCGGGAGGGGGACGGCGCAAACGGCAGAGAGACGGACTGCCCCCATTTCATCTTATTGTCACTGATAGTGTAAGACAGGATCTCAAATGTTTGAAGATGGCGCCATGGTGTATTGGTATAGGGATAATAATATAAATAAGCGCGGGCAGTCCTGTCAGTCTCTGGCGAAGTAAAAAATCGGTGTAAGTGGCTGCCCCATTGCGGAAAGTGCACAGAAAACCCTAACCCGGTGGAGATTGGGCACGGACAACCTTCTTGCAGGTTGTGTTGGTCTCATGACCAGATGCTTGTCATGCATATTCCGGGGCATCCAATCACATGCCGCTTGGTCTTGGGCTTGGGGCAGCCATCAAGGTGCTTCCGATATTCTTAGCACTGACAAGGCCTGGAATCCACTGAGATGCTCTAGAAGGTTTTTGAATTTTCGCAGCACCTCTACCAGGGCTGGGCACCTCGCCTACCCACACTCACGACTGCATCCCGTCGTCCTCCATGAACCTGACAAGACAGCCAACCGTAGAGCGAGTGTCGCAGCAGTTCGTATCAATCTTGGCACACGCTCCGTAACATTCCGACCCCACACCTCACCGCTGTGGTCCCGAGGAGCTGCCCAATAGGGAGCTCGCTTTAAGGGCGTATTGCTGTCGGATGCGTTCTTGCAGGCGGGTTTGTTTCAAGGACACCACTGCCACGGGTGGGCAGCGTGGGCTGGCCCCTTCAGCCGTGCCCCACCTGCTGTCATTTGCAAGCGGATCGATTTTTGTTCATCAAGAAATGATCCCAGTCAGCTCGTCAGTCATCCAGTGTTTGGTCTTTTTCCTCGTTTACATAAGTACATAAAGAAGCCACAATCGGTCAAGTCTCTGATACTCCGCCGTGCGATTGTTTTGTGTAGCAGACCGCCCATTGATATACGGAAACCATAGCAGACCCTACCAAAAGACCAATCATGAACCGCCCTTCGAGAACAGACGATGACTTTGAGCATCCTGATTGGAACCAGAACCCGCCGTTTCTCGCTCCCGACCTCACCACTTGCGAGGACCTCAATGGCATTGCAAACGCCCGCGAGCAGCGCAATGGCGCATCAGGAGGGGCAGCCAGTGCGTTTGGGGTATTAAATGACGAGAAGGGGAGTTTTTTCCAAAATTGCGACAAGCAAACCCGCGCTTGGGGGCGCAATCCCTCTGCAATGAGCGGTCGTAAGTTGTCCCTTTTTTTCGACACAGCTGGCGTCCTGTTACAACGTCACTGACACAAAAATCACCACAGATCCGCCCATTGCAGCCCCCCAGACAGTGCTAGGTGGTGAAGGCCGAGCCTGTCATTCCCAGCCTCTGATCCGGCCCCCCTCGGGCTGGATTGGATGGCTTCTCTCTGTTGTCGCTGTGTCGACAATGGTGCACGTTGCCGGACACGGTGTACCGGTCATGTTTTCGGGTGATCATCCCGTCGAGACGACCACCGCCAGTTCCAGTGCTGTTGTTCCCCGCGAATCTTCTCTGCTCTTGAAGCAGCTCACCAAGCGCCAGGACAATGGTCGCTGCGGTACAAATGGCAATGCTACCGCCGACTACAACATGCCGCTTCATGTGGGCGCCCTGGTTATCATCCTCGCCGTCTCCGGACTGGCTTGCGCTCTGCCCATGATCGCCCTCAAGTTCCCCATCATTCGCATCCCCGAGCGCTTCTTCTTCGCTGTTCGTCATTTTGGTACCGGTGTCCTGCTCGCCACCGCTTTCGTGCATCTCCTCCCGACGGCTTTCATCTCTCTTGGCGACCCGTGCCTCTCCAGCTTCTGGACTGATGACTACCCCGCTATGCCAGGGGCTATTGCCCTGCTTGGAATTTTCTTCGTGGCCGTCATCGAGATGGTGTTTAGCCCTGCTCGTCAGTACACCCCTCGTCCTGGGAGACAGGCCGAGGACAGTGATGGGTCACAGGCGCAAGAGGAGCCTCCCCATCGTCACCGGTCTACGTCCTTTGGTGGCCACTGTTCCCAGGCACCAGTACTGGCTGCTATCACGAGGCCTTCGGGGACCACTCGCCGGGGAAGCCAGGCTGTTGTTGAGCCTGTTTCCGAGGAGAGTGTGGCGGTTGGGCGTGAAACCCCGGCCGTTTCCCCAGATGAGAAGATGAGGTCTAAGGAACTGCTTGGGAGCGCTGTGGAATCCCAGCAAGTCGGCCTTACTGAGGAGCAGCTACACAAGAAGAAGATCTTGCAGTGCATGCTTCTCGAGGTCGGCATCTTGTTTCACAGTATTTTCATTGGTATGGCGTTGAGTGTCGCCGTCGGCGGCGACTTTGTCGTCTTGTTAATTGCTGTTGCCTTTCATCGTGAGTAGCAAACGCTTTCCTGTTTGTCTCAAAACTACAAGAATGCTAACACATCATTGCAGAAACGTTTGAGGGTCTCGCATTGGGAGCTCGTATTGCCTCTATCAACTGGCAAAAGGGGATGTTGCAGCCATGGTTCATGGTGTTGGCTTATGGATGCACGTAAGTGTTATTGTCAAACAGCCGGTGTGTTCAACAGAAGATGAAGCTAACGGTGCCGTCTTCAGGACACCTATTGGTCAAGCCATTGGTCTAGCCACCCACACGCTTTACGCCCCCGACTCTGAGTTTGGCCTGATCTTGGTGGGAACCATGAACGCCATCTCATCGGGACTGCTTGTTTTTGCCGCCCTCATCGAGTTGCTTGCGGAGGATTTTCTCAGTGATGACAGCTGGGCTACCCTCCGCGGTCGCAAGCGGGTTGCGGCCTGCTTCCTTGTGCTTTTTGGCGCCATTTGCATGAGTTTAGTTGGAGCCTGGGCTTAGTGTTTGAAAGATGGCACATGCCACAAGGCTTTGTGATGACTCGTCTTTTTTCGAGTTGGAAGCGTTGGAGTTTATGGGTCTCCAACGTGAGCCCCGGGTGTACGGTGCGACTTTTTGGGTTTCTTGTTTCTTTTTCTGGGTCTTGATGACTTGACCGTATGGATATATGACATTTTTTGGAGGGATTTTGAGGGGCTATTTGCTTCAACGGATATAATTTCAGCATACAGGATATTCAACTATTCTTACCAGGTAGATTTAGATAGGGTTCTCCTATACATATCGCAGCAGCTACTTGATGCGGCGTTTCACTTTTTCCCCCAACACAAACCGACGTCCCCAGTTTACTCTCGTTCAACTAGATGACGACGGTAACCGCCACTGCTGACCACCATCAACAGTAAGGTGTTCTTCCGTGGCTCTGAGACTCAACCCGTCACCCGTCGTCACTATTGTTGATCGAAACCCTTGGCTTTGATAGAAAGTCTAGAATGGGGCGCCATGACGTCAAGACAAAGGGGTCCACTTGGCGATAATAACTCGGAGGCAACAACTGGGCCACTAAACCCAGTGCCGGCCTATGTATTGTGTCCAGCGCACTTCATCGCTGAAAGGTTGCACTGCTTCACTCCATATCTGACGAGGAAGGCCTGAGCTGGAAGTGGATCGCAAAAGTGGTTCAAGGGACGGGATCGTGTATGCTCCCCTTATATATACCACCTCCGCCCTTCCCTTGCAACCAATCCTCTCACTACGACAGGTGCTCAACACCTGTACATCTTCCGTAGTATAGTGGTCAGTATGTGAGCTTGTCAACCAGTTAACAACGCTCGAGACCCGGGTTCAATTCCCGGCGGGAGAGAGTACACTTTTGGCTTTTTACCTTTCTCCACCTGCCAAGGCCAATCAACCCCTTTTTTGCCCCTATCCATGTTCTAGCCAACCGATTTCTCGACACAGGCTACCAAAAACAGTTGATTCCCGAATTTGGCACCTCTAGAGACATTTCCATACACGTGGGAACTATTTTTGGGCGGGATTTTTCTGCGATCGTAATGATGCCTCAATGGAATGTTACCCAACTCTAGGCAAGACATGGTGAATTATCAACCGTCTCTCCATTGATAAAAAGCCATATGTGCTACTACTATACAGCATACACCCTATACCTCCGGGTCAAGATGACTATAAAATGTGTGAAATGCAAACCAAGAAACCCATATACCAAAACTCATGCACGACATCATGAAATATAACACCTCCCTTTCTCTTCTCAGATATATCACAAACATTCGGTTCTCAATGAGATGATCCTGGCCTGTGCCACGCCTGCTGAACACCCAACCACGCGTTCCCACCCTGAGCGTCCTGCGTTGGTCGAAACTGTGGTTGCTGTACCTGTGGCGGAGTCGTAGACCAGTACGGAGCACCCGGTTGCACATCTCTCGGATCCCGCTCCGTGTACGACGGGGATCGTGCCGGATAAGGCCCGCTTGCCGGAGTTGGTGGCTCCAATGTCTGCGGCGTTGACGCGTGCGTGCCCCAGGGTGAGCTGTCGTGCTTCGCTGCCATACTCGCTGGGCTTGTTCTCGCTGTCCGATAATGGGCATTGTCATTGGCGCCGAGCTCTGCTGGGGGATATACCGGGACCGATGGGAGCATCACCGGCGACTGCGGTTGAGTCGGAACGGTGTGGGCGTAGGAAATTTGCGTGACGGCTGGAGATGCGGGCGTGAGGGGCCCGGATGGTCCCCAACCGTGAGGCGGGATGGCTTGGTTTGGCGGGCGAGGTCCCTTGTAGTGCTTTTGGCGATAACGGATGAAACAGCAGCAGCCGGCGAGAAGGGCGATGAGAACCACGGCGCCTCCGACGGCAATCCCTGCAATGGCTCCGGGGCTCAACGGTGGTGCGGGTTCGCCTTCTCCGGTCGGGGCAGGCGAGGAAGTGGCAGGATTGACGTCTCGTGTAGGTGTTCGAGTTGATATGACGGCTTTCCTGGTCATCAACACCGAGAGATCTGGCGCGTTGAAGCCGCCGGGCGGTGTGAGAACCCTAGCTCCTCCGGTGTTACGGCCACCCACGGCCGACATGATGAAAGTAGGTACGGCATATGTCGTAAGCTTTGGTTGGTATCTTGCCCAAATCGCATTCTCTGGGTTCTCCTCACCAAGATTCATGTTGTGCTGCCCCCCAACCGTGTCTACGTCACATTCGTAACCTGTTGCGTTGGAGTTCGAGCCGCCGATGATGACCATCTGAGCATTATTGACAACATTGCAGCTCATCATGTTCTTTGGAAACGGACCGGTGACGTTGCTGTCCTTTGGATATGGACCCCTGATCCACTGGAAACTCGGAATGGTTAGGACGTAGATGTCATCGAATCCTGCCGTGCTTGGAGGGAAGCCGGAACCGCCATAAATGTAGCTACAGATTGTCAGCCTCTAGGTGATACAGATTTGGGAGTAGCTGGAAGCACAAACATGTTGTAACTGGACTGATCTTGAGCCCAGGTAGCACCTCCACAGAATCGACGTCGACTCTCCGGTATCCTTCCAGTTGCCTTTTGCGCATACCATTTCGAGTTCGCAAGGTCGTAGAGAAAGATGGTGTCCAAAGGCTCGGGTGTCAAGGTCCCATTGCCGTACAAGTCTTGACTACCACCAAAATAGACAAGCATGCCGGCGTCACCAACGGGCAGAAAGACCATCTCGCCTTCGGCCCTTCTCACGTCATCAGGGCCGGTCACATTGCTCCATGCGTTGCTGTCCATGTCGTACTTGATCAGTCTGTTAGATGCACGCGGCGGCCCTGTCCAGCCCGGAACGGAGCCATTGTTATGAAAGCCGCCATAATAATACGCCTCTCCTCGTGCCGGGATCGATACACCGGCTCCAAAGCTCGTTGGGATGATAGCTGCCGTTCCAGTTGGCGGGCCGAAAGAATCCCACTTGTCCTTGAGAATGTCATAGGCGTAGAGGAGAAAGTTGGTTGGGGGTGCCTGGTAAGTTTCGCCGCCGTACAAGTACAATCTTTTGTTGACCGAATCCTCCCACAACTTGCCGCCCATGACGCTTGGAACTGTCGCATTTTTGGAAAGGTTGGCATGCAGCGTGGGCATATCCTTGGTCTCAGTGCTGAGATCGCTAAAGATAAGGAACGGATCTGGATGGTAGGTATGTAGGCATCAGAAGAGGTCCATTTTGTTAAGAGCAAAGCAGATCAAACATACTTGTGTAATTTGAAGACGACGAGGTGAATGGCTTCCAGTTCACCAACCCGCCGTCTATGTACAGTCGATTGTCGACAACGGCCGACTGATGTCCATGGCGTCGGCAGAAATCCTTGATTGGATCATACTGTGCAAAAACTGACAGGGACAAGAATGATATCAACAAGAGAAAGACGAGAGGTTGAAGCCGTCGGGAAAACATCTCTCCTGCTCTTTACGTCAGCGGCCGCCCGAGCCGGTGGGGCCGATGGTCCGAAGTTCGAGAAGGAAAGGCGCGTAGAGGCAAAGCCTGAGTGAGGCAAGTACGTGGGTAGGAACTAGGAAGGAGGGAAGTCTGGGTTGTGCGACTTCCGGGTTATCGCTCGAAGGAAAATGGAAAAACAAACGCTTCAACACATGGCCACAAAGCGAGAAGATGTCGTCGGTAGGGTGGAGAGAAAACGCGACAGATAGGCACAAGCACAGCAGGGTATGGAAAGACCTGATCCGGAAAACAAGGCCCCGGAAACATTGATATCTGCAGAGATGCTCACTCCGAATGTCGTGGCACCCCGGTTTCCGACGCCCCATCCCGCAGCACACGAGATACCTCGCATTGGGCTTCGACAGCTGTCTTGTCCTCCCCATTTCAGCTTCTGCCACCCGGTGGACATTGGAGGGGCATCCGAGGAGGTGGAGAGAAAAGCGCAGCGGTGGCGTGGTCGACAGCTTTTCAAATCAGCGTCGGGAGAATTGAGGTCGAGGTCAGATGTGATTGGTTCAGGAAGCGTCGGGATGGCGAAGCAAGCCGGATTAAAGACAGAGATTGGATGATCACTGCTTGTGCGACATAGCCACTCTGAACCTCGACAGCAATCACAGTCAACCACACCCTTCATGGTCCACTCGAAATCAGCCCTGACACTCGTGGCGTCTCTATTACCGGCTCCCCGCAGGCAGCTACTGCGGTCTCGAACCTGGCGCGTGGGAGCAGAGAGACAACACAAAATACTGAACAGCCAATACCAAGTGCAGGTATATGCTGCCACCTTGTGCCCACTAGGCGCTTTTTGAATAAGACTTCATCAGCCCTACAAGTAAGGCCAGCCATTCTTGTCGCTTAGGGCGCTGGTTTCCTTTTCTTCTGACTCGATGCAGAAACGTCTTCCTCCGAATAGGAACAAATGAGAATATCGATATGGAAGCAAAGGACTTCAGGCCATTTATTAAACGCAAACCGTCTCGAGCAGGTCAGACTAACTCTCTCTAGTCATATGATTCAATTTCAACAACAAGAGTTCCTCCGAAGCCCGCAGACCACCTTTCTGACATGAACAAACACACCGAACAGGCCTGTGCCACCATCCAGGTCTCAGAGTCCTTTCACACCAACTCTTAGCAGGTGCCAGTCAGAATTGAGCTTTTCCTGAAGCGCATCGTGCTTCAGCTCATTTACATCCCACCAGGCTGCCAGCAATCGGCCATGCAGGAACTTGGCCGCGGGTGTGGCCGCCCACACGGCAAAGTTACCAGGTAACGCCGCTGTTGCCAAGTTAGCCTCGACCCCCTCATTAATCCAAGACCTGGAGAGACAGAACATACCATCATCCCACACATCGATCATGTCCTTGGTGACGCCACCTTCTCGGGCCCCATCTGAGTAGATGGCACCGGGGTGAAAGCTGATCATCTGCAGCCTTGCTGGGTCTACATCCCTGGCAATTTGCTGAAACAAAACTTGGCCGGCAGTTTTCGTTGCCCCGTACGTGGACAAGAAGGGGTTTTCATTGTCCAGGTTATGCACCATGGAGGAAGAGACACTGACCAGATACTACATGGAACATCAGCGAGAAGGTTTGATCATGGTTTGGAACATGTCGCTTACCTTTTGCCTTTTACCTTCCTGGTTATCAAATCGCTGGGTATGGTCCAGAAGCGAGCGAACGTTGACCTCATATGCCTTCCATACTAGTTCCAAGTTGGCTTCCACCAGTGTCCCGCCAGGGCCCAGAGCTACGGCGTTGAGCACCAAGACATCCACGACAATCCCATCCTCCTTCAATTCAGCCCACAGCTTCTCGCTTGCTTCCAGGCTCGAAACATCTGAGGAGTAGCCGCTGATTTTGGTGTTGGTCCTCGCAGTCCGAGCCTCAGCTTCAAGTCGCTTGACGCCGTCTTGGAGGAATCCTTGGCGCCGACTAACGATAATGACATGCGAGGACGAGGCCTGGACAAAGGCCGTCGCGATAGCAAACCCGATGCCACCTGCGCCGCCGGTGACGAGGACTGTTTTGCCCGCTTGATTGTTTTCGGGTTCGAGAGGGGAAATTGCTGGGTAAGACTCTCTATGCAAGGTCTTGATGGGAGGAAAGTTGAGTGAGAGACTAACAGCCATGGTTTTAGATTTGGAGCCAAATATGTGTAAAGGAATGCGGTATGGGCACTGCTTGCTGTGCTTTTTGGGAATGATTATCTTCTCTTGTATCAGACAGCCACATGCCTCCCTTTATACTCATGAGCTTTCATCGTTACACCGGCTTAGAAATTCAGATAACCCCATCATTGACTCCATTGCCGACAAAGGCGTTCAAGACCAGCACAACTTAATAAGCGGTGGACTAGTTGCGGGCTTTCTGTGGCCGAGAGAGCGGATGAGTTGCGCGTTAATCGCAAATGATTATGAGTTTGATAAAAAATCTGGCGTTGTTCCGAATGGCTTGCGGGCGAGAGCGGGTTTAAGCAAACCAGAGCCTCTCAGGTCTGACCCGCGCTTAGGCCCGCTCCTTGCTAGATCAGGTTGCTCAGTCAGCACTTGGCGCGGGTGAGCGGCGACTACTTCTCATCCATCACACATCATGAGGTGGCTTACCGGGTTGATGGTTCTCGAGTATCGGAGCGCTCTAGATTTACCCCCGCTCATCAAACCACCCGACTATATGTTGGCTTTTATCTAAGGCTGCCTAGGTTTCCAGCTGTTATCGAAATGAGCGGGTCGCCTTCATCAGATGCAACATCACCACCAAGGCCACGGCTCCGGCGTAATCGGATAAGAAAAACATGCATCCCCTGTGCGAAGTTGAAGAGGAAATGCGACCAGTCTACGCCTTGGTGCAAGAGATGCGTCGAAAAAGAGATAGTTTGCGTCTATCCACCTCGTCGTGGCGGAGCAACGTCACTGCCAATTGCTGACGACGACGAGGTTGTCTCACGGCTACTGACTGAGCCTGAGAGAGTTCCGGGAGCCTCCTCAACTCTAACCAGTGACTGGTTCAGTACAGAAAAAGGCAAGCACCCAGACATATCACAAGCACGAACAGACCTCGATCCGAGATGCCCACCACTGTTGTCGCCCTATCAATGGTTTCTTTCTCCTGGATCTTGGCGCCGTTCCACCCTGTTGGATGCGCACATCATGAGCCTGCCGCCCGAGCTCGAGGTAGCTATCAGCCAAGACTCTCTTCCCAACTTTATCGACAAGCACCAACAATGGCTCCAACTGTGGGTAAAAGAGGGCCACAGTCCTCTGATACACCGCCATCTCTACCGTGACTTGATGCCCGAGTGTATACGAGATGCCTACACGGCGAGAGCAGCTTATGATCTGGCGGCCACCCCAGCAGCCAAAGAACTGTCCTTACGGATCATTCAAGATCGAGCAGCAGACCTCATTCAGAGCCAGCCAGACTCTCATCTCGACCACACAAACAACACAAACACGAATCTCCCTCTGGAAAGCCTCGATGCATCAAACATCATGCTGGGCACTTTCAACCACCTAGCCCGGACGCAATCTCTTTTCGTCTACGAGTTAACTCAGCTCTTTGACGGGGACATTCGCTCCAGAGACCATGCAGAATCGTACATGGAGACGCTGCACCGCTGGGCGTGCCAGATGTTGGAGAGCGCAAGACTGGATTGCACCACAGGCGAGGTGTTTGAAGCCTATGCGTCGTCTGCGTCTTCATCTGGCTCGTCGCCGTCTGGCAATAGTGACTTGATACGGGGCAGCAAAACAGGGATCAGTTCAAACACGTCTGTCGGTGCCATCACCCCGCCGAGCAGCACGCACAATCCGTTCGCCCTCCCTCCTAACCCAGCACCGCACACACTCTGGCAGGTGTGGGTGATTGCCGAGTCGGTGAGGCGGACGTACATTTCTGTCAGTTTTGTCCGGTCTGTGTATCAGACCATCAAGACGCAGTGGTCGGTGTGTCCTGGGGGCGCTCTTTTCAGTGGGGTGAATGGGTTGTGGGATGCGACGACGGGGAAGGAGTGGTGCGCGGCTCTCAGGAAGGGGAATACGCTGCGCGGTCAAAAGGATGGTGAAGGTGCCATGTCGCCTTGGGCGTTGATGCAGAGCCTAGAGGTTTGGAAGGTGTTGGAGTATGCGTCTCCGGACGAGGTGGATGAGTTCACTGTGGCTGTTGCTGAGATTAGTAGGGGGATGGAGGTTGTTGAGCAGTGGATTATGGAGAAGAGTGGCATGAGGGGCTCATGATGAATACACTTTAAACCCCTCAAAATGGACTCCTGCGGGAGAACATCACCCGACCAACAAAAGTTTTCCTCTTTTTGTTTTCAGGGGTTTGTCAACAAGGAGAATGCTGGGAAAGGGGGCGGGGTGACTGAAAAACCCTAACCCGTGACAGGCCGTGACATGCCAGGTTTCCCTTTCCCAGCGGCCAACGTCGCTCTGGTGCGGGGGAAACAAGCGCTGAAGATTGGGTTGCATTCGGTGGTGCGCCACCCTTGGGTCAGATCGGCCTTCAGCACACACCATTGAGCTTCACCAATCGATCGACAGAATTGGGTATCGAGGGTGTGAACCCTTCGATATCACTATTGTGGATGGGACACTGGAAGCACACCATTGAAAGCATCGAGCCACCTTGACGACATATTTGCCACTGCTTTAAAGCATCTGTTGGGGAAAACACCTTGGATTGCCGCTGTTATCCGAAGGGCGCCGTGCATTGGATTAAGGGTCTTTTTGAGGTGCAGACGGTGGATGGAAGTTCCGCAACAGGACGGCATATCGGAACACGGGAGTCACCAAACATGGTCAGTAGAGAGGGGTGAATCTTCATGTGAGTGGAGGGGGAGGCTGGGCATTGGAGAAAATCTCGAAGTTGCTAGAATGTGGGGTGATGAATGGGCAGAACACAGTTTAATACAGTATCCGTCGACGTTATATCCGCCATCCGAGACCACTGGACACCCGCTGAAGACACTGGAGGCACAGCATCTCAGAAGTGAGACCATCTGCTGTGGCCCAAAAACACAGTGTCAATTGCCATTGTGAATTGGTTTGGTCATCAGCGTCGCAACGTCCGCGCCTTTTCTCCCAGATATTTCCACTAGCGGCGCCCTTTCAGCGATCCCCCTGCTCTTGGCTGCATAGCGACAAGCACAAAAAAGTTTCAACCACCACCACGGCAGGGGTTACACGGCGAGACCGGCCACTGCTGACGGTTGTGTCGATTCGGGGAAAACTCAAGTCTGGATCCGAACCGCCTGTCCATGTTCAAAAAAGGACAGGAGGGGTATGCGTACATGTAGGGTGGAAATCGTTATCACCAATCCTTCAAGAACAAAAAGACCGATCAGGTCTCTCTTCTTTTTTCCTCTTCCCCCTTACTTCCTCTGGGCTGTGTTCGTGTTCAAACGCTTCTTTTGATAGGGGGAAGAGTTGGAAACAGCGAGAAAATGAGCGTACGCCTCGGAACCCCGGAAACTCAACCTCTACTCATCAGTGTGACGGACGAAGGTCACCATTATCACACCTGTCTACCTGCTACGTCGGACTCACCTGCCGATTCCGCCGACGAAGATGACGCCTTCCTCGGGTCTCATAACCATCACAACAGGGGCAACGATGAGCCGATAATCATCGATTTTGATCCCTCTGGAGATCCAGAAAACCCGCTGGAATGGCCGACACCGTTCAAATGGGCTATTGTGTTCATCCTGGCCTTTATGGCTTTTACTGTGTATGATTTTTTTTCACCAGGTTCCGCGCAGCCACTCTTTCGAATCAAAACTAACATCAGACGCAGTACAATGACTTGCATTTCACTCGTCCCTCTGGCGACCGAGATTGTGGCGGACCTTTCGCCGCCAGGAAGCACGCCCAGCAAATCATCTTCTGTCCTTCTCGTGACGATCTGGGAGCTGGGCGAAGCCGCTGGCCCGCTGTTCATCGCACCGCTCTCGGAAATGTACGGCCGGTACCCGGTCATGAACGTCTGCAACATCATTTTCATCCTGGCCACCATCATGACGGCCACCTCGCAGTCTGTCACGAGCTTGGTTGTTGCGCGGATGCTGACGGGGTGTGTGGTTGCTGGCAACGTGCTTAACCCGGCCATTGTGGGCGACATGTTCATTTCTGAGCAGAGAGGAAGTCCCGTGTCGTTGGTTTATCTGGCGCCGCTTGTCGGCGGAGCAGTAGCCCCGTTGATTGGCAGTGCGCTTGCTGAGATGGTCGGGTGGAGGAAGGTGATTTGGATGACAGCTGGACTGGCGTCGCTGGGGGAATTCATGTTCCTGTTGTGCTTCAGGGAGACATACAAGGTGGCCATTTTGAGGAAACGGGCAAAGAGATGGGGCAAGGGGTACAAGACAGCGGTGGATTACGAAGAGGAAGTTAAGCTCAGGGTCGAAGGAGAACAGAAAGGACTCACTGGCCAACAGGGGGTGTGGAAGAAGCTAGGTGATGCGGTCATGAGGCCGGCCCATGTTCTTCTTGGGAGCGGTGTACTGATGGCCATGAGCTTGTTTGGAGCGGTGGTTTTTGCGTTTTATTATGTGATGAGCACCACGCTGGCGGATATTTTGCAGGATGTTTATGGGTTGTCACCGATGGCGGTTGGGAGCTGCTATGCCAGTTTCAGTGAGTTTGGCCCTGCTCAGACTATTCTTATACACGTTGGTGCTAACTAGACATCCTACAGCAATTGGATCTACAGTCAGTGTCCTGCTATGCAATCACTGCCTTGACAGAATTTACATCCGCATGCGACACACCCACAAGGGAGTTGGCAAGCCGGAGTTCCGCCTTCCATTGACCATCATTGGAGCTTTTGCTCTCCCCGTCGCGGTGGCAGCTTATGGCTGGATCCCCGAGTGGAAGCTCCCTCTTCTCTTGTTGCTCTTTTCAGTCAGCTTGCTCGGCAGTTGCCTCATGCTGGCCATGATCCCCCTCATGACATACATTGTCGACGCTTTTGGCATATACTCGGCCTCGGCGCTGACTGGAGTCATGGTGACGAGGTGTCTCTGTGGCACCTTCCTTCCTCTTACGACGGCTCCGTTGATGGAGAGGTTTGGGTACGGGTGGGCTTTCAGCATCCTGGCGGGTGGCACTCTAATGCTGGCGCCCATCCCGATTCTGATGATGAGATATGGTTCAAAGTGGCGGCAGCGCTCAAAGTACAGCCGTGAACAGTGATGAATGAGGACACGCAAAGGTATACGATGGGAGAAAAAAGGACAATCACGGCAATGGAAATGGGAATGGTGGTAGATCAAAAGCACACGGGTATGATTTATGGGTTGACGAATTCATGATATGATCAAAAACAAGAATAAAAACATTTTAAATGAAGCCATCGCAAGTGCTGTTTATCTGTGTTCAAGTTGTTGTTCATTGAATGAAGTTGAAGCTGGTGGTAACTTGGTGCGCGCATGACGTGAAAGATGACGTATTTGCACCACCACCTTTTTCTCTGATGGGTAGCTCCTGCAAACGCGGCATAAAACGCCACTCGACCCTGGATGCGACTGCCATCTTTTAGAGCAGAATGCCAGAAACCTGAAATGGGACTCAGGACTGAGAGGAAAGAAACTGTCTCTTCGCTTGCGGGAGCTGGAACTCTGATCCACTTTCATCCTGCAACATCTTTTTTGGCATCTCGGAGACACATCAGTATTACCGTCTCTCTTTTATCTAAAGCTCTGCTATCGCAATGAAGAGGATTTTACTGCTTTGTTTTATTCACGGCTTCAAGGTCAGTGCCCCATTTCTTTGAACTTCGAAATCTTCTATTGCTGTTTTCAAAGCTGATGGACGCATCGCGCGCGACTCAAGGGAGACGACGACACGTTTGGCAACTTCCCCAAACACCTCCAAGATATCATCACCAACAACCTACCGGATCACGAGGTTGCCTCTGTTGTCTATCCCAAATATGAGACCAAAGGCGAGCTTGCGCAAAGCACCGCTGCCTTTCTGGAATGGTATGTCGACCACGACGCGACACGCCAGGTGCCAAGACTAACCCCTTGATAGGCTCAAGGAGCGCGTGATGGACTTGCGCAAGACCCATCTCGACAATCCATGGCCGCCCAACGATCGTAGCGTTGGTGTTATTCTGGTGGCTCATTCCATGGGGTATGTTCTATCATCGTATCTTCGTGGCCTGCATACCTGCTCACACAACCAACTACAGTGGCTTTGTCGCCAGCGACTGCCTCTTCCGCATCCTCGATGAACGACGACAAGACGAGAACGCGTCCGGTCCCATATTTCCCCTGATTCAAGGCATACTCGCATTCGACACGCCCTACAACGGCCTTGCGCGTTCCATGTTTGTCTACGGCGCCTTTTCCAACTACCAGAAAGTGAGCAATGTGTTCAACGTCATGACGGCTCTCTCGGCTGCCGCACCAGCCACCCTCTCACGCCTCGCCTCCAAACGTGCCGTTGGCGTTGCTACAGGCCGCATCGTCAAGAGATCGTCCAGCCCCGCGTGGAAGGCCTGGCAGCTCATCGCCATGCGCACGGGAACCGTCGGCGTCATTGCTGCTGGCGGAGTGGCCGCCTACATGCACCGCAAAAAGATCATCGAGGGCATGCGTACGGTGCGGAGCCTGACCAAGGAGGACGTGATCCAGGGCTACCAGCAGTCCGTTGATGCGCTCGGCCAGGGGCTCGCGTACGTCAACAGGGGCAACATTGGCGAGTCCTTTGCGTACCTGTCGGACCACTTCACCTTTGTAGGCTCTCTGCTGAAGCAGAATGAGCTCAATCGTCGACTCGAGCGGCTCGCTTCCCTGAGGGGGGTCGGCTTTTCGGATGTGTTTGCGTCTCTCGGCGAAAATGGGAAATGGAGCGGAGGCTACTTCGTGCCGGAGCGAACATTCTGTGCCATACCGACCAAAGACCACCCGGCGGAACATCTGTTCACGAGACATGTTATCGAAGGGGCCAAAGACGAGATTGTAGCACACATCAACCTTTTCAAACCTGATAAGAACCAGGAGTATGAGAAGATGACCAACGACGCCGCACAGCTTGTTATCAACTGGTTCAATGATGATGCCGAGATCTGGGACGATCCAAAGTTTGCAGAGCCCATCCCGGCTGAGTCGGAAGAGACGCAGGAGATTGCTAAAGCCGTCGATGAGGAGGGAGTAGCGAAACCACCCGAGGAGGCGGTTGAGATAGCCACAGGCGAGGAGGACCAAGAGACGGTAGACGACGATGTCCCTGATGAATCGCCCATCGACATCGCCGCGGCCGCCACGCTGGTCCCTCTACCGGATGACTTGGACGGCAACGAGGGCGGGGAAAAGACCGAGGCTAGCGAGCAAAAGAAGGCCTATCTGCGGCATCTGTTCGGCGTTGCTCAAGAAACGAGCACCACTCTGCGGTCGTATCTGCCGTCGAAACTACCATCGGTTGAGATGCCCAAGATGTCGATGCCGACCATGCCCAGTGTCGGCATGCCCAGTATGCCTTCGATGCCCAGCATGTCGATACCCACGAGAATCAACTTGTTTGCGTCCAAGAAGTCGTCCGATACCGGGTCCACGACCGCACCCAAGACTCCCGAGGACGGCGGCATGCCAACAGGGGTTGGCGAAGCTAAGAATGATGAAAGTGATGGCGATGCCAGCAGCGGGGGGGCTCAACCAGGGGTCGTCGGTCCAGTTGCAGGTGGTGATGGGATCACGGTGCCAAAGTGATGGTTGTGTCGGCCACCTCCACGAATTTCTATTTCGTTATACGGCGGGCTCCGTCTTTTGTATGATGCTTATCTTTGATCTGTAGCTAGGTAATCTATTCATAGCAAGTTGGGGAGGGGGGGGGTGTATCTTGCGTACCTGCGTCGTCAGCTATCACCCAAGTGCCCAAATGTCTCCGTGCCCAGCAGCCATCAAGATAACAAAAACGTGGCTTGTGATAGCAGATCAGTCTACGAACAGCAGCCTATCTTTACAGCTCGTGCTTTCTCTACCACGTTGAATCTCTTAAGTCAAGCTTGGCAATCCCGTCCGACGAGACCTAGTCCGGCATCTCGTGCATGCTGCAGGTGAAGGCGTGGTCTTGGCGAGGGAATTTCCCGCATGGCTTTCTGGTTGGTGTTTCTTTTTCCGCTCGCCGTTCGGCGGGAAGTGGGAAATGGGAGACAAAAAAGATTACCACTCGCGGCAACGTTGTGCTGCATAGGAGGGTGATTGGTGGTTTGGGGCTCCATTGGTTCCCGCTCGGCAGTTCCTGAATAGGCAGTTGGTGATGCATCATGGATGGCAGTTGGAGCACCAAGATTGCGGGGGGATGCCAGGGGTTATCGGACCCTTGATAAGAGCCGTAGAATCTTTTTTTTTTCTGGATCTCCTCCCCCCCCCCCACAACCTTCCCGACGTGGGCTTATCTTGCATCTTGACTGGATGTCAAGTCTAGACTGACTTGGGGGAGGGGGGAGGGGTTGCACAGTTGGGATGAACAGGGGTGGACAATATCGATATTGGTTACCACTGGGAAGAGGTTGGAGTTGGGCGCAGCTGAGGGAGAGCCCCCCTCTGTGGGGTTTCTTGGATCTTACAGGTCCGCCGGGATAGGTCTGAATTACATCTGAGACAATTGGTGGTACTTGGGATATGTGCTAAGACTTTGGGCGATCGACCATAAACCCCCAATCGCCTTCCAGAAAGGGAACACGGTCCCGTCTGGGGTGTAACACGTACCGCGAGCCATGGGGTAACATGTTGATGATTTTGGAGTTCTTATGACTGTGGATTGGTCCTGAGCATACATCGGGATGCGGGAAGTCAGCGAAGCAGCGACAGCTGCTGTGCCCTCGCGACTCGGGATCCCTACGAAAATGTGGAAAATGTCCAAAGGTACCGAGGGAGATCGGCCGTGTCTCATTGTGGCATCTGAAGAGTATATAGAGGGCCTCGTGGTTCCTGAGATTCGGGAAGAGATTCACACTGCATCATCCCGCTGTCCACCGGTTCCTGCATTTAATCTATCTCTCAGTTTCCAGCATTCCATCAGTCAACATGAAGTCTTTCTTCCTCGCTTCGGTCCTCGCGGTGGTGGCGTCTGCCATCCCCATGCCCGCCCCTGCTCCTGTATGTTGATGGTCTCTGCCATGAAAAGAGAAGACAACTGACAAGAACAACAGCCTGGAATCCCCTCCAAGTCTACTGCCCAGACCCAGCTCAACGCCTTGACTGTCAAGGCCAACTATGACAACGGCGGTTACAACCGTGACCTCTTCCCTCACTGGAACACCGTTTCAGGCGCTTGCAACACTCGGTAGGCACCATCTCAACGCGGTTCGACCCTTCATGTTTGATCAAGGTATACTGACCCTTCCACAGCGAGACCGTCCTCAAGCGTGACGGCACCAACGTCGTCACCAACTCGGCTTGCGCCTCCACCTCGGGAACATGGTATTCTCCCTTTGACGGCGCGACCTGGACTGCCGCCTCCGACGTCGACATTGACCACATGGTCCCCCTCAAGAACGCCTGGATCTCGGGCGCCTACCAGTGGACCGCCGCCAAGCGGACCCAGTTCGCCAACGACCTCAACACCCCCCAGCTGTGGGCCGTCACCGACAACGTCAACCAGGCAAAGAGCGACAAGAGCCCCGACTCGTGGAAGCCCCCCCTCACCAGCTTCTACTGCACCTACGCCAAGAGCTGGGTCGCCGTCAAGTACTCTTATGGTCTGAGCATCACCAGCGCTGAGAAGAGCGCTCTTACCAGCATGATCAACACTTGCTAAATGCAGAGGGAAGACTGAATGGATGGGATAGCCCAGGGATGTGAGATGATGATGGCAGGAGTGGTGGAAGGGAAGCGCGAAAAGTGCAGTGTATATGGAGGATGTTCAGATCAGTGTATATATTTTCATGAGATGAATGACAGTGAGCTTCACTGCGAGCCACTGATGGACCAAGGTACCTTTTCTCTTGACACCAGTTTGAGTCACAAAACTCCTTTGAATGTATGAAACGAAACTAGTCTCAGGGATGTATGTACCGTTAAACCCTATCCAAACCCCACAAAAGAAACGCCATTGCGATGTAATACCATCCCAAAGCCCAAACCCACACCCCCAATAAAGAACCCCTTCTTCACAAAATCAGTTCAAAGGCAAAATCGTCAACCCACACGCCAGCTTCACCTTCCCCTCCCCCGCCGTCCCTTCCCTGAGCTCATTGTTATCATTCACAAACGTCATGGACATATCCCTAATCATGTCGGCCGCGCTCAAGCTATCTCCCATCGCCGCCCCCTTCCCCACCCCATCCTCATCACCCCCGTAGCCTCCCTCTAAGAACATGGCGTCATGATGCTGATGGTACGCAAACCGGTAGTTATTCTCCCCCGCGCCGGTGATCTCTGACTTTTCCGCCAGCGTGACCGCCTTGAGGATCAGCTCGGAGATGTCCTGCTTCAGCTGACACTCGGTGAAGATGGACGAGGACTCGATCGTGTCGAGCAGGATGGACTTTCCCGTCCCGAGCCGGAGGTCCTCCAGCTCGCGCGAGATTTGCCGCTGGCTGAGGTCTGTGTTGATGGAGCCGGAGTGGGATGGGAAGTGGGGGGTTGTGGGTGTGGAAAAGGTGTACCCTGGTGATAAGGGGGCTGATGTAGGTAACGTCTCGGCGTGGGGCCATTGGCTGTCGGCGAGCATGTGTAGGAAAAGAACGATACCGGCGAGGGCTTGGGTCAGCAACACTGCGCGTTCGTGAGGGGAGAGCGAGAGCAGGATGCTGCCGGATTCGGTCCCGCTTCTTCGGAGGGACTCGGCCAGGAGGGGCTTTTGGTGGGTGCCAAAGGTTGAGTCGAGGACGCGGTTGAGGAGTAAGGGGTCGGTGAGGACCGAGGAGGGGTCACGGAGGTTGAAGATCTGGGCGGCTTTGGCGAAGAAGTTGGGGAGGATGTCGCGCATGTCGACGCCGTGGATCTTGCGGGCGTGGCCAGTGTCGACCTCGTAGTAGTCTGTGGCTGCTTCGGCGCAGACTGAGAGAGCGTCAGCGTGGATGCTGAGAAATACTGAAGTAAGAAACCTACATTGGGTCGAGATGACGGGGGAACTTCTCTGTGCCGTGGCAAAAGCAAGCTTGACGTCCGCCTCTCCCTTCAAGCTGGCTAATGTACTGTTTGCCAGCTGTTGAAAGCTGCGAATATCATCATCCTCGTCACCAGAAGACACACAGACTCTCGGAATAGAGAACGGGAGTATCATGTTCCAATGGCGGCCGATATCCTCTTCAAACTTCTTGGAAGATATGTCTTTGAGAATATGGCCAACCGCAACCTTGGAAACACCGCGTTCGGTAGATCCAGCCCCTTTCATCCACTCCAACATGACCCGGCTCACAAACTCATCGTATTTGGTATACACCAACACGACTGGGACGTGGACCGAGGTGATGTCTTGTGTGAAAAAGTGCTTCTCCAGATCCGAGATGCATCGATCTTCCTCGCTGGTTGATACACAGTACCAAATCATGTGTACATGCTCGGTGTAGTCGGCGGAGGCCGATCTCCTGGACAAGAACTCAAGCACTCGGTTGTAATTCCTCTGATCACCGTTCAGAAAATTTGGCGAGGCGTGAACAGCCAGACGGTCGTTCTGGCCTTGGAGATCCAACTCGGACTCGATGTTGTGTTTGGGATCAAATGTGTCTGAGACTAGTCTCTGCGTGCTCGTATACATGGTCAGTTTTGCCAAGCGCTTCGATCGAAAGAGGTGAAAAGAGGGGTAAGCAGGGGTCGACACACCTTTTCAAGCTCGACTCCAAAAACCTTGGAAAACAGCTCCTGTTTGGTAGCTTCTGGATTACCCAGCACCAGGATGCGGAACTTTGAGCATGGTGATAGGAAGGTGGATGGAGGTGAGAGTGTCACCTCGGAATCAACTTGCAGTTCGGTGGTCATTGGCACTTGATCACGGGTTGCTTTTTTTTTCCTGCGTTGGGTTGAAGAATGGGTGTTTTCTGATAGCTCGATGGACTTTTGGCCCAAAATAAAATAAAATGGAGACCCTGGGTCCGACTTTTATACTGCTTGCATCATCATGTTGAAATTCGCTGTTGCTGGGCGAGGTGCGTTGTGTGTTGGCACCTAGTGGTCTGATGACGCCACTTGGTCGTAAGGGGTCAGACCACCGACATCCAACCACCACGAAATCCATCGTTCGAGATGGAAATTTGGATTATAATGATAGATTGCGGTTTCAACTTGAACGCGGAGTTTGCGCTGATAATCGCCGGAGCATTCTCAACCTCACCAATAACCAGTCATTATCAAAGTCCTGTCTCGAAGGAGCAAGGCGGCATCTCGAAATTCTCATTCTGGTCGCTAATGAGCGTTTGTTGGAATTACCATATCTGATAACAAAACAATTGTTCAATTTCTAGATAGGTTCAAAACAACTGTTGGTTACTGAAGGCTTGTATATCAAAAAATAGTCCCATCCCTGCCTCATCGCATGGGACGGTGTTTAGCATGTCTGTATGTTCCCATGACCCAGTCGAACCCTTCCAGTCCGGGCTTCTATTAACATGCGTACCCAAAGCGAGTTCGCCCACTATGGGTACGCCGATGTCAAGTAAATGGCGATCAATGTCAAGCGTAATGTTTGTGTCTTTCTCCCATGCCCTTGTGTTGTCTAGGGGTTGAGTGTGATTGATCATTGTCGGCTCTGGAAACCCTTGGCTTAGACTAGCATTGCTTGCAACAACAAGAGCGCCTTCCGACAAAAGACCTTTGGCATCAAGGAAGACCGGGGCGCCATCTTGCAAGGGCGCAACATGGGGCCTGCGTGCCGGTTGTTCGGGTTGGGTCAGTTGTGTGTGGTTGTTCACCAGTGTCACACCACTATCAGCCACGGAGCTGGAGGAAGCTACGAGGTTTGGGACCTCTAATCCGTTGGGCTCTGTTGACGACAGTTACGACCTCTGCAACGCCTCAACCGGTGCGTCCGCCAGCCAGTCTTCGAATATCAGGTCGAGAGCACGACCCAAGGCACCCTGAATGACTGCTTCAGTAACTGCGCTTGCTGTGTCGTTTGAGCTTTGATGGTTCTTGCTGTCAGAAGTTGAGATATCGCGTAGAACACCACTTTTCTGAAGCTCCCTTGTCGCTATGACGCGGCCTTGACGCTGCGTAAACTCACGAAACTGGCAGATTGCTTCGGACAAGCCATGGTCCATATAGGCTGACATGGGCCTGGTCTGATTGGGGAATAGAATGTCCCAAATTGCGAACCATTGCTCCTGTTCACTGAGACTTCGGTTTGATCGCCTCGACAGCTCCCACTGTTGGAGATGGCTAATTCCGTCCAGGGAGGCATTGGATCCAGGATACATAGCTGCGTCAGATGGCGGTTGTGGCTGGTCTTGTCGGGAAAGATTACCATGCAACGATCGCAGTAGAACGTCGGCCTGTGTCTTCGAGAAAGATGCTGTTTAACTCGGCTAACCGTATGTAGTTCACTCTTGAAGCATTTTCGGTGCTTCTGGCAATCAAGCTTCCAAAATGGACAGGCGAGCAACTTCGGCGAGTTGAGTAGCTCCCCTAGTTGGACCTTAGTTCGCCGGGGTCGTCTGCCGTCAGGGGTGTCGTCTTCGTTGCTGTCGCTTTCACGGGTTCTTTTAAGCGGCTGTGAAGCAGGAGCCTCGGAACTAGATATCGCGCTTTCTCGAGACACTGAAGACCCATTGGGTGCTTCCCCATTTGCTACTTGGGTGGAATCTCCTCCGTCTTGTGGGTGTCCAGAATCACAGCCGTTCTGAGGCTGCTTTCCGGTAGCATTGGGGCGGGAAGACACTGAGATATTCCGAGATAGTTGATCCATGAACACCTTGTAGAGCAGAGTAGCAAGGCACCCAGTGAGCGATTAATATCTGCCAGAGTGCATGTGGCAGGAAAGGTTTCGAGCCTCACTGCTTGGTGTATCTGAGATTGATAGCGTGTGAGAATCAATCGTCATCTCTGATGAATATGAAGAGATGTCTGAGTTGCTTCGTGGATCAATCAGGAAGTGCGCCGCGCTCAGATATGAGGTGTTTGGAAAAGAAGGATCTAATTTGAACTCCACCGCCAGACAGCTAGGCAATGTCTGAAGCCAGGAGAAGATCTCTTCATGATTATTCGAAACACAAGGGATTTCTGGAGGAGAGGAACTGCCCATTCGAGGATCCGCCAAGGATTCTCATCCTGGGGCCGCGGGCGTACGAGTGGTGTTGCCTGAGACTCGGGTGCTCAGCAATTTGGGACAAGCATGCAGGACCTTTCAGTATTGACGATGCTTCGAAACTGAGATGGGCTGGACAGGTAGTATGCGATCCCATGTGGTCCATTTGGCGGTAAAATCTGCAAGATGGCCTTGAGTTGGTGACTGTTTCGGTACCCGAAAGAAGTGTGACAGTTCCATGATTGACGACAGCCGTGGGTTCGGATACTCCGTGATCCAGCATTTCGTCTCATTGATGTGAACGTATGAGATAATCCACTCGAATAGCCGGCTAAGGCATTTTCGTCCACTGTCCCTCTTGTAGTCTACGATGAAAAAGGTTTTGGGTTTGCAGGAGTGGCTGATGTTAGCATTGAAAACGCGAGGGCTTAGAAAATACACTTACCCAGTCATAGACGGTATAAACACTGCAAGCTTTGAAGTGTCAACCCAAGAATCGACAGGGACATGTTGCAAGTCAAGAATTTTCGCTTTCAGGTTAGACACATGCCTAACATTGATCGATGATAAAGAGCGTGTCGGTGAGCTTGCTGGATGATTGACTCTAGAATTCCCAGATGCTGAGCTGTTGATATGAAGAGACGATTGGCTCCCTTGATGAACTGCGGAGGCATAGCTTGAATCTGTGAGCGGATTTTCCCAGCCAGACTCTTCTTTGCGAAACCAATTTTCTATTGTAGTGGCTGGTTCTGAAGGTCTCAGATTTTTCGAGCTGGCCTGAGCTGTCGCTGGTGGTGGCATCTCAACATCCTTGGACTCAACTGCATCACCTCCAAGATCCTCAACTTCTAGATCTGACGTCATTGGGTAGATGAAAGCAGGCTTTCGCAAAGCTGATGACCCAATTGGCGCTAAACCTCTGAAGAGATCTGGGATGTTTGCAATGTCGAGCTCTGGCTCTTGCGATGTAGCCGTTGCTGGGGTTGGATTCAATACTAGGGATGGAAGAGAGTTCATCTGTTCCATCCAAACCTGGATCGAGCAGGACACAGCCCCCGAAGCATTTGTCCAACGTTCCATATTGTCGAAGGTGAGCGGGTAACAGGCCCCTGTATGCGGTGTCAACCCATGCTGATTTGAATTATCGTCGTCAAGTTGGCCTGAACAAGCCTCATCAAACAATCCCGATATACGCCTTCGTTGTGTACCGCTGATTTTGTTGGATTTTCTTGAGGGACTGCGGCGAGAGTCGCATGCAAGCACCCAAGGGAAGATTTTGGCAGCTTGTCATCATGTAGACTTGGGCAGACGATCAGAGCTTCCCAGTCTCTTGCGGGGTCCTGTTGGTTTTCGGGGATTTGATATGTTGCCATTGTCAACGGAGAACCATATGGTGCATCAGTTGTGATGTATTCGAAAATCAAAGTGCCCTCAAAACGGGATTTTGAAAAGGGAGCTGTCTGTCATATTCTTTCTTTTCGATGAGCCAGAGACAACATCAACTGAGAAAGTGCCTGGTGACAGGGCTTCAGCACCATTGTGCTGAAGACTTCACCTGTCGTATAATTGGCACGGAGGTTTCCGAACATGCATGGTGGCTGGCGCTGCTTGCAGCAGTGCACAATTCCATTTTCCCGTTCTGGTTCACGAGAAAACATCTGCCCACCTCAAATTCAAGGGAAAATTTATGCTTTATCAAACTGTGCAGTTGGAAAGGTTCAAAAGATAGAGAGTAGGCAGACATTCAATCTATATCACAAAGCATGTGAAGTGTCTGGGATAGGAGTTGTAGTCAGTGGGTAGGAATCAGTGGGTAGGAATCAGTGGGTAGGAATCAGTGGGTAGGTATCAGTGGGTAGGATCTTGTGGGAGTCGGTGTAGGATTTCACTTTATTTCACTCGGCCAAAAGTACCCAATGGCACGTTGCACCTTCCGCTTGACAGCTCCTTCCGAGGCCTCTGATTCGGCCGGCATCTGTGCCACTTTGGCGCCTTCCAGCAACTCCAGGAACCTGTCGGGTGTTAGCGTCACAGGACTTGGAGACGACATGGCAGGTGATTGGACACTGAGACCTCCCCACGATCTGCTGCTGGCACCAAGCAGAACTCCTTCCATAAAAGTCATCCAAGAGCCGAGAAGAAACTGTTCAGGGGACGGGATTGAGGCGATACGTTCCATTGGAGTTGTGGAAAAAGTCGGCCACATGAGGTGGTCGACCATCGAATTGGACATCTGGGTGGAAATTCAAGACAATGGCCAACCTCCTTGAATGCTCCAGGGGTCATCCATCCCCCTTTTCTCAGCAATAGCTGGGTCTGATTCACTGTGGGCGAGGGGGGAGCTGATATAAAACATGGAATTCACTTCATCCCATCCCGTCTCAATCCACTTGCTCCCAGCAGGTATTTTGTCCCTCATGGCCATGATCTGGCAGTGCTATCCATCTCTTTATATTTTCTGTTCTCTCTCAGTCGCTCCTTTTGAACACCTCCAGCCAGCCAGTTTCACCTCACCACGGCCATGAGAATCCTCCAGTCGCTGGCCTTCGTGGCCAGCTTCGCCGGCTTGCTGGTAAATGCTCAAGATGCCTGCAAGCCCCAAGACCGCACCTTCAGCACCGAGCAGACACCAGCCGGGAATTACCAGCCCGCCAGTGTCTTCATGAGCCCGGCCAGCCAGCTCTCGCCAAAGTTCTACATCTCGGTCGTGAACCTGACTCCCCACCGGTTCATTCTTGAAAACACCCACTCGTACCAGATGAGCACCTTCGACTTTGGCGACGTTCCCCAGGGCAAAAGCAGACAGAACGCGATTAAGTATCGCAATAGAATTGCTACTCAAGACGATGCTGGCGAGGCTTACTACCGTATCGATGGAACCGACAAGAAGTTTGCTCTGCGCGTCAAGGGGACTGGGCCCTTGGTAAATCAGCGGTCCGTCACGCTCGATCTTTCCGGGATGAACCTAGGCCAACGCATCTACCAGTTCCCCGGCGGCGAGTCCTCGGTCACTCTGGTCATAACCGGCAGTTCCAAATACGGCTTTTATGCCTCCCTTCGCCACGACAGAGGCGGGTGGATGCGTTGGATATACAACACCATCAAAGACAGGCCCGTCCGCCATCTCTTCCTCCCAGGCACCCACGACTCGGGAATGTCCAAGATTACCAACAAGATCAGGAGCATCGGAAACTCGTTCAACACCCAAAACCAAGGCATCAACATCTACGACCAGCTCCGCGCCGGCGCCCGCTGGTTCGACCTGCGCGTCGGCTCCGTCCACGACGACAACAACCCAGCCCGCAACCTCGGCTTCCACACCCTCCACGTCAACGACGAAACAGCCACGGTCTGTATCGGCAACTCGGGCGAGTCCCTCGACGAAGTCATCTCCGAGATCAACCTCTTCACCCGCGAAAACCCGGGCGAGCTCATCTTCCTCAGCGTCCGCTACCTCATCGGCCGCTACGAAACCCCCGACCGCGGCCCCATCTACTGGGACGCCCAGCTCTGGAACGACTTCCTCTCCAAGATCCGCGGCGTCAACAACCGCTGCCCCAACCTCGACACCTCGGTCCCCTTCCAGAACCAACCGGCCTCCTACTTCATGGACCGCAACGACGGCAAAGGCTGCGTCATCTTCCTGCTTAACGGGCAGAACCTCAAGGACGTGCCCAAGGAAGCCGTCGACGACGGGCTGTACGTCCAAAACAGGATCGGGGTCAGGGATCACTGGTCCAACATACAAGACATCAACGCCCTGGCCCCCGATCAGATCAGCAACTGGAAGGACCTCAAGCGTGGCGGGGACAAAGACTTTGGCCACTTTCACATCGCCCAGTGGCTCGCCACCCCGAACGCGGTGGCGTCGACGGCGTATAGCCTCCAGGGCTTTGCCATACAGCAGGTCAACCCGGCTTTGTACTGGGCGGGCGTGGCCGGGATGAGCCCCGAGTCGTGGCCGAACGTCATGATGGTGGACTACATTGGCGTTCAGCAAAGGGACCAGACGAGTTGGAACATGCTCAGCGCCGAGGTGTACTGGCTGGGCATCGGGATGAACTTGTACGTCATCAGCGAGAACTGTGGCGTGAACAAGCTGAAGAGTCCGTTGATCAAGGCGAGGGATCTTGAGTCGGCGGGAAGGGAGAAGTCTTGGAATGGTATCATATTCGCCGACGGCAGGTCGATCGATCATCCCTCCCCCGAGCTCCACCCTGGCCACACAACTATTCTCCGCAACGGCACCGTCTTCGCGAATGGGACTGTCTTGGAGACAACGATTCCGAACCCTTGGATTTGAGACGTTGTATGGCATAGGCGTTTGTGTGTTTTAGATACCCAGATCATACATAGATGCTGCTAGCTCAGGAATATCTAGCATAGCACAGAGGATAATACAAGGGAACAGGTCCCCTTTTGAGAAATGCCAAGGTCATCAGTCTGATATATGCGCTCGTGGTGGTGATAATTTCCCCATTAGTGATGTGGAGTATACAAGATCCTGCCAGGAGTCACTAATGTTGGTTTGGTCGCTGGTGGAGCGTCTCGTTCTTCATGCTGACTGCTAAGGGTTACAGTAAACAAGGTTGCAACATGAGCAGGGAGAGGGCACCACACAATCAAAGGCATCAGCCGGCATTAATAGATCGATAAAAAGTCTAAGCCCGTCCCCTGAAAGATACACATCACCCTTCCAATCCTCCATCCTCTTTTCCACTGCATGTCAGCGTGACCCTTAAACTTCCACACTCGGCTTCCTCTCCTCCTTCCCGCCCCGACCATCTACATCCTCCCCCCTCTCCCTCATCTTCTTGATCTGCGTCCGCTCGACTTCCTGCCTTGCTTTCATCCTCTCCAAATCGCCGTCCTCCCCCAAGAAGCTCACCTCCCCCCTCACTCGCCCATGCGGCTCGCCACTCGTATCCCTACGTCTCGTGCGTTCCACCGCATCAGCAACCTTGCCCTCGCCACAAGTCTCCATCTTGCCCTGAGCATCCTCATTCTCGTTCTGCAACGCCTCCCCACCCTCGCCCTCGTAGTGTGTAGCTCTTCTCTCCCGCTCGCTAGTGGGCTTTCCGCCGTGAACGCCTCGCCTGAGGGACCCCGCCGTGAGTTTGCCAGAAGCCTCGTTGTAAGGGTTGCGGCGGCAGGTGAGGTAGTCAGTCCCAGGGGCGTTAGCCGTGGGAGAGGCCGTTGCGAGGGGTGTGTCGCCTACCGCGAACTCGGAGAGGTTACGTGTCATGGGATGTCGGAGGTGCATTGGGGCGGCGCTGGGGTTGGCATTGGCACCGGCGTTGTATGCTTCTGATTTGGGGGGTTGGGAAGGGACGGAGCCCGACGGGGACTGGCCAGAGGTGGGGTGGGACATGGTTACTGGTCCGTGGTCTGATGGCTGCTCTGGAGTTAAATCTCGTCCGGAAGTGTGCTTGAAGTCTTTTTTTGCAAGGTATGGGATATTGTGTGTTGGATGTAGAAGGAGGTGCATGCGCAGCGAGCGGAGTGGTATAAAAGCTGACTGCCTGGGCAATGACGTAGGGGACCCCTTCATGCAGACGGCCGATGATGACGGTTGAGGCTTGTGGAAGTTGCAAGACAGTCCCAAACAAATAAACAGCCGTCTTCAACGGCCGAAAGTCAAACTCTATCGTGACCTCTTGGCGGGGATTCACTTTTGCCGCTTTCGGTACGAAGGGACGGGAACTTAATTGAGGGGAGGGGGCAGCCGCGATGGGTGATCAGTTGGGGAACATGTTCGATATCAGTGACGTCACCGCTGACTCTTTTTTTTGTTTGTTGTCAACATCCTTATCGATGGTCGACGGTAGTGGGACTGCGCAGATCAGGTGGCCAGTATCTAGCATAAACCAAAACATTTCCCTGTCTAGATTTTATGGTATCCTCTCATAAACTAAATGATGCCTATCCGTAAATCATCCTACAAGCCCAGCTATCAGGACACTTTTCACCGTGACGAAAACAAGGGGCTGCTTGAGAAGGAAATGCCAAAAGGGTATTCTTGAAACTGCAGGTATAGCTATCCTGGACCAATGAAGACAGCTGGCACGAAAAAGAAATCCCAAAATGTTGACTCCCAAGATGGTATGTACATACAACCATGCTATGCAATGAAATCCCTTCCTCTATAGACTGTTGAGAAATCCACCAACCCACACTCTAACTGACTGGTACCCAAAATTTAGAAGAGAGCGAAGACACCGGCAACGAGAGCCAGGCCGGCGATGGTGACAGCCGAGAGGCCCTTGCCGAGGGAAGCACTGCCCTCGACGACATCATCCTGGTTGGAAGCCTCGGAGTCGGTGCCAGTCTCGGAAGAGCCGGAGTCAGTGCTTCCACCAGTGCTGCCGGCACCGCCAGTGGCAGAGCTGCCAGGGGCGCTCACGCTGGTCTGGGAGCCGGTGGCGCTAGCGGTAGAGGAAGCAGAAGTACCGGTGGGGGTGTCAAAGGTGGTGGGGCAGGTGAGGTCAAAGAGAGGCTTGGTGGAGAGATCCTTGGTGATGGCGAACTGCATCTTGTTGTCGGGGTTGGAGTCACGGAGGTTGTACCAGAAAGTGGGGACCTTGTTGAAGAGCTTGCGGCAGCCGATCTCCTGCCAATAATACTTGGCGTTGGCGACGGTGGCCTCGGCCTCATCCCAGTCAGGGCCGGAAGCGGGCCAACCAGTCTCGGTAATCCAGATAGGCTTGCCACCAACAGCGGCAGCAACGGCATCGTAGGCGCGGTCGAAGAGTTTGCCCGAGTTCTTAATGTGGTTGCCCTTGCCGCTCTCATAGTAGGGGTACTCATCAACACCAACCCAATCGAGAGCGTCGACTACGGCCTTGTTGGTGGCGTTGGTGTAGGCATCCCAGGTGTCGACGTGACCGATGGGGACCTTGGCGAGAGCAGTCCCGGCAACCGACTTCTTGTAATCGCTGATGAACTTAAGCAGGACGTCAGGGCCAGCACCGACGCCCGCCTCGTTCTTGATACCGGTCTCGGAGATGCGGTATAGATCCTCGCTGCCGATGGACATGCCGATGACCAGGTCGGTAAAAGACTTGCCATACTTGTCGATGGCCTTCTTCAGGGCGTTGAGCTCGTTGGCGATACTATCGGTGCCCGAGGTCCAGACGCCGAGAAGGATCTTGGTCTTGGTCTCGACGGCGGCCTCGAAGGCCGAGATGGGGTCGTCCTTGGAGTAGGCCTGGATGTTGGTGTACAAACGCACAGCGTTGAATGTTCCTGGGGCGCTCTCGAGGTTCTGAGCGGTCTTGAACTCCTGGAGGAAGTCGGCCTTGAACTTGGCCGAGTGGTCGGCCTTGGTGGATCCCGAGTTGAAACCGAGATAGTTCTCAGCGGAGGCGCCCGAGGCGAGGACGCCAGCCACAGCTGCCAGAGTTGTGAAAGCGCGCATGTTGAGAGATGTGTGTGTGGTGTGAGGGGGAGCTGGTGGTGAGCTAAACTTCGACCTCGAGGTTTTAAATGATGCTGAAGCAGTGGCAAACGCGCGAGTAGAGCAGCAACTGTCAGACTTGGCGATTGCGTCACACGAGAAAACTGTTTAAAAACGGTAAAAGTCGGTTGTGACTTGTGAGCGAGTGTCAGAAGAGGTTGTGTTGGGAAAGAACGTGGTCGTCTCGGGAGACGGTTGGATGAGCAAAGAATGGAGGAAGAAGGAGCAAGAGAAGGTGTTCGGTGTGACGGCGAAGGAAGGTCGATATGTCTTGAAGAAAAAAGAGGAACACCACACGATGGCCTGGCTGGGGTCCCGAAATTATTATTACGGGCTCTCGACGCCACGGGGCCACACAGCAGCCCTGGGCTGTCAACCAACCCCTGGCCGGTGCTGCTGCATGCTGCAGGTCCATGTCCAATGCCAGGGCGGCTGAGCACAGCCCCAAGAAGTCATCTCATCTCTTGGCGACTGCCGATCGACAGGATGCCCCAGTGTGCCCCATTTCTGCCCAGGCACAACATGCATCAATTTTGCACTAAAAAGGTGAGCACATATTGCCATCAAAAACCGAATGGGACAATTCCATGCTGGTGACTGGTAGCAGCAGCACAAACTACCTACCCACGCGCCGAGGTGGTGATCCAACCTGGAACTCTGTGTGTGTGTGTGTGTGTGTGTGTGTGTGTGTGTGTGTTGTGGTCCGCCGGCATGGTTCATCCGTTTGTCATGATCCAACTCGCTCGTGTTCACTCGTATCCGCGCGTTCCGGGAATTGGCGGCAACTGGCAAAAGGCGGTTCCCCTGAAAAAGGCCCCACCTCTGGAAAACCTGGAACCAGATGCTGGAATTCCCAGAGCCGGAGCTATTCAACGGTACCCCGCCCATGGCCCCCTTTTTTTAGCCATTCCAACGGCCACTTCCCTGGCCTGCTGTGGAGAACACGCAGAAACGCAGAAACAACATTTGATGATCGCAGCTGAAAGTGGTCTTTTGGTGTGTTTCATGACTTTTGCCTGACAAATATCAGTCGTGTCTGGCTCAACGTGTCACCGGCCTCCCTGACTTCAACTTCTGACAAGAGTACTCCTCCGTGGCCCCGGCCTCCGATCAGTGGGACGAATCTCGGTAACACGGCGGCCGAAACCGCCGGTCTGGTCGTTGACTGTCTGGCGACCACCACATGGTTGGGCCGAGTGACTCCGGTCAACCGGGATTGGGGCCAGACCTCAACGTCTCACACAAACTCCATGCTGGCGACTACTGTGCAAGGAAGGATTTACTGTAGAGACGGTGCTGCAACTTTCACTTCGTAAACTAGCAATAACCTCGGCAGGCTCTCGATAATGACAAAAACCAAGATGAATATGAGGCTCATTTAACTAACTCTCTTGGGAATAGCTCGAGTGCAGTTCGATTTAAACTCGACACTATTTACCAGTTTGTTCAAGTTGACCCAACTTTCACCTCAAACCAACCAACCTCAGCAAATCATTCCCAGCGATGGACTCGGAAGAGGAATCGGTCAGTGAATGCGAATACCAAGAGATATAGAGCGCAGAACGGATCGCCAAGGCACCTGAATGTCAACTTCGTGCTGTTCTGAAAGCACTATGCAAGGTTGATGTGAAGCTCCGGGAACGCATGACGCAAGCTTTGGAGGCGGTTCAGTCCTACGATGGGGACGGGGAGGAGAGCGAGGAAGATGGGGATGCATTTTGAAGTTGATATCTGTCGCCGATATAACAAGGCTTGGGTCCGAGATTATGACCTTGATGGAGACTGCCTCTATCATCCTGGCAGGCTACTTCCTTTTCCAACATTCCAGTTTCCTCTACTAACCGGATCGTAGAGTCTCTTGTGGCGGATGATTCATCATACACTTGGGAAGGTTGGGTTTGGGAAGATAACGGTCTCCAAGACACTCCCGAAAACCGTGAGAACAAGCCTGGAGTGTTTCGGTACACATGTGCTGCGACAAGATTGCGAGCGCACGAGGTTGTACATATGGCAAACACCAATTACTCGAAGACAAAGCCTTGGCAGAAAAGAGAAGGCAAAGAAAGAGGTCGGTCTCGAAGATCAGTAAAGAGTGAGAAGGCGTACAAAGACTTGGTGTCAATAGAGAAAAAAAGGGGTGTCAACAGTTGCCAAGTCGGTGGGGCTCAGATAGGGAAATTGCAATCCCACGAGCGCACTTCGTTTGCATGTTTATATCAGCTCAAAATTCAAAGCTCTGAATCTTTTCGGCATTCATCCTCATGTTCCCCGACTTTATCTCTTTCATCATGGCTACGCATGCGGAAAGGTTGGACTACCTTTTCAATGCGCCGGAAGAGCATCTGCGCGATGCAGTGTATGCTTTGTGCAATAACGATGAGGTGGTCAGTATTCGGCTGGTCAGACATCTCAAAAATCTCCAGAAGAAACGCCCACTGCGAGCTCCCGTGACCACTCCCGCCCCTGGTCCTCCACGTGCTCCGGTTCCTACTCCCTAGTCGTACTTTTACTTCTACTCATACTTCCTCTCCACTCGCACCTCTACTTCTGGCCGCCCGCCTGCTCCGGCTCCGGTTCGCGCCGCCGCCCCTGCACCGAAGTCTAGGGTCAAACACGACTATCTTGAGTGTGTACAGTGCGAGGCTAGCTTTTTTGTGTCAGAGCACCAAGCAAACGAGTGCCGATATCATCCTGGTAAGCACCCTTCAAGTTGTCTACCGCTCGAATTTGACTTGCCGTGTTGCTAATAGTTTCTTCTGTTCATGAAGGCAAACTAGAATGCGACTGGGAAGCGGGGGGATGGGAGGACTGGGACTCAGATGCGGGGGATCCTCGTGATGATGAGAGGAATAAGGATCTGTACCTTGTTGGCTTCAAGTACACCTATTGCGACAAAGAAGACGGCCGGTCAGGCTGTACACTTGGGCATCATCAAGCCAGGGACCCAACACAGCCTATAATATCGCAAGATATCAGACATGGAGGCTGCCGTTCTCAGAAAGATGAAGCGGAAGAGGGCGCACTCAGATTATCAGGCACCTGAATCCAACCGTTATGTGAGATATAGGAGGTAGCTTTACCATCCAGTCTTCACATCGTGTTCTGTGGCAAACAAACTTGGCCGGCTTTTGGATTGGTACTGTCTGTATCCAGGACATCAGAAGAATATATATCGGGTCTGTCAGAGCTTGATGAAGACTCTCATGTCTGGTATGACTGGGATGAGCTAGCTCACGAGTTTAGGGATAGGAAAGACACCCGGCGAGAAAACGTGATTGTAAAATTAGGAGGCATTAGGGCAAGAACTCCAAGAGAGGAAGGTTTAAGTCGGATTCGAAGCCGGAGCATGAGGAAGCGGAATAAGAGGGAGAAGATGATTCCAAAGGCTGTGATGAGGCCCGGGAGTAATCAAGAAGAGTGTCTATGAACTGTGTTTGGAGTGTGTAAATAGCGACCAGGTACATTTCTGAGTCTTCGTGTTTTGGCAGATTTATTTGTAATCTCATAATAGTGATGCCAGTGGCCCCGGGTCATGAACGGTTTAATGAAAAGGGAAAAGTGTCCAGCATGATAGATAACCCCAGATTTCAGCTCTACCGGACGCGTTTGTCCAAACGCGACTTCTGAGGGTAGCATTTATCGCTTCACATTGCAATGTTCACTTTAAAAAAAACCAACGCCCAATCGTCATTTAAGAAGAACCATGGAAAACTCCTAAAAACCTGACGACATTCTGAATGCATCGCCAGAGCATCTAGGCACTGCTCTGCGCATTTCTGCACCAAGACAAGAACAAAGAAGCATGCGATACCATTGCCGAATATCTTTCCATTTTCAGAGAACAGAAGCCTGACTGATCGGCCGAGCTGCAATTTTTGCACAATTGCAAAAATCCATTCTGGAAACTGATAATAAAGATGGCGCGCGCTGGTTTCATGATGGTAAGCCCCCCTCCCCGAGCAGCAATCTCTGACAAAACGCAGCACGTGTTAAGAGCTTAATACTGAGCTTTATACTGGAGAATGTATGGTAGTTGAAGATTCCAGTGTTTGGAATGATTATGAAGCTGATCACTATGGACCTATGGACACTCCAGACAATCAAATGGAATACCCAGAGGGCTTCCTCTGGACATGTTGCGACAGGCGAGCTACGGAACAACAATGCAAGAGTCAAAAGCATGAGCCCTCTGCACCGCTTTCATCACCTTCAGCATTCCTCTGCTCAAGGAACCGGCATCTCAGTCAAGCGTGAGAGAGAAGAGCATGACGACCTGAAGATTTGTGAGCGCTGCGACCTGGCATTCACCGATGCCAACAACTCGAACGATGCTCGCACTTATCACGCTTGTGAGTTTGCGACACTCAATGTCTTTAGAGTGCCAGTGTCCTGATGCTAACGTACATTATCAGCGAGTGACCCATATCAGCGAGTGACCCACTTTCTACGCGACGCGACATCTTTGCACTTCACAACAACTTTCCTCTACCATCCAAAATGCCCACTACTTCAAACGAAAGCCAGATAATCTTAGCCCTCCAAGCTCTTCAAAATGACGAGAATCTAAGCGAACAAGCTGCAGCTAAAATTTACGGAGTCCACCGTAAAACACTAGGCGTCGCCGCATCGGCAAGCCTGCACGACGCGATATAACACCTAATTCGAAGAAGCTCACTCAATCAGAAGAGGAGGCTATTGTCCAATACATTATTGAGCTATGTGCGCGAGCTTTTCCACCCAGATTGCGTGGTGTGGAAGATATGGCCAACCAACTGCTACGCGTACGCGATGCGCCCCTGTCGGCAAGCTCTGAGTACATCGATTTGTTAAACGCCAACCAGAGCTCCGTACGCGCTTTACGCGTAGATACGACTACCAGAGGGCCAAATGCGAGGATCCAAAAGTCATTAGCGAGTGGTTCGCGCTTATACGGAACACTAAGGCCAAGTACGGTATTGTAGATGACGATATCTACAACTTCGACGAGACTGGGTTTATGATGGGTATTATCTTCGCGGGTATGGTAGTTACGACCTCAGACGGCCTTAGCAAGGCGAAACTGGCCCAGCCTGGCAACCGCGAATGGGCAACGGTAATCCAGGAGTCAATGCCCTCGGCTGGGCCATCCCTCCTTTCATCATCTTAGCCGCGCAGTACCACCTTGCCAACTGGTATACCGAGTGCAACCTACCGTCCACCTGGCGCATCGCAACTACCGATAATGGCTGGACTACCAATGCGGTAGGCCTAGATTGGATCAAACACTTCGACCATTATACAGCGTCCCGTATAAAGGGCAAATACCGGTTGTTAATCCTCGACGGCCACGAAAGCCACCACTCGACCGAATTCGAGCGCTACTTGTTACAACCTGCACCAGAAATGGATACAGACTGCAAGGCAGTACGCCAGAGGTGAATATGACAGGATAATCGAAGGTTGTGGCAAGCGTCTCAGACACGGGTTCACTGTCAACAACAGGTTGTTCTAACAAAGAGCTACTGAAAGTAGATTGTAGACAAATGAACTTGAATTGCTTGCATGAGGAATCAGATTCCTCGATACGGGGAGCGCCCGGCACTCCCTCCTATTTATGTCAAGCTGTCTACATATATTTCTGAAGTATCTTTGTACCTTGCTCAGTGTGCTCAGTGGTCTTGGCCACTGATCAGACTGAGCAACTCCTGATTGGTTGCACGGGGGCTTGTGGGTCTTTCCATCCCTGGCCCAATGATTGGCTGAGGTGCCCAGCACCTCGGGTACCACCCAGTGGTTCCTGTATAGGGGTATTACGCTTGGGACGTAACACTACTGCCAGCAGAATAACATTATCACGCTCTGCATGCCTCCACATTCCTCCCACCTCCTCCAGCCACTCGATGTTGGCTGCTTTGGGCCGCTAAAACAGGCGTACGGCCGCCAGATCGAGGACTTGATGCGCATGCATATCAACCACGTAAGCAAGCTCGAGTTCCTCTGTGCCTTCCGCGAGGCCTTCTTCGCCTCTATAACGGAGAAGAATATACAGGGTGGCTTTGCAGGTGCTGGCCTTATACCATACGATCCAGAGAGGGTGCTTTTAAGCTAGATGTAAAGCTTCGTACGCCAACACCTCCAAACTCACGGCCCGGCACTGCACAACCTCGGTCTCCCAAACACCACACAACCCTCGAGAAGCCAATTCACAGTCAACGCTTATTAAGACTCGCATTGCCAACCATCAAAATAGCTCTCCGACTTCAATGTTGGCTGCGGTAGACCAGCTTACTAAGGGTACAACAGCTATAATGCACCAGGTGGCTCTCCTTCGTGCAGAGGTCTCGTCGCTCCGTAAGGCCAATGAGGCATTAAGCAAACGCCGGAGAGCTAAAAAAACACGCGTAAGGCTTGGAGGGTCACTTACTGTACAAGAGGCACAGGATCTACTGGATCAGAAGGCCGTGGATAGGGAGGGAGTGCAAGAAACGCAGCCGGAAAGTAGTAATGCAGGGGGGGCTCGTACGAAGGTTCGGTGCTGTAGTGTGTGCGGCAAGCCTGGCCATAATGCGCGCACTTGCCAGGAGGCTGCAGAAGCATCTGATTCAGCTGTTTCTGATGTAATTATAGTTAATTCCTTATGTTGATGTGGTATAATTGAGGATGGTTTGTTAGGGTGTGGTGGGAGGTGGGTCACTCGCTGATATGGGTCACTCGCTGATATGGGTCACTCGCTGATATGGGTCACTCGCTGATATGGGTCACTCGCTGATAATGTACGTTAGCTAATATTCAACAGCCCCCAATGTGGTGCGGTATGGGGCACCTACACCAGAAGACACCCCGTGTCACAGGGTGACATACCCTGGAGGGTTCATTCACGAGTGCTGTGACACTAATGGAGGTGTCTCTGGATGTACCACAGGGCCTCACAGAGCAAAGGGTGATAAGAAGGTGAAGGGAGAGGAGCAGTAAGCAGAGGACATGAAAGGGACAGGGCATATGCTGTGTTTCACTTAAATACTTCATCTCTAGGCTCAGGCTCTACCTCTGTCACCCATGTAGGAGCCTAATACAATCTTGTAAAAAATCTAGCATAATTATTTTTGGAGCTGTCAAACCTAGAGAAGTTCACACTGTGCTTAGGGTGGCTTGGGCCATCTTGCCATGCCATTTGTAATTTCCCAGACGCGTTCACCCTTTGCCCGGTCCCCAAACTCACACAACACAATACAAACAAGCACCAAGTTGAAAGCGATTCACCTCGAGCAGAATGGCTGTATTCGACAATATCAGCGACATCCTAAATGCACCACCAGATCATCTCAAGGCAGCGCTCAGAGTGCTATGCAGCAAGAACGGCGACGTGCAAAAGACCCTCACCGAATATCTCTCTACCCTTCACCAAGTATGCACCATTCCTTTGCTTGGCAGAGTAGATGCAGCTGGAACTTTCAAGCCAGCAGTCAAAACAACCGCACCAATTTCTCTCCAGTCGGAATTTCATTTATATGAGCGATGTGAAGAGACATTTTTCGACTCTGAAAACAAGCACGGAGAGTGCGAGTACCACGATGGTATGTCTATCAGACCCATTTTTATGTATTTCCATCAGTCCATTTAACAATTGCAGGGGAGTGTGAGCAAAACGAGGACGCCGAGATATGCGAAGAATGGGAAGAGTGGCGAGAGGGACCAATGACATTGGCGGAGAAAGATGAACATCCCGAGGGGTTCATCTGGACGTGCTGCAAAGGGGACGGTGATGCAAAGCCTTGTGAAGTTGGGGTTCATAAGGCCCCAGGACAAGATTACAGTTGCCACACAGCCGGATGCTGGTGTAGGTATGAAGCGAAAGAGGAACGACGATGATGCCAGTCTTCGCATCTGTGGACTTTGCAATAAAACGTTTGATGAAGGGGCTAATGGTCAATCTGCCTGCTCCTACCATCCAGGTAAGTTGAGACTTCATGTTCTAAAGTCTTGAAGGAAAGATCCAGTTGGTCTTTTTGACAGCTAACCCGAATACCCTTAGCTCCTCTCGAGTTTGAATGAGCAGGGCGCTGCCTGGAATATTGCTACCTTTAGTGCCCCATCTCCCAAAGATACTCTTTATCACAGGGTGGCATATCCAGATGGATTCATATACAAGTGCTGTAGCCGTGATGGCACGGAACCTGGGTGGAGGCATGGCCCGTACAAAGCCAGAGACGAGAAGAAAGTCTCAAGGTGTCATAGAACTGTCTCAAATGAAGATCCTAGATGTTGGTGACAAAGACGAAGATAATGAGGAGAATGACAATCAGGAAACGGGAGATGAAGAGAACCAAGACGAGGATTGCTAATTGACAATGCTGATACTCATGAATGTGTTCCACACCTGAGTAGTAGAGTCAGAAGGCAAATACGGATTGAACCTGATATATGTTTAGTCTCAAAGCAAACATAACCATTTCACAATATACCACGGTACACATGGTCTTAGCTTTTAGTTCTACATGTACACGCAATGGAAAAGTCTCAGAAGCAATTACACTCACAAATGGCTTACATGTACAGAAACAGTAGGGGTCTATCATTAAACTGCTATCCCATTATTCTTCAAAGATATTGTGATGTCCCCATTAATAACAAATATAATCGATCCCTGTTGCCACTGAACAATGGAGAACTGTCAAAGACCTTGTCTATAAGTCTATCAGCTACCTATTGTGGTAGGTTACGAATGGTGGCTGGGTGTCACCAGGTCTTCCGTCAAGACGACGACGGAGCGGAGCACCTAGCAGCGCTGCCACTGTCGCCGCCCCGTATTCAAAGCCGGCAGGTAGGCACCCAAGGATGGAAGTAAATTTGTTTACTGAAACTCCCGAATTCCCACGTTGTCCTTCTTCAACCACGATCACGACAGAAGACCTAACACCACCAACCCTCTTCACAAATTTCATCCACAACCTGACTTTGGCATACCTACCCAGGCAACATGGCGGACAGGTGTATTCTAGCCATATCTGGCATCCCAGGGTTCAGCCAACCTCTAGGACGCCCACCTCCACCCATCATATCCCTCGGCGCACACGAAATAATTCTTCCCCGTCGGTGGCAATGTCAGTCTTGCAATGGTCAAACACTCTGCAACGCCTACGAGCTCCATCTCAACCCTCTAATATCACCCCCGATTCTTGTCCAACCTGTTCGCCAGCAAGAAATCCTCTCCTCCTATCTTGAGAGCTCGTCTTCTGACTATGAGGATATTCCAAACATTAAAGACTGGAAGCCAACAAAGCAGAAAGCGTCACACAAGCCTGAGAAGAACAAGGTACCCAAGCTGCAACCATCGACATGTTGGAACTGCAAAAAACCGATGATTCTGTCTTGCATCCTTCTCAACAAGTTTTCAAATCCAATTTGCACCCTTTCTGGCGTGAACCTGATCCCCAATCGGCTCACCCCAGCAGGCATCCAGTGCTGCGCTTGCGAACGACCACACTTCCTCTCCTTACGCCCCTTCTCCGTGGACGAACAAGATCACCCACCATCCCAGCGTCCAACCACCCTCCATCCCAGCAGCAAACCCCTCACTTACCAGTCCTCCGCCGCGCCTGGGGCCCGCAACCCTCGGCCTCCCTGCGCCCATTGTCTTCACCCCTCGACGCTCTACACTGCCCAGATCCACCAAAAGCTCACCCAGGAATCCTGCCAGGGCAACTGCTGGATCATTTCGAGATACGGCGAGCGGCTGGCCAAGATACAAGACTTGTTCACGCCTGTCTCCCTCCCTTGGCTCCTCCCCGACGCAAACCCAGATGATGAACCAAAGCAAGGGTTGTTACACCTGCACCTGAGACTATGTGAGGATCACGTCGGGGAATGTTCCTCTGCTGTGGGCGAGGAAAAACAGAGGAAGAACCGCGCGCAAAAGAGAGCGGAAGCGAGCGCGGCGAGGACTACGGAGCGGGAGCATCCGACACGGTCAGGTCCGGGGAAGGGAACGTCGAGGGTGTATAGACGCGTTGCTGCTGCCGAGAGAAGGGTTGTCAACGCGGAGGAGAAGCTGTCTGAGGCGGAGAAGAGAAGGGATGAAGTGGTGGAGAAGATTGGCGAGGCGAGGGTGTGGGTTTTGGGCGTGTTGACCGGTCGGCGGGCGAGTTACGAGCATGCGGAAGGTGGTATTGCTGATGATGGTGACGGCTCGGGTGAAGATGGTGGTGATAACAGGGACGCTGAGATGAAAGACGTCTCCGAGGCTGACGGGGGTGGGAATGATAATGTGGTGGGGCATGGGCAGGACCGGGAGGGCGATGTGAATATGGATACGGCTGGAGAGAAGCAAGATGAGAGCCCAAAAAGAAGCCGGAAGAGAAAGGTGATCAACTGGGATGATAAATCGCTGCCCCAACCAGATCCAAGTCATGTAAGATACTGCTCATACAGGGGAATCCCCTTGTATGAACCAAGGCCTGGAAGGAGGCGTTAGGTCTAAGAACGCGGATGTCGATACTTTACACTGTAGGGAAGAATGAGGAGGCGTGTTAGTGATGGAGTGTAATAGAGCATGTAGACTAAGAATCTTAAGTCTTATGATGTGATCCTATTCACTTTATTATACCCTCGAGCCTGTAAATTAGGTATTTTTCAAAGCCTAATAACTATCTTCCAAGGTATATGTGTATCCGTACAGCAGATGTGACTCGGTGCGGCCTGGCCATTTCTACTAGATACTTGATGGAACTCGTGGACGGAGACAGACCAGTAGGTATCATGCCATTAAATCGGCGCCATGGCTCCTTCATCAGCCAGGCACCCTTCTAGTAAGCACAGTTGAAAGGGTATATACAAAAATTCGACGGGTTATTTTCTCAACCCATGTTCGCCAGGGCCAAGAGGGCAAAAGCCATGGCAACGACCGCCATCGGATGACATCTTGAACTTGATGAAGTAACTGGTGACCCTGCTGTCGAGGTTGCACCTGGTGGCGATTCAGGCACCACAACCGTGGAGACTGTCGCAGAGGCCCCGTTCGTATCCGATCCAGTACCACCACCACCAACACCAACACCAGGGGTCGCCGTTGTGCCGCCAGCACTCGAAACGGTCACCGCTGGTTCAGCTGTCAAACCGCACGCGCCCACCACCATGGACAGATCGTTAACGCTACCAAGTGCGGCAGGGGTGGAACCGCAGCTTGTAGCTTGCGTCATCCAAATAGAGTCTGTCTCGAGGTCGAACACGACTGTCTCACCCCGTTAGTGTGACCGTGTATAACACTGTGGCGGACAGAAAACATACCATAAGCAGACCGTAGAAATGTGTCCCCCAAAAGGGTAAACTTCTTGCTTGGTGTAATGCCCAAGAAGCACGCAGGCGGGTTGCTGGGCACCTCTCTGATCATCTCCTTGTACGGGACTCTGATCTTGAGTCCATTGAAGGAGAAGTCCAGGGTTCCGTTCATGGATGTCAAACCGCAGTCGATGCGGTAAAACCCGTTGTCATCCTCTTTGTCGGCCCCAAAGTCCTTCGCGATCGTCGCTGCAAGATCGGGTGGAAGCAGTGTCATTGTCGACCCGGAGTCCAGGAACACGGGCATCTTGCTGCCCTCGTACACTTTCGTATCGTTGTTGGGTGGCGTGATAGCAATCGAATTCATGTCGACCCAGAAACGAGGCACTTGGTCCGGTGAGTTGTTGGCATCAATAATGGGCAGCTTGGCCAAGGGACCGGCGAATTTCGAGGGGTCAACACCACCAAACACAATGACTCCTTCCTTCTCCTCTTTACTACCCAGCGCGAGGGTGTATGCCTTTGCTCTGATAGCGTTCTGGGCAACAAGCTGATCGACAAAGTTTTTGTATTTGGTGGCAATGCCCTTCCCATACCCAATACCCAAAATACCCGAGAAGGTATCTTCTGTTGCGGTGGCCACGCCAAACTGGACGGCCTGGAGGGCGGTGGCTGTCCCGGCAAGAGTGATGGTGTCTTCAAAATACGTGATGTTAGCAGTACCGATGCCATACTTCAACGTCTTGGTGGTCCCCAGCGATTTGGCCGTCGAAGATGTATTGCCATCGTACCGGCCGACTTGCTGGCAGAATGCTGCGTCGGCGCCCTGGACGGTGGTACAATCTGGATTCACCCACAGCTCAAATGATCCTGTATCCAACTGCACGAAAACCGGCTGTGGTGGTGTACCAATGCTCACTAGAGACTTGTTAGCTTCACGACGGTCACCTCACAGAACACAGGGCGTATGTACGTTGGGCGTAGTACGCGATGTCAGACCGGTTAGCTAACTGGAGCTGAACACCACGCTTCTTGGAAAAGTGGTTGGCATTGGTTGAGTGAACGATGGGCAGATGAACGCAGCCGTCGTCATGCGCTATTACCGACGAGTTTATGAGCTTTATCGGGGCATGTGTGTGCGGTATCGAGACATTTGTTGGTGGTATCGTGGTGTTTGTGAAGGGCAAGGAGGAAGCTACCGCATGGCCGCTAAAAGTCGAGGAGAGGAGCAATACGGATGCGGAAAGGAGCAAGGAAAATGCCATTGCTGGCGAGTATGGTGTCGGCGGATTACCACGACGGCGTCTGCATCGGCAACGATATCGAGGTTGACACACCAGGCGGATTCCAGAGGGGTATGTGACTATAAAAACGGCCGGCCGGTTCCGCGAGAAAAAGAGGTATAAAAACACAGAAATGAAGGTACCAAAAGAAGGTATCGAGACCAAGTTCCCAAGCTCGCCGGCGGCTCTGGACCGCACCAATACGCCTAGGGCAAGAAACAAAACAGAAAGAAAGATTGGGCTCTTAGAGGCACAGCAAGGCAAAAGAGAAAGAAAGGAAAGGAAAGGCAGGAGAGAAGCAACAAAGCACCACACAGTGGTCAGTGTCGAGTAGAAACCAAGGTAAATGGCGAAGAAGGAGAATTAGGTGGTGTGAAACAAGGGAGCTGGGGAAAGGGTGTCTGTGTGCGAGTACGCTCGGTACGACCCTGTGCGGTTGTAATGTCTCATCCCACAACTTGCTGGGTGGACACGCACATGGGAGCTCTCTGGAAGAAGATCAGGAGGTGTCGAGGACCAGGGGCCTGTAGCTACACAACAGCTACACTCCAGCCTCACCATGAGGCTGGTGGTGAGGCTCAGTGAGCAATTGATGGCCGACGGAGGACTCGCGCTTGACGGAGACAGGGCGAGAATGCCGACTTGGTCAATGCCATGGTGCTCTCGATGGCTGTCAGCGGCAGTCGGATCTCTCGAGCTGTGACAATGAGGGTGATCAAACACTTGAGGGATCATGTCGCAGCGAGGACCCTGCGTCTCTGAATAAGGTTTCTTGTAGACAGGGGTCTGCAAACCCCCAACGTCTCAGAGGACAAGGCCTGGGCCAATCACATCCATGCTCCCTGCACACCCCACAAAACATCAAACCGGAAACATTCCCACATTGCCCTGATCATTCACAATACATAGCTACACTACCTACTCCGTACACAGCCATGTTATCAGTCACTTGTCAAAGTCAGCAACTCGAAGGACAACTTTTCCCGTCGTCTGCCCGCTCTCCAACCTCTCAAAGGCCGCCCCGTACTCCTCAAACGACCAAACGCTATCCACCGTCGGCCTGACTTTGCCTGCCTCGATCAGTTGTCCAATCTCAGTCAAGTCTTCCCCAAGAGGCTCAACGATGAAGAAATTGCTGTTCACGCCCTCCTTTACAACAAGATGGCTTGGCCTAGCACTTTCAGGAGGAGCGCAGATACTGACCATCTTGCCCTGATCTTTGATAGCGAACCAACAGCCCTCCAACGTCTTCCCTCCAACCATGTCCAAAACGACGTCAACCTCCCTTTCAGGCGACGCCCATTGCCGAAGAGAAGTTTCCTTATAGTTCACCACCTCACTTGCTCCCAATTCCTTCACGTGGGCAATTTTATTCGGTCCGCAGAGCCCTACCACTTCGCATCCCGCCAGAGCAGCAAGCTGTACCGCCCAACTGCCAACACCACCAGTCGCCCCCGTAATGAGCACTCGTTTTTTTGCGTTCTCCTCTCTCGCAGGATTTTTTCCTTCAAGAAGGCCTTCTTTATTCAGGCCACCATGTGTAAACAAGGCTTGCCAAGCGGTCAACGAGCTCAAGGGCGTTGCAGCTGCCCGGATCCATCCCAAGTTCTTTGGTATCAATGCCAGCTCTGAAAGACGGGCAAGTGCGTATTCGCGGGCCGCACCGGGACGCGTCGCCTCGATTCGGCAGTAAACTTTGTCCCCTGGCTTGAACCCTCCGGTGTATGCGGGGGGCAAGGAGACAATGACACCTGCGAGATCTTGAGAGGGCACGGGGGTTTTGGTGGAGGGGATCACATCTGGGAATGCGGCAGCCCAGGTGAGCTCGCCTTTGCAGGGCGCGGTAGTGTATACTTTGATGAGCACGTCAGAAGGGTGAGAAGGTACGGGCAGCGGTGAGGTGGTGAGGGTAAGGGAAGGAGAATGAGGCGACAGTTGGAGAAGAGTCTTCATTGACAATGGTAGCGAAGACATTGCGTCAGGGTAAGGTGAATCGTGAGTTTTCCAAGGTAAGTGTCACTGAGCAGACGAGTGAGTGCTCCAGATATTGCTTCACTGGGTAACTTTTATATGTCTTTCACAAGCAGCCAAGATTTGGTCGTGACTAATCGGTGCTGTGTGACCTACATGAAGCTGTCGATTTCAGGTTCGTATACCGATATGAGATCAAGTCCAGCAATCACTTCTCCGAGGGGTTCAGGAGAAAGCTAAGCCCATGGTGCTTGTGCATTACTCAGCAAACTGAAAATGAGGTTTCCTCACGATGCATGGGCAGAGTAAGCACGGAGCAATATGTAAAAAGAAGCATATGCTTTGTTGCCTTGAAGTGATATGCATCAGTGCCTTATGTGCCTTGCCTTGTTGCCTTGTGGAGGACTTGGGCGGTGAGAGTGGGGCTCAACTGAAAAGGGGCCTGGAAGCAACATCTTTCTCTGTTACCTACCAACTTACCTCTTCTCCTTCATATCAGTTAGTATGCCACCACCTCCTCCGCCATCAGGCTTCACCTTCACATTTTCACCAAACCTCTCGGCCTACAATGTTACAGTTGGCGACCTCCTCGAGGTCCGTCGGCCTCATGTGCCGCTCCTCAAACACCTAGCAACTGGTGCCCTGGTATTTTCGCACGATGACCACATCCTGCTTATCCAGCGCGCCCCAGACGACTCGATGCCACTCAAATGGGAGATTCCCGGCGGTGCTTGTGACGTTGAAGATGAGACTGTCTTGCATGGGCTGTCGAGGGAATTGTGGGAGGAGAGCGGGCTTCTCATGATACATGCGGTCGAGCTGGTATCAAAAGATGTGTTTCTAACGCGAAGGGGGAGAACTGTAGAGAAGATGACATTCGAGGCAGAGGTGCAAACCCCAAGCACATCTGAGAGACCGGTGGTGACACTTGACCCTCAGGAGCATGTGCGGTTCCTCTGGGCTACCGAGGAAGAGTGTCGGGCGGGCAAGGTCAACTGGGACGGGGAGGAAGTGACCATCGATTTTACCACCAAAGATCAACATAGAGTTATCATGACTGGGTTCAAGATCAGGAGAGAGAGGAAGCAACTTGTAGGAGTTAAGAGAAAAGATGTATAGTAGCTTAACCCTAACCCCTGTTCTGATTCTTCGATCCTCCCGCATCAGCCAGCAGCAAAATGTTAAAGTGCCCCACATGTCAGCTGCCCACGCGACGCGACTGTCCGCATTCCCGCTGTCCGTCAGATATTCTGTCGTCGTTCACGCAGCCTCATGCTCATGCTCGCCGGGTAAACACAAAGATCCAATGGAGGCCGACTTCGACCCAGCTCAACCTTTCCGGGGCGTTGTCATCTGCTGCACCAGCATCCCGCCCGACCTCAGGGTAAATAAAACCTCAACTCAACCAACCCATTACCGCGCCGTGTTCCAGCTAACCAGAGCTCCCCAACCGTAGGAAGACATCGCCTCGAAAACAATCGAACTGGGAGGTCTCCACAAGTATGACCTCACCCCCGAATGCACACATCTGATCGTCGGAAACTACGACACCGCAAAGTACCGCCATGTCGCCAGAGAGCGCCCCGACATCAAGCCCATGGCTACTGCCTGGGTCGAGGCCGTCCGGGATCTCTGGGTGAGGGATGCCGAGATCGACTTTGCCGCCCTGGAAAAACAATGGCAGATGCGCGCCTTCGAGAGGGATGGAGGAACTATGGACCCAAACCACCCCCGCGGCCAGCTTCTCTGTTGCACAACTGGCATCGAGGACCCCGCCGCCCGTCAGGAAATCGCAAATTTGATCGAAGCCAACGGCGGGCGCTACACTGGCGATCTCGTCAAGGACGTCACGCACCTGATTGCACAGAAGCCCGAAGGCAAGAAATATTACGCCTCCAAGAGATGGGGACAACAGACCGTGTCGGTCGAGTGGGTCAGAGACAGTGTCGAACGAGGCATGATCTTGGATGAGAGGTACTACGACCCTGTGTTGCCTCCGGAAGAAAGGGGTGTCGGTGCTTGGAACAAGGAACGGGCACAGCACGCTGCTATGGGAAAGCGGCTGAGAGAAAATGCCGCCGCCCAGGAGGATGGAAAGCGAAAGCTGCGCAAGACTGCCAGTATGAAGCTTAATAGTCAGAGAGATAACCTTTGGGGGGACATTTTAGGCATGGGCAAGCCACCACAGCCCGAGACCGCCGAACCTTTCGAGACCGCCCCTCAACAACCTGCTCCCTCAGTGTCTTTTCAGCATGTCACACAACCATCACTTTCAGGCCCAAATCCCACGAAGTCAATGGACACCCAAGGCTCAAAGCTCTCGTCTTTCGGTCGCCCCGATGAAAGCGGCGTGTTCGCCTCGTGTTGCTTCTTCATCCATGGGTTCTCGGCCAAAAAGACCGAGATGCTTCTCAACACTGTGGCCTCTTTGGGGGGCATGATATGCCATTCTCTAGAAGAAGTTTCCTCGGCATCTGGTGCTCAGATGGCACATCGGTTCTTTATTATACCGCAGGACTCTCCTCCCGAGATACAGCCAAAAGTCCCCGAGAACGTCAGCATCATTACCGAATTTTATATCGAGAAATGCCTCCACAAGAAGCGCTTTTTCCACCCAGCAGACCATGTCATCGGGCGTCCATTCCCAACATTTCCCATTCCGGGTTTTGAGAAACTCTCAATCTGCACGTCCAACTTCACTGGCGTCGACCTCAACCAGATCGACAAGTCCATCAGGCAATTGGGGGCGAGATACGAAGAGCGATTCACTGCCGATATCTCCATATTAGTCTGCCCGACGCTCTCTGGGATCAGGCCGCAGAAGTTGAAGCTTGCGTTGGAGTGGAAAATACCTGTTGTGAATGCCGGTTGGTTGTGGAAATGCATATCTACGGGCTCTATTGTTCCTATCCGGGACTTCCTATTTCCAGAGCTAAAGCAGCAGGATTTGCAGGGCCCAAAGCACACCATGGCATATGAGACTCCCGAGGCCACGAAGGGCAGGCAGAAGCCCAAGCAAGCAGCAAGAGACACGGTAGACAAGGACTTGTTGTCCAAGTCAACTGCCACGACCAAGCCTACACGTCGCTCAGATATCGATGCGTCAGCTTTTGCCCTTGAGAAGACGGACACAGTCGCTAAACCGCCTAAAAAGAGAATGGCGCCAGAAGACTCCTTCTTGACGACGGCCAATACACACTTTGAAACCGCACCCACTCACCATGCTCCCAGCGAATCTACCAAAACCCCCTCCAATGAGACACCCAGAGCGCCTCTCTCGGAAGCCTTACCCAACTGTCTGAATAGGCCCTCATCCTCCTCCTCGGCTTCTTCGCGATCCCGACAGGCACCAGAAACTCACAAACCCCTTAGCCGCACACGTTCCGAAGTGGCCGATTCTGAGGCCACCGATGGCGATGTCGGGCAGTCAGCAGACACGGCCTCTCCCCTCCATTCTATACCCGAGGTGGAAGCACGCAAAGATAACGCAGAAAAGTTGCGGGCAATGCGTGCAGAACAGGAGCGTATCGCTCTGTCAGAAAAGCTAACATCCGCCCTTCTCAAGAGGACAACCAGCACAGTCATCGCCGCCGGGTCAGAGAGTGCTGGACTCACGGCTGACCGGTTGTCCTCCATGGAAGGTGACAGGCAGCAGCCCCAAGCCAAGAGACGCAAGAGAGAGATCTTGGGCAGGGCCATCTCCAATGTGTCGGCCGTGTCCAACATATCGGCAGCTAGCAGCTCCGAGCAGAAGGATGCAGAAAATGGCTCGCTCGGGGACAAGGACAAATCACAGGGGCCGCTTGTGTCGAGCTCGCAGCTCCACTTTGAGGATCCGCAGTCGAGAAAGGCAAAGGCGGCGTTGCTTGGTAAACTGACGGGGAGCACTGTGGAGGGGGGTGGGAAGTTGACGGCAGAGCAAGGCTTTGTCACGATTGGCGATTTGGGTGGTTATGGGCCTTCCAATAACGCTTCGAATGCTGGGGCTGGGGCTGGGGCTCTGCCGCAGAGGAGGACTGCGAGGAGAAGGTAGATGAGGTATCTTGATTATTTCATTTCTTGTGATATTGCTAGGCACAGCAAGCAGGTTGTGGAGTTTATGTCGGGCTTGGAAGGAAGGTCAGGCTCTCATGTATGTGAGATTATGTATAGAGATACGTTGGGCTACACGATGGTAGGATTGGGAAATATGGATTTATGTTGGGGAAGGCCAAAAGCAGGATATATAGCAGATAAAGCCAGCATTAATGAGATGATCAACATGAGATCCCCAACGAACCTCAAAGGACATCTAATACGCTTTTCAGGGTGGTTAGAAGAACCAAGCAGATTGTGAGGGATGTTTGTGATGCGAAACACAGACTTGTAGGTGTATTATTGTTGAGTAAACAAAACTAAAATAAATTGGTATCTTTGGTGCCCTGTTTCTTTCCACATGTCCTCCCATTTGCTTGCCACACTTTATCCTTTTCCCTGATGAGTATCCTCTTGACTTCGCAGTTGTCCCCCGTTACTTCCGAAGCAATTCCTCAGCCCTCTGCCATCCCACCAGAGGTATCTGTCTAAATCTAAACCATCACAAAACCAACCTTATGAACAAAGGAAATCATAAACAAGCAATGTCAACAACCTCCGTGAAATCACCCCCGGATTTTAGATCCCTCCCCTTAATATCCACCTCCCAAATCGTTTCATTTTCATCACAAGAATTCCTCCCACAAAAAAAAAAAAAAAAAAAGCAAGATTAAAATAGGTATATCTCCAAGTCCTCCTCACAAATACTGAACAGCATCCGTCAAAACACTCAGCAGCGTAGCAGCCGCCCCTCCCACCCCAATCGCCCCCGCCGTCTCCTTCCAGTGGCTCTTCCTCAGAGCCGACCTATCATCTTCCCTCGACCTGTCTCTGTACCGGTTGCCATTACTGTTCTCTCGGCTGTACCGATCCCTATCTCTGTCCCTGTCGGTGTATTGGCGGTTGCGGCGCTCCCGCTCCCGGTCTCGTTCCCGCTCGCGTTCCTTCTCCCTCTCCCTCTCCCTCTCCCTCTCCCTCTCCCTCTCCCTCTCCCTCCCTCTCCCTCTCCCTCTCCCTCTCCCTCTCCCTCTCCCCTCCCTCTCCCTCTCCCTGTCGCGGGAACTACCCCTGCGAGGCCGGTCCCTCTCTCTTTCACGTTCCCGTTCCCGTTCCCGCTCCCACTCCCGTTCACGCTGCTCGCGAGCTCGACTGTCCCGATCACCGGACCGGTCATCCCTGGCTCTGCCATCTCGGTCTTGATTGTCCCGCTCAGAACGGCGTCGACCCTTTTCGCGGTGGGAGCGGTCCGTGTAATAGCCGGGAGAGATGTCCCTCGGTCCATCGTTGAACCGGACGTGGTTCTGTTTCAAGATCGGCTTCGGCTCAACAGTGGCCGAGGGTGAGACCCTACTTCCTTCGCCGTAGCCGCTATCAGGGGGCGAGATAATGATGGGGTGGGCTCTTGCACCCTTGTCGTCGGGGCGGTATTTATCGGGGGTGTAGCCTCTGGGTATGTATTTGGTGCGTGCCGCCTCCTGGCGGTAGTCACGTTGATCGTCGGAGGAATCGCCATCATCCCAATGTGCCGGTTGGGGTGGGTTGTTGTTGCTCCGAATTCTTGCACCTCCGCCTCCACGCATCCTTCGTCCCTCGGGGTATCCTCGAGGGCGTGCTCGGTTGGGGGGTTCATAGATCTCGCTTGGAGCATTGGATGGGCCTCTTGCGTTTCGGACTTCGGCAGTCTGTCTGGCATACTCGGCGATTTGCTCGGGGGACAGCTTGCCAAGGACTGCAACAAAGGTCGGCCTGGCCTCGTAACGCACACCAGCTCTCTCGAGAACGACAGGCGATACAAGGCTGCGCTTGATTCTGGTCCAGGTCGCGTCCAATGGGATCTGTTTGCCTCGACCATCGGGGGCTAGGTTACTGTGCTGCCGAGCTTGTTGCTGCTGATGTTGGTGATAAGAAAGATCATTCCCGGCATGAGGGACCGAGAGCGACACTTGGCTGGTGTAGGGAGGCGGTGGCGTCACGGTCGATGAACTTGGGGACAAAGCTCTGGTGTAAGGGGGCGGGAACTGAGAGGATGGCGAAGTGTATCGAGGAGGCCTCGAGTACTGGCCATCGTAAGAGATGGCATCTGCTCCAGGGATCTGCAGCGGCTGAACCCCAGGAGGCAAATACCGATTTCCTGGCGATGTTCCAGGAGACAGGTTGTAGTTGGGTGGTGGGCCGCGTGAGCCCAGGCGTCCAGGCATCTTGTTAGCTTCGTACAAGTCAAGGGTGAGAATATCTCGCGTTGATATCAAGGCTGTTTGAGAAACAGGGCTGGACTCGGAGTCGGAGGATTCAGATGATGTGCAGTAGTCATAGCTGAGATGTGATGAATGGTTAGAGATGGCAGGAGGTTGTAAATGTCGATGGACTTGAAGGGTTTTCTCTGTGTCCGAGGTCGGGATCCGTCGTCGTCCCTCGTTACTAATGGGGGCATCACCATGGTTGGGTCTTGGGTCCGGGTTGGGCACTGGGTAGGATGAGAAAGCACCCTGCTCTCCCATTGGCTGTTGGGTGCCCCATTCGAGCAGTCCGCGAACAGAAGGGGGTGTTCCGTCCTGAGGGGCTTTGTGCGATTCGAGCTCGCGTATGTATGCCCGAAGGACTTCCTGTTGACTGTGTGAGTCCAGGCTTCAAAAACTTGGGTTATGACTTGACGTGCAAGCCCAAACATACCTTGTTGTTGCGGAGGACGTCTGACGAGAACCCCTCGTTTTCGAGCTCGGTCTTGAACTCTTGCCACAGCTCTTCTTGGTGCTCTCCCACTGGTGAACCTCGTCTTTTTTGAAACAAGCGGTTGGCAACGATATCCACCTTGTTCTTGATGTCTTCCATCTGCGAGTTGTTGTCTAATTTCACCAGCGAATGATGCACCTTTGATGGGTTGTGTAGCTGCACCATGTCCAGAAAGTTGACAAGTTTGGCCTTTTGGGAGACCACGCGCTCCCTGACCAGGTCAATCTTGAGTGCCTTTTCGGTTGGGTCTTCATCAGGGGTCCTGGAGGAATCCCGGCTCTCGGCTCCCATGCCATTCGAGACAGCGCTGGCACCACCATATTTTTCGATAATCGTGTTCACCTGCTTGATGGTGTAGTCGCTCTCCTGGACGAGCCTGGTCAGCTCCTCATGATAGACGCCATTTGGACTGTCATGATTGGCCGATCCCGGTTGATTGAGAAGGGAGTCGGCGTCCTGGATCTCGTCACGTAGGTGCTTGAGGACCCTTTGGAGACTGCCAACAGCCTTGCTCAGTTTGCTGAAATCCGGGCCAGCAGTCCGAGAACGGCGATACAACTGTTGTGCAAGGGCATCAACCGACTCGACGCGCAACACGCGGTCGTTCGCAACCGTCATCGAGGTAGGGTCGGGTTGGGAAGCCCAAAAAAAGAAATGCCAGCTTGGGGTTTACTGTTCTTGACAAGATCAACACCCCTCTGGAAGGGGTCGTGGAGGCTTTTTGGTCCAGAAAAGACAGGTCTTTGTTTTTGGTCTCGGGGAATCTCGAAAAGCTTGGTGATGTGTCTTGAGTACGGATGGGAGGCGGGAATGGTGGGAGCTGGGGAGCTGGGGAGCTGGAGAGCTTTTAGGCACTCGATGTGTTTGACAGCAAGATGCTCAGGCTGGAATGGTGGAAGCAAGCACAGTCGAGATGATTGGGCTGCTGCAAATGGAAGAGATGAGTAAAGAGAGACTGATCTGAGGAACCAATGGAGCGGGCTGTGGAACGGATAAGGAGATGGCCCAGAGGTGCTAAGCAGAGGCCATCATGACCTGGGGCGTTTGTTCCTTCGCTGGGTGCCCGCCCCGTTGTTTGCTGACGAATGAGGCGCGAGTGATCATCCAACGAGCATGTGGGAGGGGTGCTTTCTGGAACCAGATACATATATGTCATCGAATCGCGGCACTAGCGGCGGTACGCAGCAGAGAAATCAACACTACTGCTGCCCAAACGTTTTAATGTTAGCATGCCCGAGGGTGACCAAGCAATTCGGTTCTCGTTGAGGCTATCATCCTAACACGTAGGTCGGTATCAGAATGCGGCGCGGAGTATAGCATCACGAGCACATGGTTGCAAGTCGCCTCTTTCGCCCAGGGCGATATCAAGCAGCAACTAGCTGTCTGCAAATGCATGTTGTCCACCCAGTGAACACAGTCGGCCAAGGCTGGGTGCGTCAGAATCTTGTCACATCACCAGTAGGCGAGTGTAACTTTGTGGTGGTCTCATTGAAAACGCAGGTGTCAGAGCATGGCTTGCAGTTTTCAGTTTTCAGTTTTCAGTTTCCAGTTTCCAGGTTGGAAGGCTTGGAAGTTCCAGACGGCCTTGCGAATCTGCCGGCGAGATCAGAGGTGGTGTGGTGGGTAGGAGAGACACGAGACACGAGCTTTAAGGTGACGTCTCTTGTCTGATAGGACAGGGCTGGCCAATAACGAGAGCTGGAAAGGGATAAAGGAGAAACCCGGCGATGACGTCCAACCGCTTTAGTGAGGTTGCAGGCTGCGCCACTGTGGCCAATATTCCATGTGGGAGCTGCCGAGCATGGGTGACCAGGGCCGCAAACATGCGACCGCGATGCAAGACATTGCAAACCTACCAAAAGTCAAGCTTTTTAGCATGCCGTTTTTGAAACAAAGATCACCAAGATATTTACATCTCTATACATGCTGGGGGGTCCTGTTTGCTGTCTGCTTTTGCGTGGTGAAAAGCTCTCAAAGTCCCGTTGTCAAGATATCCGCCAAGGTACCTATGACACCCAAATGAAGACCGAGACACTGCCTGTTCTGGAAACGCCGAACCGTTGGAGCTTAGGCTGTGCTGGGGAATTGTAGAGGCAGGTCCAGTCACGATGGACAATGACAGCAGGCCTAAAACCGAGATGACGCCGACTCCTCCCCGCATTCTACTGATCTCTCAGGAACGAACTAGAACCAAGACCAAGGCGGCTCTTTTGACTCTATTTTCTCTGAAGCCAAGATTGACGCTCCTGGGCGAGCTGGTGGAACCACGTTACCGAACAACTCGAGCCTCGAGGCAAATCGGTCCCTCTCACGACCGGTGGACAGTTGCAGCAGAAAGGCAAGAGATACGTGGCATGCGGTGCTGTTTGAGCTGGGTGTTTTCGCATCTTCGGGGCAACATTTCTCTCCAGTCTCACACTGGCAGATGAGGTCCCCGATTGTACATCGTACCATGAGGCTCAGATCCCTCCCTCGGTGACGTTCTTGTATGTACCGCTTCGGTGTCAGTAGAGAGACCGGGCGAGGTCATCAGTTGTCACGCACCATGTACCGTAAAGATGCAAGGAAGAAAGGCCGTGTCGAGCTTGACTTGTTACACAACCATTAACATTTGGGTATCTGAACTTGTAGGACACAAGGTCCAAGACATTCTCACTTCTAATTACTTGGCTTCCTGCACAACGGTTTCGCGTGATCCCCTCACGCCCAACAACAGCTCCTCCGGTATCCGCTGGACCGAGTAAACGGCCCTCCTCCGGCTGATGGCCTGGCCAATATCTCGGCTGCTGCGCTGGACAATTTCTCCGCCCGACCTGATTCTTTCCGTAGATATCCTGGCATCTGTCTTGAGCCCTACCGGCAGCTGCTCTGTGAACTGCACCGTTGTGGGCATTCCCTTGCCGGCGTCCAAAAGCGCCCGACGGGCCCTCTTTGCGTACCTGGTGGCCTCGGCCAGCATGCTCTGCAGATAGATAGCGTCGTGAATGCCTTGCAAGGCGGAGTCGATTTCGTGATTGAACCGCCCAAAGTAATCAGCCGCATCTTCGTGGCTGGCCGAGTTGGCGAGCACACCATCAAACGCCATCCAACCGCCCAGGCCGACCGCGTCTATGCATCTGGTCATAAGATCCGCGATGAGCTGCAGGCTTCCGTCTGGGGGCGCCTCGATTTCCTCCCGATAATCCGACGTCCATCCATCTTTGATGAGTTCGGCCCGCAACACATTAAGTAGCCCGATGATCTGCTCGGGCTTGAACAGACGCCGAAGGCTCTGGACAGTGCTCACTGCTGGGCAAGCAGCCAACTTGCTAAATGCCACACCGAGTCCTCGGAAACGGTGCCCACTCAGATGCACCTCGGTGATCTGGAGTTCCTCTTCAGCCTTGTCGAGTTCCATCTTGATGGCGTCATTATCCTCATCAGCACTCTTTTCGGCGACGCCCTTCAGACGTTTCTGTTCCGGACTGGACGGGGTTTCATCCACGTCCAGGCTGTGGAGAAGCAACTTGACAGCGGAAACAAGCTCTGTGGGGCCAAGCTGAGTTCCTGACAAGTACTCAAGGAGTAACGCCATCGTGGGGTCGACTTGAGCAAGAAGGGGGGGCAGCTCCGCTCCAATAATATCGTCGACATTGTCCAACTCGCACGTCTCATCCTTGAAGGATGATTTGACATTGGAGGTGGACAAGTGGCCAGCATCTACCAGATAGTTAAGAACACTGCTCGCCGCAAGTGGGCAAGACAATCTAGGTTCCTCCGAGTCGGCAGCCGGCTGATTCCACGCAAACACTTTGCTGATGGCGTAAAATATCCAGCGCCTGTCGACATGCGCATATTCGGCTCTGGAAGAGGGCCAGATCCATTCTGGTAGCTGAGGACTGGCGACGATACCATTTGTAGCAGCAGAGCCAGCTTCCTGAGCTTCGATCGGCTTGGTTTGAACTTTGAAAATACTGGCGAGGAACTCTTCCCAGGCACGCAAATCTTCGGCGGCAAGAAGCTCCTCCGCGTTGGCCACGCCATTTCTCCATTCAGCAGACATGGTTTCAGATAGCACGCCGGGCAGGGCTTGTTCGAGAACTGCTGAAGAATGGTGCTCCGCACGAGCTCGTTTTGTTTCGGATTGTTCACGAGGTAATCCGCGGCGAATCGCATCCGTCAATAGCCCCTCTGCACGACGCTTCGTGTTGCGGTTCTTGGGCGCCTCAACCTGTACGGCAATGAGGCTTGATCCGTGCAAGCCAACCGCAATTTCCCGGGCGCCAAAGTAGGAAATGAGTTGACAATCACCTTCGGAGTTGGCAGGGGTGGCAGCTTGGAGAGAGCGAAAGATGGGGTTGTAGATGGAAAAGGACTCGGGCGTAGCGGCGAGGACAGACGTCTTGGAGATTCGAAGAAACGAGCTCATGCCGGGGATCTGTAGCTTAGTCTCAAGGCGCGGACTGCCGGAGCTGAAGGTGTAACTAGAGAGTAGCCCGTTGGCCAAGGTCTGCAGTGTACCGGATCTCGCATCGAGCTGATATTCGGTCGAAGCCGGGAAACTTGGGAGCCGAGTGACAAAGATCGACTGCGCCTGTCTCCCCGACGGAAGAGCAAGAACGTGCAGATTTTGCTGGGCGACGTTCTCGGGCGTTTTGGACGACGTGATGATGAGGAGGATATCTGGATTGAACCCATCGCGGCTCACATTTTCCTTGAATACGCCAAACAGCTCGTTCTTGCCACCAAACAGGCCATCGACAACATCAGCCGCGGTGGTGGCCTGGACAAAGTCAACCTGAAGATGCGATCCCGAACCAGAAGCAAGCCCTTGAACAAGCACGGTAGGCGCAGTTGACCACTTCTCGTCAAGCGTTTCCCCATCAAGGCCAACGATGGTGCCGTCGGAAGCCACGGCAATTATTTCGTGGTTTGGGATCTCATCGCCCGGTACCGAGTGTGGAGAAGTATGAGCTGCGCCGGCGCAAAGATGGACGATGGGTGTCTTGGTTCGAGGCGTATGCGACAAGCTTGACACTGCTGTGGCCTGGGACGTAGAAACTTCCTCCTTGAACAGTGTGATCTGCTTCTCCTTGGACGTGGTAGCTGAAACATATGTGTATCGAGAAGCGCTCTTCCCGGAAGACGGTCTCCATCTGAGCGAGTAGGGGGGGCATGTGAAGACTGATTCTGTCGAGACATCGTGAGATATGACCTGCTGGGAGGAGAGAACCTGGACTTGAAGTCAGCATACATGTAGTCTAAAGGTGTTGGCAAAGGTGTCTGACATCGTAGATAGTGACAGCGACGCCGTCAATGGCCACGGCAAGCTCTGACCGTTTCTTGCGCTTGAGTCCTTGCTTCTGTCCAAAAACCTCGCCTGCAACATGGCGACCGTTGCCCTGGGAGTCGGCGAAGGGGGCGGCAAGGGTGGTCAACACATAGGGAGTGTGAATCTGTAGTTTGGACACCATTCTGGAGAGAGGGGTTGGCTGCGTCGCCTCGAGTTGGTCGCAGAGAGTCGCTCAATTCGAAGCCATCACCAGTCAAATGCGAAGCTCTGCCAAACAGAAAAAAAGGCAATGCTCCACTGTGAAAGAAAGGTGGGTCCAGAAACATTTTAGCGGGGCTCCCGACTTCCCGGTAAATACTTGATCCAGCTCCGGGCTGGAATTCCTGTCCCGCCCAGCAAAAATAGACCCACTTATGATGTAAGTGGACCCTTCAGCTCGGGCCTAGCCAGGCCCGTGCTAGCGCCAAACGCGCTGGAGAGAGACACCAGAACGCGTTCTCCAGGCACTGGTTATAGTGGAAGTTGAGTTAGACGCGACTTCGGGTCTCAACTCTCAAGCAGGATCTCGTTTTGGTAACTTTCTCCCAGCATCAATTTTACTGCTTTTACCTATCGCCGATTCCACCTCGACTTCCTGCTCTCTCCCGTCCCGTCTTGGTTGAAAATCATCAATTACTTACCTCTCGAAGAGTATTCACATGCATCATTTTCTTGTCTTCACAGCATGATACCCCCAGACGACTCTTCTCTGCTCTCTCTCTTCCCTTTGCTCTGAGCGACGACGCTGTGGTATTTTGCCCTCCCGTTCGAAGCTTGAAAATTGCCTATGAACCTTGACTGACCGTGAAAAATTCAAGGGTTTATACCATGGCCGAGACTGCATCTCCAGTAGTCATGGTTGCAACTCCGGCTCACCGACCCCTACACCCTTTCTTCACACCAAACCGAATGACCCCGCATGCCCTCGAAAGTGAGGCTGCCGAATCCTCCCCTATATCGACTCCGATCACCGCGAAGGACAGCAGTAAAACAGAAGATGATACGGCGGTGAATCAAACCCTCGAAAGTGGCGGCAAAAAGAGACGCAATGTGAACAGCAGTGACGCACTGGAAGCCGAGGAGCCGCAGAAACAAAAGACAAACAAACGGGCGAGGGTCTCTGGGGCTAGTGTCATTGCCAGTCTGTTCACCAAAGTCAAGCAAAGCGAACCATGTCCTACAGATACGCCAGAGCTTGTGGGTAAGCATGAGGGTTCGTCTGCAACGCAACCAAGCAGTAACGACACCTCCAGCACTGCCGCTTCAACGGAACCCTCAGCGCCAGGACCAACTGCACCGAAGCCCAAAAAACTCTTGCTTTTTGATCCCAAGACTGGAACAATCGGCCCTCCCCCAGTACCCAAGGCGACACCAACTATGCAGGGAACTGTTGCGGCGGGTGAAAAACAGGCCCCCAAGAAACGTGGCAGGAAGCCAAAGGCAATGGTAGTGTGCATCAAATATGGAACAGACATGGAAACTCGGACTCGAATCGGCACGCGCATCAATTCTATACTGTCAGCCACACCTGCACAGCCGGCAGTTGAATCTGAACCCCCGCAGGCATCTGGCACGGAGAAGACATACCCCACGGCTCCAAAGCCAGCAGCTCCAACATCATCCAAATCGACACATCCATTCTTTCTCGGCAAGGCCAAAAAGCAGGAGGCGGTACCCGAAGATGTCAAGCCCAGTGAACCGACCTCGCCCCAGCCTACCAAGACCAAGCCAAAAATATTCGGCTCAACGCCTTTCTCCCCTAAGAAGCCACGGACCGCGCAGGTGCACAAAGCCCCCCTACCTCAGTTCGGCGTCAAGAACCTGGGCCTCAAATTCCCGGGGGCCAAGCAGCCAGCATGGCCGTGGCAGGGAATGGTGCATATTCGAGGCGACGAGGACGAGCCTGAGGCGATCGGAAGACCAGAGACCCAGGTGGCAGAGGACAATCTGTGTTTATTGGCAGCTCGGAAGTCAAAGGGCCTTTCTGTCAAGGTGCCCCTTGCTGAGTCAGTGTTGGCCCTCACAGCCATGACCTTGAACATAGAATCCCTCGTCAAAGACATTCGCAATATCAATACGGATGTAGTCGTCCCTCCTCCTCCGGAGCTGCGGCTTCCCCAGAAACATTTTGAGAGTGGAAGTAAGCTTCAGGCACGTATCCTTCCGGAGCTCAAAACTTTCCAGACATCTGCACCAGGCAAGAAGGGGACTCAGCGTACACTCTTTACTGAAGGCACGGGCGGAAAAGCTCAGCCACCAGCTCAGCTCTCCCTTCTTTTTGCGTCAATCTCTTCCTCTCTTTCTGCATTCGACCAGTCCCAGTGTGAGACGGCCAATTGGGTCCAAAAGTACGCCCCCACATGTGCTGCCGAGGTTCTCCAGCCTGGCCAAGAGGCTTTTCTCCTGAAGGAATGGCTGCAAGCACTGGTGGTTCAGTCGGTTGACACAGGGTCAAAAGATGACAAAGTCAGTCCACGGTCCAAGGCGAAGCATGGGAAGAAGAAGCGACGCAGAAGGCTCGACGGGTTCATCGTCTCTAGTGACAACGAGGACTATGGGCTGGATGACTTCTCTGGCGACGAAGCAGACTGGACCGCTAGTGGTGCCAGGGGCATCTTGAGAAAGACGGTCATCCGGTCTCTGAGTTTGGGCAAGGGCGAAAAGATGGCCAATACACTTATCATCAGCGGTCCCCCGGGCTGTGGCAAAACGACCATGGTTCATGCAGTTGCAAATGAGCTGAACTTTGAAATCTTTGAGATCAATTCCAGCACGAGACGAGCTGGAAAGGACGTGCTCGCCAAGATTGGTGACATGACCAGAAATCATCATGTCCGGCAGCATGAGTCCAGTACCCCGGGAGACAACAATGACGCCAAGGGTGAGGACGAAACTGCAGCCGATATAAAGTCGGGCAAGCAGTCTACCATGGCTTCATTCTTCAAACCAAATCCGGTGGTGGCTGCAAAACCAAAATCATCAACAGTCGCGTCAGGCGAGACAGCAGCACCAACAGATGTCAAGAAGGGTTCTTCTAGAAGCCAAAGGCAGTCCTTGATTCTGCTGGAGGAGGTTGATGTTCTTTATGATGAGGACAAGCAGTTTTGGTCAACAGTGGTTGACCTTATCACACAATCCCGACGCCCCTTCATCATTACGTGCAATGATGAGACTCTGGTTCCTTTACACACCTTGAGGATGCATGGCATCTTCCGGCTCAGCCCACCCCCGAGAGATCTTGCCATTGACCGTCTCATTCTTATTGCAGCAAATGAGGGTCATGCGCTTGCCCGCCAGGCTGTCGAGACACTCTACGACTCACGAGATTGCGACATCCGTGCAGCCACAATGGACCTCCAATACTGGTGTCAGATGGGAGTTGGTGACCGCAGAGGAGGGTTTGACTGGTTTTATCCTCGCTGGCCAAAAGGGGTGGACCTTGACGAGAACCAGGAGGTAGTTCGGGTCGTCAGTGAGGGCACCTACCAGCCAGGCATGAACCTGTTGGCGAGGGACAGCATTGTCAGTGACAAGACAACACCCCTGCAGGCAGAGGAGGAACTTGTTGAGCAAGCTTGGGAGAGCTGGGGCGTTGATCTCGGGAACTGGGAGGACACGCTTCGTCTTGGTACTTGGGCGGAAAAGATCAATCCCGTCAACGCAACCCCCGCTGGGCGGCTTGGTGTTCTTGAGGCCTTTGGTGAGATGACAGAGGCCTTGAGCGTGGCTGACATCTGCTCACTGGGGTCATTCGCCACGCACAAAGAGGTAAGCGGCACCAATTTTTGCAGTCTTCCCTTTTTTGCTAACCGCTTGTATAGGAGACAATGGATGCCACACTGCCTCGGCTCTCCGAAAAGGCCCAGGGCGACTTTGTCCAGGGGCTTTCTCATCTTGATTCGCCCTGTACCACTCACTATGACTCCCTCGTAACTTCCTTGCCATTGACGATCAAGTCTTTTGGCAAGGCCTCTCTCAAAAAAAGGATAGAGGCGCTACAGGATCAGTCGGCCGACGAGTTTTGCCCTCTAACCGAATCACAAGCGGTTCAGTGTCTTCAAACGAGCTTCACGTCTCCCACACCAGGATCGATGGCTATCACGCGCATGGACTTTGCGTTTGCCTTTGACAATATCGCAACCCCAGAGTCGTCCTCCGCCATCCCGGCATCCTATCTCGATCCATCTGTGTTTGACAGAACGCTGAAACTCATCGTCCTCGACGTGGCCCCATATGTCCGTGGCATTGTGGCCTATGAGCAATCCCTCCAGAAGCAGAGACTGAAGATGAGCAATCTTCTTAGCGAAGGCGGGAAAGGAACTCAAGGCACGAAGCGGATGCGGACAACAAGAGCTGCTTTGTCTGCAATGGAGGGTGGATCGAGGAGCAACAAACGGGGTGAGAGGTGGTTTAAAGCCGAGTTAAACCCTTATTTGGTAGCCAGGACAGGCGGGAAGGGATGGAACCCCGGGCTGGATCTTGACGAGCTTCCAATTCCGCCAAGTCCGCTGAAGAGGAGTCCGATGAAGAGCTCTGTCGGGGAAGGGACGTCTCCCGAAGCATCTCCAGTCAAGCCGAAGAAGGCCGTGGAGAAACGGGGTAAAAAGCCCAAAGTCCAGAAAATTGTTGTAGATGAGGAGGACACGGCAGGTGAAGTATGAGCAGCTTCAAGAGTGTTCTAGAACATGCTCATGCAGTTCTCAGCAACAGGTTACATTATTTTTTGAAACACGGGTTTAAGGGGATTAGGCATATGCGGACGCTTCTGATTGTAGCCGACATGGATGGGACACATCTAGGTAGCAAGCATTCGCGTCTTATATGGCACAGACAAACATCATATCGCAAAAGGATCAACAGAGGAGGGGGGGGCAAAAGCAAGTAGATGGCGTAAAATGGACACAAAAGTCAAATGATCAATGACTACCTGGTTAGCTAGATATTAGACTGTTGAGACGTGAGAAGCAGGCAGCAATCAGAAACATCACCGATAATCCCAGTCAAATGCCCTGTTCCTCCCAGCCCCCAGGTCAACAGACGCCCTTCTGCTTCTTGCTGATGGCGCATCCCGGTACACATACACAACCTCTTCTCTCGGAACCCTCGGGGCTACAACCTCTTCATCATAGTATGGCCTCCTCTGCAACTCTCTACCCCTCATGCTTTCTGGCCTGGCAAGCAGGGGCGGTCCATCTCGGGGCTCTTCAATCAGGTATCTCGGTCTGCTCAACTCCCTCCCAGAAACATAACTTCGCGGAGGTGGCGGGGGGTAGTGACTATCTCTATTCCGGCTGGCCGCTGGACCGATGGCCGGTGTCATGTAATATTCTTCGTTCGCAACAGAGGAGGCGCGACGGGGAGGAAGGGATCGGTCCCGAGAGGGCACAACGTCAGAATAGAATTGGTCTCTCCCGCTTTGGCTCTTACTCCGTAGGATTGAGGGAGTGGTGGTGTATTTGGTGAGACCTCTGGTATACTCTCTGTCGTCGTCGTTGTAGTAACCCCTCGGATCGATTCTTCCCCGGGGGGCGGCACCTTTCAGGCTTCCTCTTCTACTTCCGGGGTTGCTGTACACCCCCCCCTCCTCCTGTTCTTCATACACTTCCCTCCTGTGGGATACCGGAGGTGGCCCTTTATAGGCATACCCACCCCTTCTCGCCTCCCTGCCGTCCTGCGCCGGTGGTGGGGGACTGTAACTCTTAACTTCCCTCTCGTTTACCTTGCCCCTCTTGGCGGCCTTTGCGGCCTGCAATTTCTCCCTGGCCCTTCTCTCGTATTTGGACAGCTCCCAGTCTTCCTTGTCGCCGTAGACGTAACCTTTAGGCCAGTATTTGTGTGCGAGGAAGGAGGCGGCGGCTATGGAGCCTAGGAAGACGTAGGGGATCTTGTGGCCTCCTTCTTCGTGGTTGTCGGAGGAGTGGCTGTGTTTGGGCTTGGAAGAAGAAGAGGAGGAGAGTGAGGATTTGGTTGACTTGGAACGGGAACGCGAGGAGTGTGAGGAGGGGTAGGGTGGGTAGGAATCTGGGTCCGGGAGGGCTAGGGGCGGTGATGGCGGAGGTGATGGAGAAGGGATGGCAGGTGGGGGGGTCGGGGGAGGTGTGTAATAGACTGGCATCGTTAACCTTGCGAGTTATCAAGGGGCGAGACTCGGGGAGTCGTCGGAGGGCGTGTCGGAGGGTGTGTCGGCGTGGTGATTGATGTCGGTAAAGAACCGATGCACATAGCCAAAGAGAAGACAAAGACGAGAAAGAACAAAATCTAAAAGACGAAAGAAAAAAAGAGAAAACAGCAGGAGCAGAGGTTTAGGTTTGTCTGTCTGCACCCTTCCAACCAAGGCCGCCCGGTTTGGCGGGCGAGCAGAGCAGGTCAAACCAGGCTGCGGTGAATGAGGCTTGAGTGTTGCTGAGAGCTGAGGTGTAGCAGGGTGAGAGGTGTTGGATGGCCCTCCGCGCCGCTCGCCTTCTACACCGACATGAAACTCAGTGCTGGAGGATGGTCGGACAAATGGGCAACTGCTCCAAATAGAACCGGCCAGGCTGCCCAACGAAGAATTTTGTGGCGATATTCTATCGTTTCTCGGGAGTGGGCTTGAGCGAACACTTATACGACACTGTTGTGAGGCTCCCGTCACACAACGGATGGCCGGATGAGACCTCTCTCTATCGAGCAAGAGCCAAGACGTAATGCACGCAGGCTTGCAAGAAGGCATCTCGGGCGACGCTCACACGGCATCGTGTTGATCCGGGCGTGCCCGGCACCGAGACCACCACCACGAGAGGTGCTTTGCCGATCATGGCTTGTTTAGTGGGGTTTTAGCGATGACAAGACCAGACAAGCTTTCTGAATAGAACAACTGGCTAGTTAGTGACGATGAATGTGCTGCAGGTGTAACCCGAGCCAAGAGAGCACAAGTGCAACATGAAACGTGTTTTGGATCGCCCTTCTTCGATTTGTTCTTTTTCTTGTTCCACGGGTCTTGGCCAGGCGTGTGTTCAGGCCGGGGCACTGTCGGCCTGGTGGTGGCCATCCAGAAGCACTGCTGGTAGGTAGGTGTAGGTACTCTCTTCCTCGCAGCTCGAGCAGGACCCGAGAGTGCAATGAAAAAGGGTTCGCATCACCTGGAGGCAGTGTAAGACCAGGGACACTGTGACCAACCGTCATGGGCATGCCCAGAGGACAGTTAGCCGAGATAAAAAAAAAAATATTATGATAATCAAGGGTCTGCTCCGTTGGAGCAGTTTCAGATATTAAACTGAAAATAACAGATACTACACTTGATCTAAGCCAGAAGGCAGAGAGAGCTGAAGAAGAAAAGAGGAAATCAAGTAAAATGCAAAGGATGGCCGACAATATATAGCTGGTGTGTCTGGTCTGTGCTCGCCTGCAAAATCGCATCCTCTCGAACATACCACCTGGAGCAACTTCGTGACAGCGGAGTGTCCCGCCTCAAACCCGGCTGGGGCTTGGTTGGAATCCGCTGTAAAACCTCCGTCTCCACATGGCTCCACCGGCCAGTAACATGGAATTCCGGGAAAGCGGCATCCATGACGCAGTTACACCACACCTCTGTCCTTGTCCCTGAATAATCGCCCAAAAAAACAATGGCGCCTTTCTCTTTTCTCCGTCCGATAACTTGGGACGACATCCCCGATTGACCGCCCGAGACGAAGCTGGCATGGACAGTAATGAAGCACAACGACAAACCTGCGAGGAGGAGGGGGGGAAGATAATCGACGCAGAAAGCCCTTTCGACGGTCCAACACACACATATCCAAAAGCGACTTCATATACACCACCGGTACCGAAATCGAGAAACGAAAATGCACCCGGTGCCAATGTCGACCACAACACTGCTGCTGTGCCAGACGACCATGGGCCACGAGACAAAAAGCCAAGCTTGGTGGGCAGGCTGGCGAACAGGTTAGGACTCGATGCCGGTACCTTGATCATCATGTTCAAGGGGTCACTACCTCCAACAATCGCCATTGCCATGTACCAAGCCGCCCCCATAACCGCCTATTTCACCACTCTCGGCTACCTCGTCCCCATCGTCAGCGTTCTCGCCCTGGCCATTCTCCCGAGGGGAAAGTTTCTCATGAACATGATCCTGAACCTCTTTTCCGTCTGCCTCGGGGCCGCCATCTCCATGCTGGCACTCTGGTCGGCCGTCAAGGCCCGAGAAAACACCAGGTCTTCTGCTCCGCGTCCAGCGTCAGGAACAGGGGGTGGGCAGGCTTTGACCATGGTACCATATAACTCTAGCCAGTCGGCTGTCTGCGCCGTCTGGCTGTTCTTTGGCATTTGGCTGGGGAATGTAGTAAGGGCCAAGCTGCCGGCCTTCAACTTGCCCGTCATCATCTTCAGCATCTTTGTCAATGTCGCGGCCACCTACGGACCTTTCATGACAACAACTACCGGGGCACAGAAGTTTGTCAGGGAGTTGTTGACGGCCATGCTCGTGGCACTAGCATTGGCTTTTGCCGTCAATCTCTTTGTTTTTCCCATGAGTAGTCGGTTGGTGGTGTTCAAAGAGTTTGAGGGCGCGATTGGGTTGTTGAGGAGGACAGTAAAATTACAGAGGGAGTATCTGGTGTCACTGGAGAAAGAGGACATGTTTGCTGTCGCAAGCCATGCAACGGGTTCAAGAGAAGAGAATGGGAGGAGATTGACCAAGGAAGAGAGGGCTGCAAAACAGCTGAAAGAGACTGGTGATAAGATGAGGCAGCTGGCGGGGAAGCTGCATGCTGATATACCGTTTGCCAAGAGAGATTTTGCCTGGGGAAAACTGAACGGGGATGATATTGGGCAGTTGTTTTCGTTGTTTCGGAATGTGTACATTCCGGTGTAAGTACCTCTACGCTTTAATTTCTCTCACGCCTCTCGGAAGCTGACCGGAACGGACAGGCTTGGGATGATGACCATCATCGACATCTTTAAGAGAGTGTCGGAACACCGTGGGTGGAACCGTCTTCGCAATGAAGACGAGCTGTCTGAAGACGAGATTGCTGCCAAAGAAAAAGAAAAGAGGGTTTGGAACGAGGTCATGAAACAAATGCATGAGCCGTTCGAGATTTTGTCTGGAGCTATCGATCAAGGTCTGGAACATGCTGGGCTCTGCTTAGGATTGTTACCACGGCCAAAACGGACACGAGATGTTGAGGCCCAAGGCGAACAGGTTCGACCCGGCGATCCCAGACTTGCCAAAGTCATGGATGAAAAGGTTGCCGCTTTCTACTCCAAAAAAGGAGAACTGCTAAGAACTTGGGTCAGAGAACGCGGCTTTCGCCTCGAGGACAATGAAGACGGGTATGGAGAAGAACACTTGACGGAGCAGCGAGAGCGAGATCAGTCCCAGCTCTACATTGTTCTTTATATGGAGAATTTGATGCACGCTTCAGGCGAGGCCGTTCAAGCACTTGTCGCGTTTGCTGACAAGAAGGTGGCCGATGGGACTATGTCTAGAAATAGGGTCATCATACCCTCGAATAAACGGCTAAAGAAATTATTCCTCTCGGTATTCAACAACGAAGACTCGTCAGGGGAAGAGTCGCCAGATCTCACAGAGACCAGAAACACCATCGTATACTTTGGAGATGGCTACAACCGAAAGAAGGATCCGGAGCACCTGCCACCAGAAACAGCTTGGCAGCACTTTGGCAATGGGCTACGCAAGATTTCTGCTTTTTTGGGATCCGAAGAGTCCATGTTTGGGTTTCGAGTAGCTTGTGCTACCATGACGGTTGGGATTGTGGCTTTTCTCGAAGAAACCCAGCGCTTTTTTATGGAACAAAGACTGGTTTGGGCCATGATCATAATCGCCCTTGGCATGACAATGAGTAAGCTATCCCTTCGGCCAGCCATGTCGAGTTTGAACTGACTAACATCAACAGCATCGGGCCAGTCCTTTTTTGGCTTCCTTTGCCGAGTTGGAGGCACAGTCATAGCTATGGTGTTGTCCCTGATCATATGGTATATCGTCGATGAACGGCCCGCCGGCGCCATTGTGATCATGTGGTTCTTCGTCTTCATCAGCTACTACTTCTTCCTCAAATACCCTCGTTTCATTCCGGCCATTATGATCACCATCGTCACCCAAGTACTCATTATCGGGTATGAGCTTCAGACTATCCGACTTGGAAAGGAGATTGCCGAACGAACAGGGCAGCCCTGGTATCCAACATACTTGCTCGCTCCGTATCGTCTAGCTTGCGTGGCAGGTGGCAGTCTCGTTGCCTTTTTCTGGACGATATTTCCATCCCCATTGACAGATCGCACCTGGCTCCGAAGAGATCTGTCAGCAACTCTCTACCTGGTAGCCAACTACTTCGGTGTTATCAGCAGCACGCTTCGGTCCAATCTGGACGACACGGCTGGAGATGTTGATATTCCCGGGACGCCAGCACATCAGCTTCACAAGATTAGCCGTAAAATCTTTGGCAAGGTCATGATGCTGGTCCCCTCCATGATGCAGCATTCCGAGTGGCAGCGATGGGAGCCTACGATAGGGGGGAAGTTTCCCCGCGAAGCCTACGACGACATCATTGCGGGAAGCACAAGAATTATGGCTTACCTCACCCTTATAAGCTACACGCTCATGCACCCTACGCGTGTTTATCACGCCACATCGAAAGAACACAACGGGGAGGATGGCGATGAAACCCATATCCGCAGCCGCGAATGGCTCAACGCTCTCGCCAAGGTTCTGCGCACTCTGAGACCAACACATCACTCAATTCTGTCCACATTGACGCTACTGTCGAACTCTCTATTGTCAGGCCAGAGGCTACCCCCTTTCTTGCCCTTGCCAAGGCCGTACGAGATGACGAGACGGCTGATGACGCTGTCGTCATCCAAGTCTTACCCCAAACATGCCAACGACGACGAGGACAATGGCTCCGAGGAAGGACCGGGCGAAGAAGATGATGAAGACAATGAGTCGGACGGCGCCCCCGTCAGACTAGTCGACTCCCGAACAGGAAGAGATGACCGCGACGAGGACAGGTTGCTGCGGAAGCGCACCACTCGTTCGAGCCACAAACTTGATCACATCCCTGAGCACCACGATGGCGGCCGTCCAAGGAAGAGAAGGCCGGTTGAGGTGAATCTACTGGATCCGAGAAATATGGAACAGCCGGGATACGCAGAGTTTGCCGTGCTGCAGGTATGCACCACACTGGTATGTGACGACCTGGAGGGGCTGGTCAAGGCGGTGAGTGGGTTGGTTGGTGTGGTCGACTTCAGTTTTCGGTACGAGGGGAGCGAGTCAACCTTGGGTGCCAACTCGGGGAATGAGACTGCAAGTGAAGGGTTGAGACGAAGAAAAGGATAGAAGGAGGTTTAGATGTATTGTGAGAATGAATTTGTATATATTCCCTTAATTATACCAAAGTCCGATCAATGCTGGCTGTGTAACATGCTTATCTGCGGGGTAATTTCTCAACATGGACAAGTCAGCTTACCCTGACAAATGAGTGTTGTGGTTCCAATAACAATTATATTATCCCGCTCGCTCAGCATGCAATGCTCGCTCGACTGTCTAACTGCTTCTAGCCCCTTCTTGTAGCTGTTTTTTTTTTCGAGTCTCTATCGTCTATTTCTCTACCCGCTCTAATTTTGTTTGTTTTGTATATTTCTCGTCTTCGTCGTCGTCAATGGGATGAACTCCTTCCGTCGCTGTGTTGCCGTTGGGGTATATACAAACCAGCCTCCCATCATGAATCCCTAATCATTCTCATTCCCTGGGGACTTGGCCCCTTTCCAAGGAAGAGCAGAAATAATGATATCAAGAGCGAAAAGAGATGCTCTTTACTTGCTCTCGGCCCACTTGAGAGTGCCCGGCACGGTGGGGTCGGCCTCGACGTACTTGCAGGTGGTGAAGGTCTTCCAGAGCGAGCCGAGGAACGAGCCCTTCTCCTGGTGGTAAAGGTCGCCGACCACGGGCTTGATGGCCTCGGTGGCCTCCTCGGCCTTGTAGAAGGGGATGCGGCTGGACAAGAGATTGTTAGCCAGGAGTGCCGAAGAGACAGCAGGGTTGACAAAGGAGCAAACTTACGGGAATAGATGGTGAACGACGTGGGTGTCGATGATGCCGTGGAAGAGGTGACGGCCGACGAAGCCAAAGTCGCGGTCGACGGTGGCGAGGGCGCCCTTGACGAAGGTCCAGTTTTCGGCGTCGAAGTGGGGAACGTCGGGGTGGGTGTGGTGGAGGTAGGTGATGGCGACCAACCAGTGGTGGACCCAGAAGTAGGCCTGGCCGTACATCAGGAACACCATCTTCCAGCCGACCATGGTCGAGGCGAGGTAGAGGCAGTAGCCGACAATGGCGAGACCGACGTCGGTGATGAAGATGTAGACGGCCTCGCTGGGGCGGAAGACGGCGCTGGTGGGCTCAAAGTGGCTGACGCGGAGCCAGCCGCCCTCGCGCTGCTTGCTGGCGGGACCGGCGGTGGCGTTGAACAAGAGGTACATCTGCCAGCCGGCGAGCTGGTGGAAAATGAGCTTGACGAGCTGGACAAGGGGGACGTCCTCGAAGAGCTCGCGGTCGAGGTAGAGGTCGGCAAGGCGGCGCTTCTGGCGGTCCTCCTTGGTAGCGGGGACGAAGGCCATGTCCTTCTCCATGTGGCCGGTGAAACGGTGATGGCGGTGGTGAGAGAACTTCCAGGAGAAGTAGGGCACCATGAGAGCTGAGTGGAGGACCCAGCCAACGACGTCGTTGAAGTTTTGGTGCTTGGAGAAGGCGCCGTGGCCGGCCTCGTGAGCCAAGATCCAGACGCCCGTCAGCACGAGGCCCTGGAGGTAGCCATAGAGGGCCCAGGCAAGACCGCGGACGATGCTGTCGTTGATCTGGGGGATGTAGGTGAAGGCAGCCCAGCCAAGGGCGCCGGCCATGATGAGGTCGCGGAAGACATAAGCCATCGAGTGGAGGATGGTTGGCTCGAAGCAGTGGGCGGGGATGGCATCGCGGATGGTCTGAATGTCGGGATACTCGACCACCTTGGTCTTGAGCACGCCATTGGCACCGCCGTTGGCCTTGCGACTCCTGGTCTCGGTGGTGGTGATAGCGGTCGCCATCTTGGGCTGATTGTATGGATCTGGGGGGAGAGAGCCAAATCCACGAAGACGGAGAGGCGATGGGGGAGATGAGAAAGGAAAGAGAAGGGGAGGGAAGGGGGGAAAGCGGGCGAGAAAAAGAGGGAGAGGAGGAGGAATTAAACTTCTTCCACCGCCCGCTCGAGCGAAACCTGCAACAGGGGACCACCAGGGGACCACCAGCCAGCAACTGTCCGTTTTTCTCCCATTTTTTTTTTTTTTACTCTCGTTCGAAACTGACAGGGACCCTGCATCTGGCTGCGTGTCTGTCAACGAGTGCCATCCATGTCTTCCCTGCCCCTCTGGCCGGCGAGCCCCACGTGTGTCCTCTTTTGTCTGGTCCCCAGCTCAGGCCCAGGCCAACAGAAAACGAATCTAGCCTCAAAAGAACGGGTCCCCTTGGCTGGAGCTGGTGCGGGCGATATGCGTGTGCTACGGTGCCAGGACGCGATTAAGATTGCAAACCAAACCCATTTTGCCGTTGGAATTGACGCCGCTGATTGGACCCATCTCGATAAGGGCCCCAGTATAAAAAAATAGAGTTCAAGAGCAAAAAGGCGGTCACTGGGCATTGACTGACTGACACGCGGGTTGCTGGCAAGTGACGAGGCACCCCAGCGGCACACATGCAACATGCAACACAAAAGAACGCGGGTGGCAGACGTTGGTGTTTCACAGCAGACAGTCCCTTTTGGAGACAAAGCAAAATGCCATGTTCTCTGGCACCCAGAATGCCAGATCCAACTTCCCCCGGAGACCCTGGATCTTCAAACCATCTGGCCTCCATGTGGATCTGCACCATGAACATCGAAATCCCAATTGGCAGTTTCAACCAGGTTGGGCTGCTGCAATCGCTTCACTCCGACTGGCTCGACGAAGAGGGGTTTCCCGATTTCCCCAACACCAGCTCACATGTCCACCCCACACTTGCCAACAAAAAAAATTAAGAAAGGGGGGCGCCGAGGCGGAATCCCAGCAGACGGCAAACCCAACGCCAACAAGGAGCCACGCTTTTTGAGAACTTGTCTACAACGGTACAGCAAGACCGTTGCTGTACACATCATCCCTTCTCCCGACTCGAGTCTCTTCTCCAACCGACCACCAATCGGCTTCACCTGTCTGCGAGTGATGGGTACTAACCGTCTGAACTGTTCACACTAAAAGTGAACCCCTACCAGCCGTTTTCCGTTATGCAAGAAGGGTCTCAGATTCGCCAAGATAGTATTCAGGCACACATTTATTGCTCTCTGATTTTGTCTCTCCCCTCTCTACTTTTACTATTTTACTGTACCCGACACAAATCCCTTATTTCGAGGGAAAACCACTAGGACCATTTCTTCCTGGGCCTGCTCGGCTTCCTTCTTGGCCAGCCACAGCCAAACCAGCGAGTGTCCTTGTTTAAATGATACAAGCTCCCAGAGTTGAACCGATTTCCCCCTCCAAAACCTTTCCCTAAACCTTTTCCCAAGCGCCCCCATCCCGTCAAATTCGTAAGTAATGTTGTTTCATCTTCATAGCGCGTCGTCGTGTCCAGACAATATGATTGTGAATCTTTGCCCCTTGGATCTCCATACAGCATCATATGTGTTGGGGGAAATAAAGTAAACGAGATACGCCCCGCCCCCGCCCCCCTTTCCTCCCCATACCATGCCTTGAAAGAAAGAAAACCCGCGTTGTCCTAGCAAAAAGGCCGAGCCGCGCATGGCTTTTGGGACTGTGCTCGTGTGGGAGTGTTAGGAGAGAGCTAGTTCCGCAAAAGTGAAGCCTGCCAACCAGCACACCTCGGCCATCAGGCACCGTATACCGCAAAAGATCATGCCATCCCCCTCATCTCCCTTCTGGATCCATCCGCCTAGTAAGACTGTTGAAGTCGAGGATGCCATGATGGAGCGGCAAAGTGTAAGTGTACAGACAACATGAATGAAGATATGAAAGCCGACAGAACATAAAAGGGTATCAATGTCGTACAGAAATGGTGGTCGTAACATAACGCAAACGTGGGGCTACAGCACCCGAGCCCTGCAGTCAATCTCATGCCAGTCGGCAAGGCTGCAACCAAAAGTTCATTCGTGGACCATGACCGATTTCTCTGCGCGCACTCGCATATGACCAGCATGAGTTTCCAGGCAGGCGGTGATCAGGCGAGTTACTACAGGCCGTTTAGTTAGCAGAGGTTCACGGTTGGCAACGAAAGGAACGGTTCTGTACACACCTGGCCATACAGCGGCTTTGTCGAACATGTAGGCAGTGACTCTGAGCAGATTCGCGGCGTAGCCGGGACTGTCGCCGAGATGAGGCTTGCCATCCATGCCCGTCACCGCAGCATCGCCACCAGCCATGTCCTGATTCATCTTCGTCTCGGCGCCACGAATGATGCTGTCGATTTTGCCCAGCAGTTTCAGGTCCTCCTCTTCAAGAAGCATGATGGCAGGTACCTGTGTGAGATCAACACTGTCTCGGCCCAGAATCCCAAGATAACGCCCAACCCGGTCCTGCAACGTCGCCACCCATTCTGCCAAGACCTGGGCGCAGTCAAACACACAGAGAGTCGATTGCAGCGGCAATTCGCGACTGGTCAGATTGGCAAAAGTCACGCCGAGCTTGTCCGAAACCGAGAGGGACTCGGCGGCGAAGAAGGCTGCTTTCCGCAGATGCTTTTCCCTGCGCGTTGTGGATCGAGTGCCCGAAGGCTGCTGCTGCTGCTGCTGCTGGGATTGTGTCACGGCAGCTGGGTTGATTGTCCCAGACTGCGAGAACTTGGACGCGGCAAAGTCAGGAGATGAGGTTTGCGTTAGTGGGGAGTCGACAAAGTGTGGGCTTACTCCAGATGCATCTGACTGCTCCGTGGCGGCCGAATCGGTGTTGGACGCCGGAGAATGCTCAGCATGCTGTATGATTTCCGACCCTCTTGCCAGCTCCTCGGCCATGCCGTCCCAGTCCCGCTGCCAGAACTTCTCTTTGGACCGTGACAGGTTTACAAAGAGGCGCACATAGGCTAGGTCAAGCATGGTGATGGCGTCGGCGGAGAGAGGGCCCAGGCCAAAAGGGTTGGGACGCTCTGGGCTGTGGTGAGGGTTACTTGCCCAGGCCGCGTGCCAGGCCCGGAGGGCTGGCTCGATGTGCCGATGCATTTTTTCCGTCTCCTCGTTGGTCCACACCTTGTTGTGGTGTCGCTGGCGCGTCTCCCAAATGTAATTGTGCAACGCATTGATCAGGATCAGACAGCCAAAGCTGCTAGGTTTCAGGTTGCTCTTGGGCAGGTCGTTGATATTAACCGCTGTGCCAAACGGCTGGTGAACGTTCTTGAGAGCCAGATTCTTCTGCTCCTTCTCGTTTGTGCGGAGCAGCTCACCCAGTGCCTCATGAAACGTCATGCGATTACGGTTTGCCGCGGGGGCGCCGCCTTTTGACTGGAAGACACTGGCAGACTCAGCAGCAAAGAACTCCTCGTCGCAGGGCAGGTCGAGGTAGATCTCGGAATTGGTCAGAGCCGGAGTGTGATTGTATGCCGACACCAGAAGACTAGAAAGGATAAAGACAGCATAGAGAGTACGTTTTCTTTCCTCGGCCGCCTTCCAGCGCAGCCACTCGACCTGTTCGTCAGCTTCCTTCCTCGCAGTTCCGTTCCAAGCGGCATCCACATCCATCATGTCAACATCTTTGGCAGGCTCGGGTCGCGGTGCCCGCAAGAGCTCGGCTCCTTGCGCAAGACTTACTAACGCAGCGGCATGGGTGGTCGCTATCTCTCCGGACCGCTTGTCTCCGCAATTATGACCATACACGACATTCAGAAGCATTGCCTGTACCAACCACACGGGAGTCTCGACGGAAGGGTCCTGCTGATGTGAATTCTGGTCCGACAGGGGAGTTCGTCGGATAGACTCTGCCTTTCTTACGTTCGCTTTCCTCCGCTCGTCGAGGTACAACTGGATCATTTTCTTGGCCAACCCAAACAACTCCATCGACGCCTGATGCTCCAACTCAAACAAGGCACCAATTGCCGCCATGGAAAGAAGCAAGCACCCACTCCCGCCAATGCCGCTGTTTCGACCGTTAGCTGATTGCGGCAAGGTCTCGAACGAAAGCGTCGGAACGTGGACAAACGGCAGGTGGGGGTGAAAGTAGCGCAAATAGGCCCCGACATATCGCTGAAGGTCTCGCGTGCTCGGGAGGTTACTGCTGCTGTTCTGATCGGAGCTGCTGGTGTTCGTCGGCGGTTGCGCGGTCAATGGCGAGTTCGACGCCGCAAAGGAGTATCTTCGCGTGCCGAAGGCGGACGCCTGGGAGGCCGAGAGGGCACCTAGGATGGCATTTCTTGTTGAATCAGTGATTGTCGAGACGGGTAAGGTGCCATGATTACTACCATTCATCGAGGACGGCGTCTCCGGACCGGCACCCATATTAAGAGTTTGACTCAGGTTTGGACCATTCAAGCCTGAGAGAATCGATGGACTCAGCGAGCTGAGAGAGGGAGGAGGTGTCGAAAAGTAGCCATCGCCGATGGCCTTACCAGCTGGTGGCGGTTGCGGCGAGAGGGGGGCGCCACTCAAAAGGTCTGGGAACACCGAGCCGCCCATGTCGAGAGAGAAGGGGTTGCCCATCTGCGGTGGGCCCATGATAGAGGGCTGCCAAACCACAGTCGAAACGGACTGGTGGTTGGAACCGTCCACCATGACATCGCTAATGCCGCTCTGGCTGGTGGTGCTAATGGCTGAGGGTGATGAGCCGTCCACAGCATTCTCATTGGGGCCGCTGTTGAATGACATTTGGTTTTCAAAGCCGTTCAACCACTCGAATCCATCATCCAGCTGCTGGGTACCCGTCATGTCGGGAAGCCCGTGTGCGAAGGGGGATAACGGGTCCATGGACATTGGCGGCGGCGAGTCGCTGTAGTGCAGAGCATTTGGATTGATGGTCGAGCTTGTGGCAGGGCCGAAGAACAGGTTGTCATACTCGAATTCGGGATTGAATGGGAGAGGAGGCGCTGTCCGCAGACCACCGGTGAAGTCCATGCTGATGCCGTGAGTCTCCAGCTTGGGAAGCCCATGAGGAGCCCCTCGCTGCGCCAGAGCGGCAGCCATGCCATAGGTGTCAAAGGTGTTGCTCATGGGCAGACCAACGAGGCTAGCGTGACGGCTGTGCGTAGGCTGGATTCCCCTTTGGACCTGCAGGTTCGTTGCCAGCATGTTCTGCATCGCAGCATTGTCGATGTGACTGATAGTGTTGGCGCGCGGTCTCATGGACGCGGCATTGCTGTTGGCGGCGGCAGCGGCGGCGGCGGCAGCAGCACTCGGACCTGCGATGCTGTTTTTGCGGACACGGCTGGCACCGGGGGCGGCCCCGCTGGCGCTCTCGCGACGATTACGTGGACGGGAGGAAGGAGTCGTGGTCTGATGGAGCTTCTGCTGGTGTCGCAACAGCAGATCGCGGCGAGCAAAGCAACGCGTGCACTCGGGACACTCAAACGGCTTTTCTTTGGTATGCGAGCGCTCGTGGCGCTTGAGATGCTCCAGCCGAGCGAACGAGCGCTGGCAGGTGCCGCAAACATGAGGGCGCGGCTTGTCGGTCTTGGGCGTCGGGAAACTGGCTGCGGGAACCTTGGTGTTGACCGTGATTGTTGAGGCTTTTTTCTCGCCACCAAAGGGAGCACTTGTCAGTTTTGCAGGACTCAATCGAGACCGGATGGTCGGAACGACATCATTGGGGAAAAACATACCAACTTCATCACCGACGGGCGCAGTGCCGCCAGCGGCAGTGGTCGACGCAGAGGCAGCGGAATTGGACATGGCGGCGACACCCTCAAGCTTACTGCCAGCGTCACTCGACACAGTCATCGTCCGTGGGACCGAGAATGGGTTACAGGCTTCAGACGACTCTGGCGACAGCGTAAAAGGCAGAGACAAGTCGGAAGCGTCGAGATTGCGTGGGTGTGGTCGAGGGAAACAATAGGCAAGAACAGAGTAGAAGCACGCTGAAGATTGGAGGGGTGGGGGGGACAGACACGGAGGAGGCAGCGACAGCGGCGGGCGGCGGCGGGCAGCAGCGGAGCGGTGGGGAGGGACGGGAACAGGGCAGTGAAGCAGGCTATCGCATGCTATCCCGACGGGACGCAATTGGATTCTTGGAGGGTCCAAATAGCTTCGTATACCCGCTGGTCTGCTGAAATCACACTCTCGAGGAACCCGACGTTTACAATTGGCATCAGCCCAAGCAATCGAGGTAGGTGAAGGCGGCGGTTTCATAAGGTGAAGACGAGGAAAGGCTGGCTTGAGCAAGACAGACAGAGAGCTTCTGCCATGGATGACAGTCTCAGGTCTCCCTCTCAGGTCTGTCTGTCCAGAATCCCAGATCGTCCCGGTGCCATGCGGCGAATGATTGGGGGACTGGACAGCCGTCAACTGGGTCCCATCCAACTGTCAGGCAGTGACGGACACCAGCGGCACAGCGACACGGCGACACAATGACACAGTGCGGAATGGAAAAGCTCACCCCTGTAGTGAGAGAGCTAAGGAATCGATGGACCAGCATGCCCCGTTAGGGCCTGGTCAAGCGATGGGTGGTGTTCCTTGGCCAAAGGCGCAACTGATCTAACAAGGAAATCTTGGAACTCCAGGGCTGGTAGAGGGATACTTATCCGATACTTTGAACCGAGCGCAAGAAGAATAACCACTCCGAGTCTCTTGGTGGTTGTCTCTACTTCTTCTACCCGCTAGACCCTGCAAAATGACAGGGACCTTGCCGAGCTAAGTCAGTCTCTGCGCAGACGTTCTCGCACAGTGACTCAGAGCTTCCATTTGGAGAGCAACCTCTCACGAGTATCGTGTGTGATAGATAAGACAGATTGTCCGATGCCTTCCTTAGCAGAGTTGGTTTCAATTTCGAGCTCATCTGCACCTCGCCCATTTCTATCCAGAACCCCCTGCCAAACATAAATTCATGAGCCTGCCATGGCCGTTGCGGTCCAGGGTGATTGATCACACGCGTTTCTCACCACAGCTTAGCGCAATGCAACTCCTGTGGGCCGCCCACCTTCTGTCTGTCTGCACGGTGTCACGGCAGAGTTTCAAATAAGCCCAGTGCCCAGCTCCCAGCTCTGGAGCTTCGAGAGACCTTCAAGCCTTGTTGGTTGCGTTCAACAGACATCTCTCGGCGTGTGAAGCCAGCACAGTACAGTTGTTTTACACGGGAACAGTAGACAGAACAAGGGGGCATTCCGTGGTTTCATAGGTGGGAAGGTAAAGTGCTCACCGCTCAAGGTTACTTTACAACTCGTACGGATACAGCCGCATGCTTCCCTCGCTCATTCGCATCTACGCAGTACGGATACCAAGCAGGTAATTCAGCCTGGAATCTTGTAGTGTAAGCATGTCGAAGCAGGAGGCAGAAAGCAGAAAGCAGAAAGCAGAAAGCAGAAATAAGTAGCGGTCTTAGGAGCTGGGAGCTGCCGTTCGCCACATGTTGTGGACGAGCGTTTCTATTAATAAAATGGCAGTCCACGCACCAAGCTCCTGGCCAGGCTCAGATTTGTTTTCTGCTCCAGTCCGTACAATGCTAAAAAGCAAAACTGATGACATGAATCGTGTTCGGACAGACCAGGCCAGGCATTAAGCAGTCCCTGCCATCCAATGCCGTCCGTGGCTCTTCGCCTCCATGCATGTCCAGCCAAGTTTGGCTGGGATATCCGCGGCTTAGGTCGATCGACCCTACCGGCGATGCGACACTGCCCAACCCACGAAACAAACACACGCCAGACCACGGAGCGGTGGCTGTTTTCGGAAGCTTACCAGCCCGATCATGGTCAGAGGTTGACAAACCGTGGGGTGCTGCCTGACCCAAGCAGATACTAATAGATAATCGAAGCAGGCACGCAGGCACGCAGGCTGAAGTCTGGAGGTCTAGCACGCTCCCGACGAAATGAAACAGCCAATCAAGCACCAGTTGGGTGCATTCACTAGGGCTCCTACGGAAGAATATCGCTGGTTGGTCTTGGCCAGGAGAGCTTGAGAGTTGAGAACCGGACAGACCTCGGCATCGCGAACTCAGCGGCCCTCGTTAGCGCACCTAAAGAGCTCTGGAACCATGGTGCCTTGCTCCAAAGATGAAGAGTACGGCGAGTACAATAGTACGTAGGTCTGAGCCAGCCATCAGCGACCAACAATGCGAGCACTGGCCAGATAGTGATAGGACACAGCTCACGCAGAATCTACCCCGCCAAAGGACCAACGTCCCCTTGATGGAGGGGTAGGTAAGGTAAAGCTCCCGCCCACCTACCAAAGGAGCTTGGCGTGGAGGGGTACCCTCCCCCAATTTTCCCCAACCTCAAGAAGTCCTGCAATGTGTGCGCCTCCAACACAGATGAATGAGGTAAACGCCTAGGGCATATCGATTGATATTACAACGGCTCTGCTTTCTCCAACAGCCCATGCCCATGGCAAGTCACCAGGTGTACCCAACTCTCACCCTTCAGCTCAATCAGCTCCCAGCCACCTTCACAGATAGATGGTCTAAGCGTCGGTGGTTTGCCTTGGCAGCAACTCCATTCTTCCCCACACAGTGACAGTGGATCGCAAGCCCACGAGTGACTTGGAACGCCCAAAGCCTCTCAGAGCGGCTTCACTTCACCCATAGCATGGGCTGTCTATCTCAACCACACCAGCTGTACAATCATGTATGTCCATATCACCAAGGCACACACCTCTACCTTCGTTGGGGAACATCCTGTAGATGTCTATTGACCTCTCTCGGGGACAGCCGCGTTACCCTTGGGGCCGCACCACCCGATATGAAAAGCCCCCGAAGCGAACGAGAACCATGACGATGGCGGATATCTTGGTCCACTTGATCCAGATTGCATCCCCAACTCTACCCCGAATCCACACATAAGCCAGATGGCCGTCAATATAAACGACCATGATTGAGCTGCGGCTCTTTTTCCAAGAGCCCTACCGTGCCGTGGGACGACTGGCTTCCCTCAAGAAAAGCAAAAAGGTCAGGTGTACAGCAGACGGAGGCACGGAAGCGAGGAGGGTTCCACGATGCTGCTGCAGGATCCAGCAACGTCCAACTGCTGATTCGTCGTCTCTTTGCATGCGAACCAGCTGCAGTTGCATCGCCGGTTGCATGAGTAGCCCAATCCACCACATTTTCGACTTGCCGTCTCTCCAAATTCCCGCAGCAGCAGTCCTGTAGTCATCGTGCTCTTGCGGGCTAAGGAATGGCCGGCAGCTTGGTGATTCTACCAGGCCTGTTTTGTATCAACGCTAAGTGGGCATTGATAGGTATGGACCTCGTTCCTGAACCAGAAGATTATTACCTTCCCAAAAAATGACCCCGTGATCTGCTAGTCGAGACCCTGTCCCGAAGAAGCTGCAATCTCCAGCCGCTGCACGTAATTTGCGTGGGTGACGGCCAACTGTGATGCATAAAGATCCCACTGGGCACATCAAGAGTGGGTGGGATGGCCCGATATTGGTTGCGCACACATAATGTACAACATATGGGGGGGGGGGGTCCTTCGTCAGAGGCCCATGGTAGGTAAACTAATTCTCCCAGCGAGAGGGATTGATATGCCGCCTCAATACTGTCACCCGGCTAAACATGTCCCAGATGTCGCCACAACCTAATAGATATATCAGAAGTACAGTCTATCATATATCCGCCGCCCCGTTCCCTCGTTCTTCAGGAGATACTAGGGCATCTCGAACTGATTGGTCGGTCTCTGAAAAGGCCAGACTCGGGAGGTGAAGCACGGAGCAGGTACCCGTTCTCGGGCTGTCCCGGACGGTGCTCCCACCCAGAAAACCGGTGCGCTGTCGGCGTCGGCAGTGGGGTCGGTCCCATCCTGTATAAATCCGGCCCTCCGTACTTGCCTTCCTCTCCGTAGGCAGGTACCTTATGCACAAGGGCATTAGGTAAGGTTAGTCTCGGCTTCAGACTCTCGGTGCAGCGGGCGTTTCGGCAGCCAACCGGCTTCATCTCCCACACATTACCGCATGTCTTCCCTTGCATTCCATCCGTTTAGTTGTAGGGCAGACCTCTGGGTCTCCTACTACACCATGACCCCTGACTGCTGCCATGATGACGTCGCGATTGCACCCCAAACCACAGCCAGCGGTGGCGAGGTCCTCCTTGTGTCCCTACCGGAAGGGTTTCACCCCCCATTTTTCCCGGAATCGTGGCTGAAATCTTACTTTTCGGTAGCTGGAAAGTGTGGGAGGCCAGCAAGAAGGTAGCAAGCAATTCGTAAGTGGCGATAGTCCACCGCTGAAGAATTCTTCCTCTAGGAAAGGAAAGGATCGTAGCGTTGGCTGGGCGAGAGTTTCTGCGTTGTTAATTCCGACGCTTGCCGAATATCTTTGCGAGGGAGACGCCGCCGAGTTCGGAAACGTCTTATACTCGACTAAAATCGCTGACTGGGTGCAGCGGTTTGTTCAGGAGGTCTTTAGATGACCCGGAGTTTCTTGTTCAGAGCCATCGAGAACAATTCAGTTAAGAGGCTTGTCGACGCGGCACTCTCCAATGTCCATATTTGGTCTTGGCTAGATGCTTAGGTACCCAGTCTACCTAAGCAATGTTCTTCGAGACATTCTATAATTACTTGCATCAGGGTTGGCTACCTTGACTGACTCGGCCGGCCATCAACTCTACTTTCTGCTGCCTGTCGATCATGGATGCTCACCAAAGCCATAGTTCTCCTGCCGTCAATACTGTCGACCCCGTAGCTGAACAGGATGCAGATCCTCTTTAGCTGCGGCCGCCATATGCTCATCAATCAACTGGAGGCCAGTCGCTTGCAAGACAAGGAAGCCAAGGCAGTCAAAAAAAGGGTTTCTTTTGAATGGCTCAGGTGAGTGGCCTAAGCCAAAACGGCCTGCTGGTTGCCACCCACGGCGACCCGCCACCGTGGTTCCGGGTTCTTTTTCAACTTGGATTACTTTGAACCCTCGAATTTACCCACTCATGGTTCCTCTGTTTTGGGGTGACTGGAATTTAGAGCTGGGATGGAGCCATTGTCAGGAATCTCATCCAGGCCTCGATCACATGAACTGGCGTCTGGTGATGGCGCAGCACATTCTCGCTGCGTTGGACAATCCAATCAAGATAGCGAAATAATGCGATTGGGAAAGGTTGAAGAGTTGAGGCTTGCGCTCCGCCTGCGATCTGATAGAGCGGAAGGATCAGGAATGCGAGGCTAACTAAATATAAGTCCGAAGGAGTGTGATGATTTGGTGAGTTGGGGGCCAGCATCAATGTCAGCTCAGGGGCTGGGTTGCTGATCGGGACTAGTGTCTTGATATCCATGTATGAGTGAGGCATCTCAGAATGAAGACCTGGTTTTTTAACAAAGCTTGTCCTACCTTTTTCTACCTCTCGCTTCTTCCCAGCTCCAGACCTGCCTCCCAGGAGAATCAACAGTAAACATGAACGATGTAAGTCTCGGCCCTTTCTCCCCTTTCGCCGTGAAATCCCAGCTCCGAGTTAACATAACTACAAGTTCGAATCAAATCTCCCAATTCCAAACCGAGAAAAGAACCACGGGAATGCCCTCCCAGAGGTTTATAGCTGCCATCACCAAAGCTCCATGGGTGCGGGTCAGCACCCATGGCGGGCGAAACCAGATCAAAAACATTACCTCGAAGATGACGAAGGCGTTGTTTACCGCCACGACGGCAGCTTACCACCGCGGCCACACTCGACAGTTCAGAAGAAAAGACAAGTCCTCGGTCTTGACCTCCCTATCGCCATCTTGACATTCTCCCTCGCCTTCGTCACAGCCTGCTTGGTTGTAGTAGCCGGGCTGTTGGGACACAAAGTACTTCAATTAGAAAGAACGCTTCCATCAATCATTAATACCCAAGTCAACACGAGCACCTCCCACCCACAAGAACAACAGCAACCACTTCTGCCCATCTCCGCAAGTCTAACCGAAACGATTCAAGTTAGCGTCCCCGGCTGGTCTTACTTTGGTTGCTATTACGACAACTCTGATCGCGTCCTCTCGGACTATGTCCAGTACGACAAAGAAAACCTGACGAACCAGATCTGTGCAGATAAGTGCACAGATAGGATCTATCAATACTTTGGTACTACGAATGGAAGGCGGTGCTTCTGTGGGTCAGCGGCCGACAAACTCAAGAGGGCGCCGGATTGGGGCTGCAACGCTCAATGTCCTGGTCAAAAAGATGTGTTTGAGGCTTGTGGGGGGCCGAGTTTCCATATTAGTGTTTGGAAGAAGACCTGACACACTAGAGGGGTTTGTGGGTTGGTATATAAAAGAAAAGGGGATTTGAGACCATCAAAACATCTATCTGTTGATATTCCCGTTGTTGCAGAGTGACTCATGCTTCGTATTCATGAGGACTTACGACATACATACGTGCGTTTTTCAAACAGTACGAAGAAGAGCCTGCTGTTGATATTTCAAAAGGCTTGAGGGCTATCCCAAGCACGGAACACACAAGTTGATACCCAAACATACATCAAGCTTCGAGCATAATCATTCCAGCCAGTGTGAGTCTAGGCTCTCCAAGAACGCCAAGTCCACGTTGATGAAGCTCTTCCACAGGTCAGCTTCGCGCAGCCACGGTTTGGTCTGCATGGCAAAGTCACAGCAGTGCACCATTTGAGCAAGTCCTTCTCATCGCCTCCCATGACCAAAATCAGATCGCCCCGGCGCAAGGTCTTGTCATCCAGTTCAGAATAGCCATAACTGAATTTGTCTTTAGCGCTGTACTTCGTTTCGGCCCATAAACGGCCTCTGGATTTGTCCACCGGCGTCTTGGAAACCGGGTCCGAGACCCATCATTTGCTCACGAAGGAACCCGAGCCGCAACATCGTTGTGTTGTGTACACTCCATTCGCTCATGGGCACGTCCTTTGGAATAAACACTACACTCCCAAGCTCGCCTCACGGGATCTAAAAATGAAACGGCTTGCCGCATGGGCAGCAGCATCATGAGAGGGTAGAAATGGGGAGCTGACCAGAGGCGAAGTAGGGCAAACCGTGGTGTCTTCGTCTTGTAGATCGCTGCAAACCTTCTTGCGGCCGGCAGCAGCTCTGGCCAGTCTCGGTAGTCGATGAACGATGGGGGCATGCCTTGGACAAACTCGTCCGTGCTGCTGTACATGATGAAGAGATCGAGCTTATCTGGCCGGTGCTGCTCCGTGTTTGCTGTCGCGAATCCAGGGACCACATCGGGGCGAGGCTCGACGCACGCGGGTCCAATCATGCCAGCTCGGTAAACTGTTCATTGAGCCATGTGAGCAAGACGACTGCAGGCCAGGCTAAAGAAACAAAGTGGAAAACTTACACTTTGCGATGATGGGCCGGATGGCCATGTTCCAATCAAATGGGAATTTGTCAATGTACAGGTCATCTCCTGTATAGACTTTATTTTCCCACCCATCCCAGAACTTCCTTGGCCGATAAGCACAACTGGTTCTTGTACGCGCGTCTGGTCTCACTTGACGACGAGCTTCCGGATCGAGGATCTTGCTGTTCCTGAAAGCCTGTCCCTCCCTGGATCCAGGATGTTCTTGTACAATGGACGTTACCTCTACGTTTGGGAAAAACAAGCCCATGGTCATGAATGCCTGTACGATGTCCTGTAGAATGTAGCGGTGAGGCCAAGGGTTGGCGGGATCTCTTACGTAGACATCGTAGTAGATCTTCAAATTGAGACAGTTGAGGATCTCCATGCAGAACCATGTCCATTCTTGATGGCGACGAGGATGAGGTGATTAGTATTTCTGCAGACCAGTTATGAGCTTCATCGACTCTATGTATCGATCTTGTGCCCCGGGTTCGAGGTCACCGATATGGAACGTATCCTTGAAGACTAAGGTAGGGAGAGCCAGAGTTAGCAAATGTAATGGTGCCGTGAAGAGCTGTAGACGATGGCGTGCATACTGTAGGATCTATCTCGCTCCATGATCTCCTGTGCACAGGCCGTTTCCTCGAGTTCTGCCATGCTGATTTTGAGTTTGATTGAAGCAAAATCCAGGGACGTAAGCAGCTTGGCGCGGGGAGATGTGAGAGGTGTCTCGGTGATGATATCGTGCTGTTGCTGCCAGATGGGCGGGGCCTCAAAGGGGAACTCTTCGGACCCAGGAGCATACGGCGTGTTGCCTTTCTTCTCCACCAACTTCTTCCGGCTGACGCCGAGAATCTCTTCCAAAGAATCGGGCATTTCGCCCGTCAGCTGATTGGCTTTGTGGTTCAGCATGCTCAAGGGCATATGAGTGGACTCCAGTTGCTGGACCGGGTTTGATATTTCAACAAACGGTATGTTCTGCACACCTTCCAGCTGTTCTTCCTCAAAGAGGATTGCATCTTCCGCAGCGTCAGTATCGTTGTAGTACTCGTACGGGGAGCACCCAGGTGGAACGTCCTGGCATGTCCTGATCATCTTTCCCAGGTTGGTCCGAACATAGAACTGCGCATCAGGTCCGGCAAGCTCATCGTACAAACTCTTGACATTTTCTCCAGGCTGAATCTTTCGAACGCGCATGGTGTCTGGCTCGCGAGTAAGGGTCTCCATGACGGGTTTCTTGTGTTTGTACTTGTCACGGTTACCCCTGATACGATGGGCCTTGCTCAAGCACTGTGCAGACGGTTAGCATCGGGGAAGTCGGCTGCGTCGAGGGGCCTGGGAACTCACCTCCTTGATGTACTTATACATCTTGCCAAGGCCGTTTCCTGGGGCGAAGTCCCAGATATAAATCTCGTAGTATTCGGAAAAGCTGAACTTCCACTGGCACTGCATCCCAGTAAGCTCAAAGGACATGGCATCTACCTCAAGCTCGAGGTCCCATCCATCGTTCCCATGACGGCCATAGCCCTCGCCAGGCCTAACGCCCACTCACGACCTCGATCGGACGATCCAGCGGTTGTAGTCTTCAGGCGCGTCGCCAATGCGACCAGTCTTGCCATCTCGAACAAGAATGAAATGTTCGTCAGGACGCATGAGGGCGTACTGAATGAATCGCCGACTGACGGGATCGTTGCGTTTCATGTGAGCACATATGAAGTTGCGCGCCTCCACAACAAGACTTTGCTTTCGAAGTACTTTCCGACGGGTGGTACCAAGCTGGTTGTATGTTGTCTCCTGCTGTGCTGTCAGGTCTATGAAGAATGGCACGAATCCCTACGATGTTAGTTTAGGTGGTTAGCAGGCATTGTTTGGGGCGCAAGGGGCGGCAGGTAGCTGCGGGGATACGAACATGTTGCGTCAGCTCTTCGATGAGGAAGTTTCCGCTCCATCCAGTTCATTTGCTGGCAGGGAAACACTGCCACAAGGCCAGACAGTTGAGCTCAAAGAAATCATCTCAGTTGCGGCAAAGTGAAATGGCCTTTGGAACCTCGCAGTCCTTGGCCATGATGGAGAAGTGTAACCAGCCATTTCGAGCCATGCTGTGCTGACTGGCGTGGTTCCAAATGCTTCAGCCCCAAATCTGTACCTTCATTTTCTTGTCTTTGGGTTTTTCGTCCTCGGCAATGTCTTTAAAGAGTTTGTCCGAGCCCCGAAGGACTCTGCGGGACATGCTGCTGAGGGCTTCGCGATACAGGTCTTCGAGAGCCCCGTAGCGATAATGATGGTGAATATATTCTGTGACTAAGCCGTACTTGTCGTCCTCACCATCCTCGTCATCTTCGTCTTTGTCTGGCTCATCCCCCCGCACAAAATCGGCACAGGCATCTCGAAGGGCTTGCAGACTAGGCTGTTCCACCTGGATGCAGAGATCTAAGAGATCAGAGTCGGAGATGGAAGGATCGGCGAGGAATTCCCCCAAACTATTGGCTTTGAGTGCAGCTGGGAGAAGCGCAGAGCGTGACATGACCTGGCGACAAAACAGAAGCTCCTTAATCTCGGTGATGTCAGCAATGAGTTTGACAAAATCCTCGTCTTTGACAGGGGCTGTTCTTTTGGCTAGCTCGGCTGGGTTTTGCGCGGTACCTATGAGCATTGGTCTATTGATATGGCTGTAGTCTTTTTCAACGCCCTCCTTGAGCCGCTTTCTCACGTCCTCTTTGCTCTCTATCTTGCTCTTGTCTGGCTGTGGCTGGGATTTCCCTGTCGCGACCGAACTGCCAGCTTCCTGGTTCTGTGCTGCTGCTGCCGTCTTTGACGACTTTTTCTTTGCCCGCTTCCTAGCCTTCTTCTTTTCGGCTGCTGTCATCTCATCCTCCTTCTCAATCGCGGCTTCCGCACCGCCGCCCACACCGGGAGCTCCCGCAGGAGTGGGATGAACGCATACTTCCTCCTCTTTGTTCTCCACGATAGGGGGCTCAATCCACAGGAAATGGCGTATGAGATCCAAGTACTGTCCTCGGGTGTTCTCCACTACATTCTCGATAGGATCCCACGAAGACTCTTCACTATCCTCGGATGCAGAGGCAGCCATGCGTTCGGTCAAAATCTCTTCCAAATACGCAGCCTGGCTCCGTTCCTCTTCCTTGGCCCTAGCAGCAGCAAGGCGAGCCTCCAACTCGCGCTTGTGGCGTTGAAACAGGGCGTGCTCCTGTTTGAACCTCTTCTTCTGCTCCTTCTCCCGGTTCTTGTCTTGGTCATCCTGAGCATCCCGAACCCAATTGTACCACTTTTTCTTTTCGTACAAAAGCTCAGCGGTGCGCTTTTCGAGGTTCTCCAGTGCCTTTTGGATCGAGTAGCGAGTGTTGACGAGCTTGTCTAGAAAAGCCTTGTGGCCGTAGTCCATGTCCTGGAGTAAAAATGTTTGTGGTGCAGTTCTCGGGCCCTGATGGCTTTCCCCACCAGGACGAACTGGTTAAACAGGTACTCATAGACCTGGGTCAGTTCTTCCAGAGACTGGATGCCTTCGAACGACATGGTGTTGAGAGAGGCCTTGGTATCCATTAAAAACGAGGATTTCTTTCCCGCAAGCGTCATGAACTCATTGGTATGTCTCTTGGTAACCCAGATATAAGCCATAGCATTGCTTTGGGTGGAGTTTGCAAAAGAGGTTGCGGTTGGAAGTCTCAATGGCTGGCACCGTGCATGGCTTGTCGTCCGAGGTTCGGATTGCTTTACACAGCGGCTCTTCCACTTGCTCAACAGCCATGATGATGAGACAAAATGGTGAAATATATGGTGTTGGTGTTGGCCAAGGTAAAAGAGAGGTTCAGTCAATAGCTGTTTCGCCTTCAAGCAACGCTCTTCTGTTCACGTTTTAGGGGGTTGTCCCCACGGCAATTCGATGTGGGGTCCCGCCACCACTGCGCGCACAGATCCACTGAGTGCGAAAAGGGCTCAGGGGTCCGTTGCACTGTCCCTTTTGGTGATGTCCAATACCTAACGTGTAAATCTTCCCTGTTTCCAGACCAGACCCAACCACGCATTGACAACAGGCAGAACAGACAGCAAACAGCAATACTGATGATATCTTCTCTCTCAGCGTGCTTCTTCTGAGAACAACTCGGACACCATCTCCAAGAACGGAAGAGCAACAGACAAGCAAGAATGGTGGCTCCATGCCGATATCTTGCTGGACGTAAACCTGGTCGCGATGCCCTTCTAGGTCGATCTGAAGCTGGTCAGTTCATTATTGTCAGGCCCCCAAACCCCCGCTACATCTGTTCAGAATGGAGTGCTCAGCATAGGGCTTATCAGTCTACCAGACGAGCTTCTGGTGGTGATCCTCGAGTTTGGCAACTCACGAACTGCGCCACCATGGTCGGTTTGGCGGTGGCCATCTAAACCATGCTGATAAATATCGAGATGCCGTGGCCCTGTTGGCAGTGTGTCGCCGTTTTAGGCGTATCATAACGCCGCACAGTTACGATGGCGATGCCAGCCCTCGAGTCGTTGTATCTTAGCATGGAGGATGCGCTCCGCCTTGTGCCGGTCTGCCAGATGATCAACGACATGCCCAGTCTCAAAGTCCTCGAACTGTACAGTGTTGCGCCGACATACCCACAGTTCCCCTTAAGCGTATTCAAGGCAAGACCTCGTCTTCGTATTCTTTTTGTCCTGTAGAGATACAAAACAGGCTGACCAGACCCACATCCAGAACCACCGGAGCTCCTCGGCCATCACTTCCATTACGCTCAGCTGCTTTGAAGACAGCCCTGACAATCTACAGCGCTTTCTACTTGTTTTCAGGGAGCTTGAGCACTTTTCATTCCCCCACTCGTTTCCACAACACCGGGCTTCGCAGGCATCGAGCCTTTGACTTGACTGTTATGCACGTCCTGCTCTCCCATCACAAAGAAACGCTTCGCTCAATCGAGATATCCTACTTAACAGGCGCGCTTGGTAGCTTTGACGTGACTGACTTTCCCCTGCTGGAGGACCTCTCTCTCTCACGCTGGAACACTATGGTGCATTGGGTGGGCGCAGATCCGTGGAGTAAGAACAACGTGGTGGGCTCTGTTACCTACTTGAAGCTGCTAGGCCCGCGTTTGCGAAAGTTCTGTTGGCAATGGGCTGGGGTTGACCAGCAATGCTCAGAAGGCATCTCCAACTTTGACCAAGCCGATGAGGATTGGTTGCGAGGGCTTGCTCTTGCCGCGATTGCCCGTAAGATACCACTGCAAAGCATAAAAGTCGACTTCAATCCCGACGTGGGATTCTTCAGCCCTGGATCCAACAACCCTAAGCCTGAAGTCTATCCATACGACAGGATAGATCGTGTCGCCGCTGAGGTTCGCCCGGCAGGCATCACCACCGAGTATCCCACGCCCTCCATTTCCAAGCTCCAAGCAACGGTTTGAATCAGTGCCACCGCCGAGGCAAATCTCGTCACCCACGCCTTCTATCTGGACAGATGACGGTGTCAGTCGGGAGAGACGCGGAGGTGTGCCTCAACAAAGACACATCACTCAGTATTTCTTCCGCAGGCGGAATATGTCAAGCTTCGACAACGAGGATGGCTTGAATATGGCTACACAATTTTCATAGTTCATTATACCACCATCGCTTCCACGGGAATATATTGCAGTTATACCTTGAAATATAGAAGCCTCTCTCACCAGTTATAAGTTATAGCCCAGGCCAATCCCAAACAGTTCGCTCCGCATTTCTCTTGGTGACCTCCACTTCATCCCCAACCCTCAGCTCGAAACTCGCACCCTGGCTGTCTTGCATTACAGCAGGGAAAGCATATCGGCCAAAAACAGGCGACCACTTGGACCCAGTATCCACTCGTCTGTCTTTCATCAACTTCTTTAAAACACTCCCCAGCTCTCCCACAGCGGGCTTGCCAGTTTCATAATCAACATTTAAGCTCACGCATCGCACGCAGTTCCCGGTGAGGAGCAGCTTGTGCTTGTTGTTGAAGGTCAATTCAGCCCACCAGTCCTCCGCCCAGGCCTCTTCACCCTGCCCATCGACCACGATGTTGGGACGAAACTTATACATGGGCATGGGTTCATCAGCAGGCAGCCGAGCGCTGACATCATGTAGGGACGACTCGGATGTCACAAGTAAAGGTGCGACATCAGTGAAGGTAATCCATGGCTTCCCCTCCTGACCCCTTCCGGTGACATAGGACGTTAGAGATGATAGCCAACCGCCCTTGCCATTCTGAGTGGTTTGTTGATGCTGCTTAGGAGGGAGGGTATCACCCAGTACAGCCCTCTTCCCATCACCAATGTAGACCAGTCTGATAGGAAAGCCAAACCGGGCAGAGAACCAGTCTTCATAGGGTGATCCCATCGAGTAGGCTGATGATGGTGCGCTGCCATGAAGATTGACGTTTATTTTGGCGAGGGTGGCAGTGTCGACGGTGAGTGGGATCACGAGCGGCTGCTCATCTTGATCTTGGATTTCTGGGTCGTGATATCGAACCGAAATGTTACCACCCGAGAGCTCTTGTTCAAAAAGAGCGCATTGTGGATGGGAATCGACCTGCATTTTCTTGAGCTCCCCATCAGGTTCAGAAACCTGGAAGAGCATGAAAGTCCGGTCGTGGGCAATGCCTTGGGGCCCGATTCGGGCTGATTTGAGTTTGATGCCGCGAAGGGCCTTTATGGGATAGACATAAAGCTGTGTACAAGTCGTTAGAGAAAGGATCTGATCATTTAAGATGGTGATTCCTACTGTTGTAATTTTCATGGTCACTGTGTGATAGATGAACTGAATGACAATAGGCAAGGTTAGATAGATAGGTTGGTGAAAACCCCTGCGAAAATGGCGGTGGTGGGATGCAAAGCTCGACGTTTGAAGTCGATGTAGATAAGAGAGGTAATCAAACAAGACGTCATTGGCTGCTAGGGCTTGGCTACGTGTGTAGTAATTATAGGTATGGGTTTTCGTAGAGCAGGATGCAGTGGAGGAATGCGGAGGCCACTGAATGACTAAGACGTGGCTGGATACTTGGCATTCAGTTCATTGTTTTGTCTCCGCAATCCATGCTGTTGTTTTGTTGGGCTGATGGGAGGCAATATTAAGGGCATGGTTGACGGCATCAAGGCCCCGCGGTATCCCAGTGTGATAAACCTCCATACGAGTTTTATGTGCAGCCTAAAGTGAGGTTGTAGACTCTAGATACCCCGCTGAAACGTCATTCAGATCTCCTCATACCCCCCAAACTGGTATCAAGCTCTTATCTAACTATATTCATAGCTCGGAAGAATAGACCCATTGCTTTGCGTTTTCACTAAACCTTATTTATTCCGGTTTCCTCTAATCACACCATCACATAATTAGTGGCTACCCAATGGAAGACATCACATCACCCTCACCACCAAACCAAGTGCGTATCTCAGGGCATCTGTCTTCTCCGCCCATTCACCAAGTACCAGTCGCAACCTCTCAGACGTCCTGGTAGTCTTTCTTAATGGCCTGGTTCTGTCACGTAGGGCATGGTCGCCGACCATATCTCACCTTCTCTCCAGTTTCTCCGACAACAATCAGCACCCTCCAACGATATTAACCTATGATCGTTATGGCCAAGGAGACTCGGACCACGACCCAACCGATGACCCCAATACCATCCCCTACAGCCATGACGCTCATGACATCGTCTCCGAGCTCCACCAGCTCCTAACACAATTCACCAGCTCGTCACCTCACCTCCCAAACCTGGAGTCAACCCGTCTGGTGTTTGTCTGCAACTCCATTGGCTGCCCCCTGGCACGCTTCTACGCCCACGCACATGCAGACCAAACACAGATATCGGCATACCTCTTCCTGGATTCGATGATAGCCAACACGGATTTCGTCTCCATCTTCCCAGATCCCGACGACGCTGGCTTCGACCCAGACTCCTTGCCCAAAGGCGTCTCCCCGCAAGAATTGCGATACACGCGTTCACAGTTTCGCAAATTCTTCCACCCGACGGTTCCCAACCCTGAACATTTTGACCGAAGAAAACTGGCCGAGATGTTGCCCTTTTCCGACAGACCCTCACTCCCTCTTATAGCTGCACCGGGAGATGAGAAGCCCAGCGAGAAGGCACCGCTGTTGACCGTCGTCGGGCATGACTGGGATGAGTTCGCCGAGCAGTGCGAGAAAGTGAGTAAACACTTCCTGAGCCGAGCAATCATCCGTTGTGGTTTAACTCTCCTACTGACAACACTGTGCCTCAATTCTGCTAGGGCACCATGGCTGTCCTGAAGCAAGTTATCAACACTTTTATGAACCCAATGTGGTCACGTTATAATGATGGCCTCCTTCGTCTTGTCCACACCCCGGGAAATTCCAATACAGTGAAGGTTGCCAGCGGATGCGGGCATTTTATACAAAAGGACGACGCGGAACTTGTGGTCAGGGAAATTAAACATCTGCTTCACAACCTCTAGGATGGTTCCAAATCAAAGCCATGAATGGAATTGCAGCACACATGTCGATATAAAGTATATTATAGTGAGTGTGGATTAGCAACCCGTAGGCGACTAGGACTTTTAGTTATGCGATACAGATAAATGATTAAAGAACAGCAATGACAACCCCTCAAGCTTCGGTCAATCACCAGGAACAGAGGGTAAGTTCCCTTTGGTGCAGACCATGTTCCACCAACAGTATGTGAATCAGAAATTCCGAGCCCAGGACCAAACAACCGTTATAAGCATCATCATTACCGCCGCCTGCCCGTCATATCTTGATCGTCGCTCATTGAGATATCCTGGCTCATAGCGTCATCAATCGTCATCCGCCCGCTAGTAGCGGTACCAGTTGCTTGACGGGTCACCCAAACACTCGCCAACCGTGACAGCCCTCAGTCCGTTCTCCTGAATAATTTCCAACATGGCGGGAGTGAGGATTTCGGCGGTAGTTTGATGTACATCATGGCTGAGCACCAGGTATGATGACTGGCCGCCAGAGTTTACCGCCCACGAGAAAGTATCTATCGCCGCCTGGATGGTGCCTGGCGAGTTGTGAAGGTAGTCCTTGGTGTCGACGTCGAAGTTGACCACGTGATACCCCAAGCTCTCAATATCGGGGAGGCAATCGCCTCCACAGTTGGCGTAAGGCGGTCTCATGTAAGTTGGGACCTTGCCAATCACATTTCGAAGGGATGTCTCGAGTTGCTGCATTTGATATCTTCGCTGCTCCCAGTTGGCGTACGTCAGGTCTTGATGAGACCAAGTGTGAGATGCAATCTGATGACCAGAGGCAATCATGCGTTTCAGGATGCTGGGCCACGTAGTCGAGGGGTCATCGATTCCGTGAGACCAGTTCTCCCCGTTGACGAAGAACGTGGCCTTGGCACCGTACGCGTCCAAGAGGTCCAGGACATGGCCGGTGTAACTGAAGGGACCGTCATCGAACGTGAGGGCCACGGTACCGGGAACAGTGCAGTGCTCAATGATCACGCCGTTAGGTACCCTGGGCGCCAGTCTGCTGGTGTCGGCTGGTGCGGCTTGCCCACCTGAGTGGAGCAGCCCGACAGAAAGGGAGAGCAACGTGGACAGCCGCATCATCGTCATGGTGGCCAACAAGGGGAAGGGGTATTTGACGGCGTCCGTAACGATGCTCGGATAAGGTTGACGAGGAGCAAAACGGCAGAATACCAAGCGTGGGTATGAGGCTGAATATAACTGTGTTGAGAGTGTCGAGTCTGAGTAATGTTAGCGTTGGTGAGGCAGGTCGAGGGACAACCAGACAGACGGGCCATGGCGTGGACAGAGCAGGACCGGCCAGCTTTAAACTCTTCCTCGAGCCGCGATCGTCAGTGGAAGAGATTGCAAGCGCGACGGAGGCAGCAGGTTTCTTGGCGGGCAGAAATGCCGCCGGCTGCAGTCCGATGCATGGTGTTGTTGTCTTTGCCATTGTTGCTTCCGTCGAGAAGAGGGCAGGTCCTGGGTACATGGACCTTCCATCGGGCCTGGATCTCCAGTTGGGGAAATGAGGGAAATGTCTCATGGCATGTTCTTCAACTGCATGCGGTTTTGACAAAGAAGTCGCGCCGGGCTTGTTGACCGGCCAGCTCAATTACATACCGCTCAACGGCCGCACCCGAGCTAACGCTAACTAACGTGAGACATTCCGGAAAGAGTGGTGATGCTGTTCCAGTCTCTCTGTCCGGTGCGGTGACCGACGTGGCGCTTGCACCGCAGCCGCGAGGGACGTTTTCCAAACGCCCAAGCCGCATGCACCCATCACATCCCTCCAGCCACCCGATACCAGAGTGGACAGGAGGTTGCGCGGCACCAGTCGGGCGGGGAGAGAAGCAGGAAGTGATTTTCGGGACGAGGTACCTTCGGGTGACATGCGTGCGTCCATACCTACACGATTGGCCCTAGATATCCCACCACACCTTGAAGCTGCAAGAACCCCCTTCCCCCTCCTTCTCTCAAGTGCCCACCCCAAACTGGTCCCCAGCCCCACACACGAGCGCCTCCCTTGAGGTTCATTTGATGTCATAGCCGTTGAGCCACAGAAAGCCCCCGGCTCCAACAAGGCTGAGAACAGCCCAGGGGAGTTCGAGTTCGATCACGGACCACACCCAGAGACACCCGAGAGACGGCGCCTGCTTCATGACTGCCAGATACCCGAACATATTCGTAATATGAATCATGTAGCAGCCGGCGCATATGCTGCAAATGAAAAAGACGGACTGCCTCAGTATCGACTGATATCGCAAGGGTAGGCCAGGCACGAGCGTCGGTTTCGATGGGTGAGGGTGGAGGGTATAAACCAGTAATCCGAAGACTGGATGGTGAACTGCGTCAGCGCGGCCGATCCGGGTGGCAAGAGAAAGAAATAGCACACATACCAAGAAGAGCCTGGAAGAACCTCGTCCAGACCGTGGGCCATACCACACGGTCAGCCGAATACTGGTGCTGGACCAGCACATCGAGTGTAAAGTGCAGCATTGACAGACACGAAGCCCAGAGCATCGTCTCGAGAATGCGCTCGGCGGTCGGAGACAAGCCTTTCTCCTCATCCTCTTCGTCGTCCTCTTCGTCATCCTCGCTGCTGCTGTTCCCATCAACAGTCCCGGACTTTCCGGTTTTCTTCCTCAGCGCATTTTGTCGCTTCTCGGCCTCGGCAAAGAGATTCCTCTCCTGAGCAATCTCCAGCAGCGTCTTCTCCTTCGGGCCCGATCGGTCAGGTTGCCTGAGTCTGACCTTGGTAACGGGATCTTTCCGTTGTCTCGCCATTGTTCGTCGAGGTCCAGGGAGAAGGAAGACGAGAAGCAAAGAACGCGCGAGCGTGTTTCGTGGCGCTAATACATATTAATTAAATACAGCAATCACTTCCCAGCAGCTTGGCTGACAGCTCCACTGGAGCTCTTGTTGCGCTGCGCCGCCGTAGTGGGGGACCATGAGCGAATGGAGGGGCAGCTCCTTGTGCATGCATCAAACCCTTCTGGCCGGTATAAACAGAGATGAGTCTTTTCATAGCCATAGCTCTCTATTCTCCAACTTTGAGTACGGCATACCTACACAAGGCTTCTGTGGTTCCTTTTTCCGGGACAGGGCTTGATAATGACGTGATGTGAGCTTCACTATCCGCAGGTCCACTGAACTTGATAAGGACCAGGGGAACCTTGCCAGTCGCAAAAGTGGCGCCTGATGCATCTTCCACGAAAACATTGTTTCTCTCAGACCGGTTGTCCCTTGCAGTAACAGCCCAAGAAATTTCCGACCCGCCTCCTTTTTGAACCGCTTCGCTTTTCGGCCCCTGCCTGACTGTGCGCCCGATTTTCGACAAGACGAACGATTGGGGACGATATCGCCGTCGAGCTCGGGCAAATCGAGATGGAGTTGCTCACCATCCTCGCCGTGCTGGCTGTCGTGCTCCCGTCACTTTACATATACACCGCCTCTGTGGTCTCGACGCGGTTTCCAAAGTTGGAGAACAAGAGCATCTGTCTTCTGATTGCGCACCCGGACGATGAGGCCATGTTCTTTGCCCCCACAGTTCTCGCCCTCACGCGGCCTGAAACTGGCAACCATGTCAAGATTCTCTGCTTGAGTAGCGGTGCGTACTTCGCCAGAGCTCCCCGGTTCTCGCACAAGTACTGATATTCTTTTCTTGACACAGGTGATGCGGATGGCTTGGGGGAGACCCGAAAGAAAGAGCTGGCCAAATCTGGTGTGGTCCTCGGCTTGCGGTCCACCAGTGATGTTTTTGTGGTCGAGAAGCCCGAGTTCCGCGACAGCATGACCACGACCTGGGATGCGGGCAAGATCTCGGACCTCCTTGTTTCTGCCTTCGCGCCTCAATTGAACAAGTCAAAGGGTGCCTCATCGCCCCCCACAGCCTCCATAGATGTGCTCATTACCTTTGACGCCGGTGGTGTGTCAAGCCATCCCAACCATATCTCGCTGTATCATGGCGCCAAAGAGTTTGTCGGTGCCCTCGTGGCGGGCAAGGCGGGGTGGGCATCCCCCGTCGATCTTTATACTTTGACAACCGTCCCAATAGCCCGCAAATACTCTGCTTTTCTCGACGTCCTCCCTACCCTACTGAGCTGGGCAATTGGTGCCGGCAAGAGGGATAAAAAGCACCCCGGTGGGCTCGTGTTTCTCAATGGTTTGGCTGGTCATGGTAGCTTCACAACGGCGTGGAAAGCCATGACCACGGCGCACAAGAGTCAGATGGTGTGGTTCCGTTACGGCTGGATCACTCTGAGCAGGTACATGTACATCAATGATCTCCGGCTGGAAAAGATCAAGAGAAAATAAGGTGATGCCTGCCAGTCCCTGGACTAGCCAAGGAAGCACATACAGCGTAGTTGAACTTGTAATAATATCATAATTTCTCTACTACGTGACCCAGATTTCTCAAGACTGCCACTCTCGGGCAGAATGTATGTCGAAATCCCATGAAAATGAGAACCCAACTTGGATGTCAAAAGAGCTCCTGTCAAATGCCCCACTTATAGGACTCCCCCCTGTCCACCATGGTTCACAAACCCCAGCATGGCAGGCGGTGTCAGCCGGCAGATCCATCGCAACGGACTCCAGCGTGCACCCACTCAACTCACTCCCATCGCTCGCTCACTCGGCAGTCACCAACCAGGCTGGGATGAGTTGTTGTCTGAACTGCTAACTGACGACGACAAACAACCACGTTCAAAACAACGATTTACAACCACCACCACAACAACAGAACGACGGCAACTTCATTCTCTTGATCCTTGCACACTAAGCTTCGGTCCAAAAACAACCCCTCAAGATGGCCGATGTTGCAGAGGAGGCGCCTTCCGTTTCGGAGCCCCTCGATCTCGTCCGCCTGCTGCTCGACGAGGTTGTGTTTGTGAAGCTGAGGGGAGACCGTGAGCTCAAGGGTCGGCTCCACGTAAGCTTGCCTTCCTTTCTCAACACTGCCAGCACTTCCCAGCACCTCCTGGCCTTTTTCTGCGACTAACCTAACTATGTAGGCTTACGACAGCCATTGTAACCTCGTCTTGGGGGATGTGGAGGAGACGATATACGTGGTTGAAGACGAGGAGAACGACGAAGAAGTCAAGGTCAGTGAAAAGTCCATCATAGTGGGGGCCACCTACCTGTTGGATGCCATGTCAAGAACTGCGGCTAAAATGTGCCCTTCGATGTATACAGACTATCAGCCGGAAATCCGAGATGCTTTTTGTCAGAGGTTAGTACTTTTTAGATCCATCTCATCAGGTCTGTGGACCCCGGCTAACATTCCATGCAGGTGATAGCGTTGTGCTCATCTCCCCTCAGTCACGGATTCACTGAAAGTGGCAATATCCATGCCTTCAGCGCGTCCAGCCATGAAGCACTTGACGATCAAGCCTACACTCAGTACCATTATTGCTCATTCTACCCGACCCAGGTTTCTGAACAGATGAGGATTTAGCCTTAACCCTGGACCGCATCGCCGAACTGTTCGCTGGAGGTGCCAACGAGAACGCGCTCTTGGCTGCTTTTGGCCCATCCGAATCAAGACCTGATCACATGGGTCTGGCAATGGAATGTATGGGAAGGCCCATTACTGGTTAGCTACAACAGAGGAGTACACTCCTTCCAAAAAGGGTCGTCAAAGGGACCTTCAGAGATTGCGGCTTGGTGCGAGCCACCGTTTCGTCCGAAGAATAATGACAACTATAAAGGCAAAAGAAAAAAAGACACGAATATATTTAAAAAACAAATGTAAAACCAAGATGAAAAGTCACCCATCACATGGGGCCTGGCCGAACTTCCAGCGCTCCTGAAAATGCTCGATTTCGCTGCATCGTCCCCAGTATTCTATCTGCTCTCAACAAAACAATCAAGGGTGCTGATGTACAGTCCTGGTGGTGAGGGGACTTTCCTACAGACAGATCATGCGTCGGCCATCACCTCAGCTCCTTTACTCTCCTCTGTTGCTGTTTGTGGAAGGGGGGCAGTACCCTCGTCTCCCTGTTTGGCCATCAAAGGCTGAGACGGATCATACCCAACACTCTTGACGATCCCCAGACCTTTTGTTCTCCCCTCGCGGAAAAGTAACCGATCTCCCGGCGCAAGATACTCGGGCCGTTGCACAAAGCGAAACGCGACTGTAGCTCGGTCACCAGTTCGTATAAAGGGGCGATCAACGTCAATGATGGCACAAGTTTGCGAAACAGGTCCGACATGCAACATGGCCTGGTACTTGGTTTTGATCGTCGTGGCGTGTGACAGGATGAGGACTAGACTGATTTAGCACGAGAGTCCGACATCTTCCTAGGTACCGCGGGGGTGGAATATGTGGCTTACCTTCAGCAACAAACTCGCGATAGACTTTGGGGGGGGTGCCGTCCAACTTGGCGAGAACAACCATCCCTTTCCTCACATCCTTGCGTCGTATTCTACGAAGGGCAAATGAGGCGGACTGGCCGGCGGATGCCATGGGGACACCAATTCTTTTCCTCTCGATCGAACGGATAGATGTCTGGGTAAACCGACCCAGGGAGTCCGGCCCTATTTGTACATCGTCGCCTGCGTGGATGACGCCGGACTTCACGATACCACTCACTACCGTTCCGACGTGCGGCACACTGAAGGTGTCATTGACGTGGAACTCGAATGGAGCCTCGGCGTCGTAGCGGCCGTGGTGTGGCAGAATGTTGAGAAAGGATCGGACCAGGTCGAGGTTCTCACCCGTCACATTGGAGACCTGGAAGATAGGGCAGATACGCTGGCTCACAAACTGGGTGGCCGTGTTGATGCACTCTTCGAGGTTCTTGATGAATATTGGTATTTTCCGGGCCCCCGGGCTCTTTAGTATTCTGGTGATCTGGTTGACCGTCTGTTCCAGAATCTGTGGCGGACAGATGTCTATCTTGGTGATGACAACCATCACGGGCACGTTCAGGGCAAGGGCAATGCCAAGATGTTCTTTGCTCATGCCGATCAGCCCATTGTTCGCCGCCACCATCAGCAGGCAGTAGTTTGGGCTGCTAGACAACAGTCCAAAGACCGTGGTGCGAAGATAACGTTCATGACCAGCCAGATCGCTAAAAGTGATTACTTTGGCGCTGCGTTTTCCAATCTCCTCCCACGATAGCTTGCGGCCTGGTGTGTCGGACACTACAACTTCGCCCTTGGTATCGAACCCCATAATTTCCATGCCGACAGACGATGTCCGCCCTGTCTCGATTTCGTGCTTGTGCCGGAACAGGTTGACTCGCGCCTTGCCCCTTCCATCGTCAAGATCGCCTTTGACCAGCACACCCAGCATGGAACTTTTCCCGGCGTCAACATTTCCCACCACTGCTATCCTGGTCTCGATGACCTCCTCGACGGTGGAAGGAGCCTGTCGTACCATCACTTTGCCGCTGCAATCCTTGTCTTTGGTGGGAGCTCCATCCAGCTCCCCGCCCACGTTCTTGGTCAACAAGAGCTGACAGTCTGCCCCGAGCTTCTTTGCGGCGTCGATGATGCGTTTGTATGCCGTGTCCCATTCATCTCGTGTAAGCTTCATGCTGTCGCCATTGTCCTCCACGCCCACATCAAACACGGTCTCGCCATGGCCCTCCAGTAACCGTTTCTGTATGATCTCGGAGAGCCCCTCCAGGGCGTCCGTGCTGCTTTCCGGAGACAGTAGAAACTCTCGTAACCTCACGCGCGGCGCTGGGTCAGAAAGGTCGAGGCTGTCGAGAATGTCATCGAGCTCGTCATGGTGCTCATGGTCGGCGTCGGCCTGGGCACTCTTGGCTGTGGCAGAATGGTGGGCAACACTGCTGGTCGCGGGTGCTCTGGAAAGCGGAAAACGTAGCGCTTGTTGCTGTTCGACATACTCGGCGAAGTCGCTGAGGGCTGCTTCTCCTTTCCGCTTCTCGTGCGGCAACTGTTTTGCAGATTTGTTGTTCATGATTGTGGCGAGGTACTCTCTTGAGCTTCTAGATGAAGGCGATGCAAACGGATGGAACACCAACAAGAAAGCAAGCTCCACCGGATGCCAACTCAGAAGAAAGACGCCAGCTAAGTCAGTGCAATACCAAAGACAGCTGCTGTTGGCTATTTATGCAAGAAGACGCGAGGAGGGATGTAAGTCTAGAGGGAAACAATGAGTCTAAGATGCTGGAATGTAGGCCTAGGTTCGCCGGTTGAGTCGAAGCTCCGTCGAGTCACCACCAATCGAACCTGAGCTAACGGCAGGTGAGTAAACGTCCATGAAGGGTTAGGTGACTTATCGATAAGCCAACTTCCCCATCCCCACCTCCCCGCAAACTGGAAGTACCTACATGACTTTGACATCATCCTGATTCTATTCCCAGGGCAGCTCTAATATAGATCAATTTTGGGAAAAAAATGCAAAAGAAGAGCAATACTCTTTTATGTTTGTGTTGTTTTCATTGTGGGAGTATGTACAATATATATATACCTTTGTTCCCACTCTCTCGATCATGGCCATGAATCATGACAGATGCAGACCCTTCCCCTTTTTCAATTTCCTTGCCTCCAAACGCCCTTTTCTTGAATGCTCCAGCCGAGGAGATGCCAGACCCTTTAAAAACGCAACAACTCTTGCTCTAGACACCAAACTGACCGATTGCTCTCACCCCCGCTCCTCCTTCCTTTTTTTTGAGTCCCTGAAACAAGTCCACACAGAAAAAAACGCCCAAATTGCAAGATTGTAGATAGAACTGCCATGCATGCTGCTGACGCTGTTCCCGGGGGTATAATGCAAACAAAACAAATAAACGCCGCTGTCAAGCCCATTGCTCGCCATCTCCCTTTTCGAAAATGCACGCTTGTTGACCATAGGGTGGAGGTTTCCCACCAGTCTGACTGCAGTGGAACGTCCGGGCCCAGCTGAAAGGGGCTTTTCACCTCCCTTCAGAACTTGCCCTCCAATGACCGCGAGAGCTTCCTCCTTCCTCTTCCACCACCAACCTGTGCACCGGGCCCGCTGTCAGAGCGCCATCCAGTGGCTCAATCATCTCGGCAATTGACGCGTCGCTGTGCAGATTGGTTTCTTGAGAATAGGCCGGCGGGCTGGGGGGCACATCTTGATAAATAGGCGGGGCTTCGTTATCCCAGCTGATCCCAATGCCCCCGCGCTCCGTCAAAATGGTGCCGAAATGCATGCGCAGGATGCGTCCAACCCCGGTGTGAGTGACCAGAGAGGGCTTGTTCACTGGCGCCCATTCCTGAGAGACCACCATCTCCACCATCAGCTGGTGACTCACTTCGGTCCCATCCTGGCTCTTGGTATCACAGGCAGACCTGGCGTGCTTCCCTAGGCTGTACTCCAGCTCGAGCTCCACCTTGGCGTCATTGGCGCTGGTATAGTCACTTTTCCAGCCCGAGAACAGCGTCTTTTCACCAATGATCCGCGTGTCGCTACGAACGATGCCTTTCTTGGGCTGCGCGCCCTCCTCACTATCTCCCAATCTGGGACTGTGCCGACCGCATGCCGGTGCTACCGTCTTGATCGTTTCCTCCAGTCGCCACGTGAGCTTCTTGAGTTTCCAGTATTCTATCGTGTTCACCCTTGGATTGAGCTTAGAGATTCCATCCAGTCGAAGTGCCAAAGTGTAGCTTCCAATCGGGTGTATGACGTGAGGGTAGTGCGCACTGGCCTTGATGTTGGTGGGGGGGAACACTCGGACGGAGTGATGTGGTATCTCGGATGCTGGTAGACTGCGTTTGACATCGAGCACCTTTTCGAGCCTGATGGGCGGTACCGGGGTGATGCCGTTGCTCCGGGGAATGGCTTCGGCTTTGAACTCGTATGAGATCGAGACGAGAGGAGTTTCCATGCTGGCAGGTAAATGGCCCTCCATGAGCACAGAGAATGGGAACGAATGTTGGCCTAATGTGACACGGAGTCAGCTTATGAGATTTGCAAGGCCACCTCTCAAACATCACCTACCTCTCATCATCACCAAGGGGTGCTCGAGCATAGACCACTTTTTGATCTCGGTACACTGACTGGTGCACTCGGCACAGTGGTTGGCAAAAGGCTTCTTTTGCGATACCCGGATAGTGAGCGTCGCTGTAAACGATTCGATCTCCAGGGCCTCATCCTTGATGTGGAGAAAGAGCTGCCCGGATAGCAGAGCGCCAGTGCTGTTCTCGGCATTCCCGTACATGACGATGGGCGGAGACTCGAGCTTCCAGTCCAGCGAGGCGGGGGTGTGTACATGGCTCTCCTTGTTGGACCGCCCAAAATGCATGCCGGGGAACGAGAGCCGGTGGTGGTGCCCATGATCCTTTTCTTTGTGTGAATCCGAGGTAAAACTGCTGGTCCGGGAGTCGCCCATCTTCAAGCGTGGAACGTAGGGCGGAGCATGGGAATCGTCAAGCTCCTCTTCAGATGTATAGGCCACTAGCTCTGAGCCCGTACTTCTTCCGCTGCCGGGTGGGGAGGCCCGTCTCCGGGAACCCGAGGATGACTTTTTGGTGAAATTCGAAACTTGGTGCTCCAGGGAATGGGTCGACGACCGGAAGAAGTTGGCTACCCGGTGTGGCATGTTGGCTGTTCTATTATTAATTTCCAAGTTAGGGAAGCCCCTGCCAATGGCGGGGTGGGCTCGGGGCAGGCACGGGGCTACTACCGGCTGCAGGCGGCCTGCTGCTGGATGCGCCGCTTCTGCTGAGGCCTAGAAAGGCCTAGAGAATGCGGGGAAGGTGTCACGGGAGGATAGGTAGCTTGAGCGCTCCGCGCAGTGTGTGTGTCAGAGCTGCCGTGTCACCTGCGAAAGCCAAAACTGCTGAAAGTGGTCCAGTTGCTAGGTGTTGAGGTGGCGCCCTTGGTTTTCGTGGAAAATCCTCGTTGCGGTGGTTTTCCTTGTCCCCAATATCCATGAAATGTCAACAAGAGGTAGTTCGCCTTCTTCTGATTCGATTCAATTATCCTTCGACGCGTGGTATGTAATCGAGTGCCCGTGGCTCGTTTTTTGACTGGAAAGTGAAGATGGGGTCACCCAGTGTTGGGATCTGAGGGTGTGAAGATGTGAATAACAGCGTGGAGATGGGTGGTGGGATAACGTCTATGGTTTGAAAGAGCACGGCTATAAGTCTACCAACAATTCCTCAGAGGTCTGACGCAAGAGCAGGATGCAGGCTCGTCAGAGTATTTGTATGTCCCCGGGGACCAGTCCGGCCTTTTCCATCAAGTAATTATGTGTAATAGATGGCCAGGGCTTAAAGGGTTCCACCTGGACAGCCCACCACCGACCGAGCGAGCGGCAGGGCCGCGAACAAAACCGACCAGCTGGACCTTGTTGCTCCGCCATCGATCGATGCCCCTTGTTGTGTGAACCTTGTGGTCCACTTCTGGTCCACATCGTCTTGACAGCATGAGTCCAGGAAAGGCTTCTCATCATTGCGCAGCCAGGGTAGCACTTGTTCTGATGCTGTGTGCCCCGGCAGTTCTGAGTGCTTGATGAGTTTTGACAGTGACGTGGGCTCACATAGGTTGGGTGGAAAAATACTTGCACAAAGACAGACAGTGGTTCGTACCAAGCATCGATCTGGAGCACCCCTTACACTACCTCTTCCATGTGCAGGGCGGATCTTCACCTGGTCGATCCCGCATGTCAGTTCACTCCACTGCCCGGGCCAGTCAGCACCACAGTCGGTATCCATACCGAGTCCTCGCCGAAGCCGAAATCAGTGCTGAGTGAGACATCCGGAAAGCAAATGTCAGTGCTCCGAGTTTACTGAAGAGCCCCATCTCTCCAGGGAATAATGAGGAGAATGGCAACCACATGCTCCAGGTCTGCGATCTGCCGTCGTACCTTTCTTCCAACTTGCAAGTGAGTGGTGGATTGAGCTGGAGGCACGCTTTTCAGGTCACGGGCTAATGCTGAAACCCAACCTACTAGTCACAAGGCTTGCATGAGCTCACAAACTGGATGCCAGCTTTCAAGCTTCAAGCTCTTTGGGCTCCGCTGGAGAGACTGTCAAGGCAAAATCCAGGGTCACCTGGTGACCCAGTGACCTCTTCCCAAAGTCCTGGGGCTCCACCTCGAGGGAAAATTTTGTGTGCGGCAAAGGTTCTGTTCCATGGAATTGGCTTTGTTTGCCCCATGTTCCAAGCTTGCACCGAGTGCTTGGAAAGCGGCCGAAGAAGCCAAGCTCGAGTCGAACATTCGTCCCCCTTTCCTTTGTCCACTGCAAATTTCTCGCTGCTCCCCTGCAAGCTGACGTTTGTTGTGCAAGGAGACTGAAAAACAAGAGTTGTGCGGGAACCCTCGCCTGGATGGTATTTATTTTCCCCGCCATTTCTGCTTCTGCGCTAAGATCCAGCCCTATGACGCGATGCTCAGATATCTCTAAAATATTCGACAGTGCGTATATCGTATCTACGCTCGGTACTGGGTTATCCGTAAAATAAATAACACAGGCCCTCAGAGTACCGCGTGACATAAATCATCCAAAAGTCTTCCAAAACCACGTGTCTCTGCCAACTTCAGACTTCCTCGGAGATGGCATGTTCCGTCGGGCGTTGTGCGTTGCATCGAGCAGTCTGGGTGAGAGCCTCATGTGCCACCTGATGCCCAGATGCACCAGGTGCAGTTCCAGTTAGGTAATTCCAGGAACCTCCCAGCCAAACGATCTTTTAACCTGCAGGCCAACTCGGGCGGTTTACTGATGGTGTGTAAACGGAAACCTTGTCAAAGATGTCATTGGCCAATTCGTCAACTCCAGCAACAAAACGCCACCAGGCTGTATTCTGAGTACCAGGGCACCAGGGCTTCAGGCGGCCTGCGATGGGACGTTTGAGGAAAAAAACTGGGAAAAAACCCCAGTCATAATTCATGTGTTTGAGGCACCGGAAATCGCTGGGGTCGGACAAACTGGCTTTAGGACGGCCGAGTCCGTGATGTCGGAAGGAGCCGACATTTTATCCCTTTGGCTGGGCAAAAAGTCCAATTTCGGTGGGGCTGCTCTGCCACAAAATAAGCATGTTAGTGACAACGAAGTATAGCACCACACCCGCTAAGGGTCGCTATAAGTATAGTGCTTTTCAGGTACTATTTCTCTTTTTTTAGCACTTATTTAGCGGTTGTAGAATAGTTCGCTTAGAGATTGCTCTCCTATTGGCTCAAAAGTGGCCCCACCGAAATGGGACCTTTTTACCAGCCAAAGGGGTGCGGGGCACCGGGCCGAAACTCTCTCGGAAGTGGCACCCGCTACGGGGCCCCACCGACCTGGGGGTTTTTCCCCCGGACACTTGGGTCATTGACGGTCTCGCCAAAATAAAACTATCGAGTAAATATCGAGTAAACATTGAGAGCGCATCGTGGCCAAGACACTCGACGATCCTCGGCTTTCAAAAGCTTCATCCCATATGCGAGTCCTGGGTCAGTGGCACTGTGGCTAACCTACTGGCTTTGCAAAATGCAAGGCAACAACTTGCAAGATAATTGATATAACAGGATTCAGTGGCAGTGTGGCTCAATACTTTGTTATGTTGAGGACGTAAATACGCATCAATCCTCGCTCTGGGACTTCCTTCCTTGATCCATGGCTAGCTAGCGCCCTGTCAACGGATATGTCCCTGGATTCTCTGGATTCCCTGGATTCCCTGGATTCCCTGGATTCCCTGGATTCCCTGGATTCCCTAGATCCCTTGGGTCGAGAACGAAAGGACTCCACCATGTACCTGGTTCCGTTGACTTTCAACTGCGGTATGTGGAGTCTGGCAAGCAAAATTCTCTGATGCTCTCGCTGTGTTTCCCATCATAGTGGATTCTAGTCTCGGCTACAGCCGCTTATTGAAGGCGCGAGAACGATAGCTCAGCATCACACCTTTGGGAGAGGGTCGAAAACTAGAATACCACGATGAGACTGGTAATACTAGAATTCTCCAGAGCCTGAGACAACACCGTGATAGTCCAACACTCATCAAACCAAAATAAAAACGAATATTTCATGAATATCGGCGCCCCTGGTTTGGCTCTAATGTAGAACAATTGGGTTCACCATTTGGATTCAAGGCAAACAGAGATCTCTGGTATCATCTAAACAACTGCTCGTGACAGATCATCAAATTTGCTCATGCCTAAGCGCCTGCCATAACGACCAGGGAAGCTTCCAACTTTTCTTTACCTTGAAGGGGTCAAAGTTGGCGTTTTCCAAACGCTTCAGATAATCCCCGGCTGCAACAGCCTCCAGCAACACACCAAACCCACGCTTGATATCGGAACCAGCAGTCTCGACGTTGTGTGCAGCAGATGAATACACATGTTCGGCTTCACCTTCGTGTTCATAGTCGTGATCAGGCCCTTTTCCCAACCTCAGGTTCTTGAGCATCTCCCGGGCTGTAATAAGATGATCATTGGCACGCGTGGCGACGTGGAAAACAGCATCCTGAAGTCCCTCAGCGTTAGGACCCATTCGAAAGACATCTTCCTCTTTCAAGCCCGCATCCGCCATGACATCCAGGGGAAGCAGAAGCGCCGGGCTTCGGGTGCTCCCGAGATTGGCCCCTGAGGGACCCTGGATGGGCGTTGAAGGTGCCGCGAGCACTGGAATTCCCCGTAGTGTCGCGACAATGCCGCAAGCTTTGCCAATATGGCTGGCGAGGTGATCCATGTGGACAGACCGCATGGGCATGAAAGCCAGCGTCATGTACATCAAGGTCGCGTAGGTGTTCTCGGAATAGTCCTCCAGAGCGGCCAAACTGACGAAGGGCCTGTTCTCCATGTGCCGTTCCCTTGTTTTGAGAAACCTCAGCAGCCAGAATTTGAGAGAGCTGGCACTTCCATCCCCAGCCCTGGACTTCAATTGCGCAATAGCACTGTGCAACAAGATGGCGATAGGTTCTCGAGGCGGGCTTCCAGCAAAGACCCTCTCGATTGTGTCACGCCAGAACTGGATGCGCAGTCGGCCGATGGTGGGGTTGGAGACGGTTTCGGGAAGCCGAGCAAGCTCGAGATTGAGTGTCCGGAGCGCATGGTATGCATCGTTTGCTGACCGCGGAACAAACTGCCGTATCAAGTAGGTCTCATAATCGCTATGTCTGCAAAGAGGCGTCAGCCTCTTATTTGCCTCGTAGGTGGTGGATGGAGACGTACTTGAGCTGGTTTAGACAGTAGTCGCGGGACTGAGTCACATCGGCATCTGTGACAATGCCGCGACGGCATTCTCGAACCCATCGGGGGGCCGTCCACTTCAGGCCATGGCCAGCAGTTCGAATCGACCGATACATAGATAGTGTTTGTGAGGCGCCCTAGCGCAGTGGCTCCATCCTACAAGTCAAAGTCAAAACCCTTTCCATTCTGTTGCGGCGTTTTGGGTGAGGAACAGCAAACATACTGTGTACCTTGGGGATCAAAGCGTTGGCCATTTTCGCCAATTGCAACGGATCGCTAGGAATAATCGTCTTTGAACTTCAATGACGAAATAGCGGGTCCTGACCGTTAAATTAACTAGCAACACGGTCACCTGATTTTGTGGATCAGCAACGCCAAAATTCGCGGTCCCGTTGACTCGGCGCGTCTTCCACATGCAACCATGCAACGTTAAAGACCACGGATACGTACCGCCACCATCCTCTTGCTCAGCGACACCCACCTGCTTTCAATATGGACTTTGCCGACTCAGACGAACCCCCAAGCAAAAGACGCCGCTTCTTTTCCGGCGCACAACCTCAAGAAGAACATGCGACTCAATATGCGAACCTCTCGTCCCCACCACCAAATGACTTCCCGAAAACTGCTGCTACTTCCGACATGAATCCCGCCGTGATAGCTTTTGACCAACCTACCTTCGAGAGCTTCGTTGGCGAGACCGTCAGCCCCGACATCATCACCATCCTCAAAGAACATTGCGGGGACAATATCGAGAGGGCAATCAACCTCTATCTTGACGGCACCTGGAGGACCCTGAAAAGGAAGGCCCCGCCAACTGCCACGATGCGACCCGGCCCCAAGTCCCCCACACAAAGCAACAGAGCCAGTTTAAAGGTGCCTCACCAAGCGCCAGCCACATTCCACTCGATGCCTGAATCACGCTATATCGGCGCCTTTGGTGCCGAAGGCTGGGCAACACGAAGTGGCGCTGGTCTTGTGAAGCATGGAGATATCGTCATGATTGAACGTCATAAGATCCAGCCTCCCAAGACCAAAGTACAATCCAAGCTCACGGCCGCTACTGCGAGGAGGAACGATGTGATTGTCCGCTTCTCTGATAGGACTGGTCGAGAGATCGGCCGTCTGGCAAAAGAAACCGCTGATTGGGTCTCGACTTTGATAGACCAAAAGATATGCAAATTCGAGGGCATATGTGTATATGCTCCTGACCGGCTTCGGACAAACGACACTGTTTATCTCCAGCTCAGATGTTCGCTCTTGCGGTCTTGTTTTCTTGGAAGGGGGTTCCAAGTCGCCGATAACAGAGATGCCAGTCCGTTCGATCAAGGCGAGTCGACAGAGGAAAAGTGTTTGCGGCTGCGGCAGGTAGCTCTCGTCAGGCTCTTCCAGGAGATCAACCTGGTCCCAACCCGAGCAAATTCTGCCGCCGCCAAACATCGACGTCAAGAACTACTTCAGGCGGCCGAAATGGAGGATAAGAAAGAAAAGGAAAAACCAACAACCCGGTCAGAATCTCAGGACAACCCATCCTCTTCTCCGAACTCTGACGAGAACGAAGATGGGCAAGAACTAGAGCAAGACCAGCTTGACGCGCTCTACAAGAAAGCCCAGTCATTCGACTTCAATACGCCCGAGGCCGAGCCAGCTGATACCTTTGCCATGACTCTTCGTCCCTATCAAAAACAGTCTCTGTATTGGATGATGGCGAAGGAAAAGGACCAGCAAAACAAGGAGCATGAGGAGTCTATGCATCCTCTTTGGGAAGAGTACACCTGGCCTCTGAAGGACTACGATGATAAGGACCTGCCCCAGGTCCCCGATCAACCTGCATTTTATATCAACCCATACTCGGGAGATTTATCTTTAGAATTCCCGCGTCAAGAACAGCACTGTCTGGGGGGTATTCTGGCTGATGAAATGGGGTTGGGAAAAACGATCCAAATGCTCAGCCTGATTCATTCGCATAGGTCCGATGTGGCAGTGAAAGCACGGCAGTCTCCTCCTCACTCAGTTGGCTTTGTTAATCAGCTTCCCCGTCTGTCCGTCATCAATGGCGCAAGTATCGCAGCCAACGCCCCATGTACGACCCTGGTTGTTGCGCCAATGTCCCTGCTGGCCCAGTGGCAGAGTGAAGCCGAGAAGGCTTCAAAGGAGGGCACCCTGAAGTCCATGGTCTACTATGGAGCCGAGAAAAATGCTGATCTCTTGACCTTATGCTCTGAAGCCAACGCCCAAAATGCTCCGGATCTAATCATCACCAGTTATGGTGTGGTGTTGTCGGAATTCACTCAGATTGCATCAAAAGGTGGTGACAGGGCGACCACTCGTGGTCTCTTTTCACTCAACTTCTTCCGGGTTATCTTGGACGAGGCACACAATATCAAGAATCGACAGGCCAAGACTTCAAGAGCTTGTTATGAAATTACGGCGGAGCACAGATGGGCGCTGACGGGCACCCCGATTGTGAACAAGCTAGAGGACCTATTCAGCCTCGTCCGGTTTCTGCGGGTGGAGCCCTGGAATAACTTTTCTTTTTGGCGTACGTTCATCACGGTGCCCTTTGAATCCACAGATTTTGTGCGGGCCTTGGATGTTGTCCAAACGGTCTTAGAACCCTTGGTGATGAGGCGGACGAAGGACATGAAGACTCCCGACGGTTTACCACTGGTTCCACTTCCGCCGAAACACGTCGAAATTGTCGACATCGAGCTCTCCAAGGCTGAGCGCGACGTGTACGAGTATGTCTTCACTAGCGCCAAGCGCACATTCAATGCCAATGTGGAGGCAGGCACTGTGATGAAGGCTTTTACCAGCATCTTTGCCCAGATTTTACGTCTTAGACAATCCTGTTGTCACCCTGTCCTCGTTCGCCATCTCAGTGCCAATGCAGATGACGAAGAAGCTGCTGCCGCTGCAGACGCGGCTGCCGGATTGGCAGACGATATGGATCTCCAGGCCCTCATTGAACGCTTTACAGCGACGACAGATGATGCCGCCGACTCCAACGCTTTCGGCGCCCATGTGCTGAACCAGATCCGAGACGAGGCGTCCAACGAGTGTCCCATTTGCGCCGAGGAACCGATCATTGACCAAACCGTAACTGGGTGTTGGCATTCCGCTTGCAAAAAGTGCTTGCTTGACTATATCCAGTATCAAACAGACAAGAACGAGTTGCCAAAGTGTTTCCAGTGTCGTGAGCCTATCAACAACCGAGATTTATTTGAGGTTGTCCGTCATGATGATGATCTCGATGATGGAAGGCCTGGTGATGGGCCGCGTGTTACGCTGCAGCGCCTCGGGGTCAACAACTCTTCTGCAAAGATTGTGACACTCATCAAGAAACTACGTGAGCTGCGGAAGGGACACCCTACAATTAAGTCCGTCGTCTTCAGTCAGTTCACGTCGTTTCTTTCTCTCATCGAACCAGCTCTCACCCAAGCCAACATGCATTTCGTGCGACTGGATGGTTCAATGAGCCAAAAGGCCCGGGCCGCTGTACTCGAGGAGTTCAAAGAGTCCAAACGATTTACCGTGCTCTTACTCAGTCTTAAGGCAGGCGGGGTTGGACTGAACCTTACCATGGCAAAAAGGGTGTTTATGATGGACCCTTGGTGGAGTTTCGCAATCGAGGCGCAAGCTATCGACAGAGTACACCGGATGGGTCAAGAGGACGAGGTCAAGATTTACCGCTTCATTGCAAAGGGCAGCGTGGAGGAGAGGATGCTCAAGATACAAGAAAGGAAAAAGTTCATGTGAGTCTCTAGCCACCTCCAAGGCCCCTGCAATCAGTTCGCTGACATGAGTTACCCTTACTCGTAGTGCCTCGTCCCTTGGAATGATGTCAGACGAGGAAAAGAGGGTCCAGAGGATTGAAGACATCAGGGAGCTTCTTAGCTAGTCTTGATTGGAGGCTTATCTATCCTATACATTTTGGGCTCACGGCGCCTGTAGCTTTGTCGGTTTTGGCACACAGCTGCATCAAAGTGGCGTTGGGAACAGTAATAATATCCGGTGTTCCATTATCTCGCTCCCTGTTGTTGCTCGACTAATTCAGGGGCATGACACCTACGGCGCGGAACTCCCAAGAATGCTGCCGGATTGATCATGAACCAGGTCGTCACGACTCTCATCTCAAGCACCATCCCCGGATTCATCACTGTCATCGAGGAATGAGGAACGGTCAGGTAGGGTCGGAATCAGGCTGGTACACTGACCGGGCCTCCTGTTCTGGTGCCAGCAGGATGGAGTGGCACTGACTCAACGACGCTAAAGTGGTCGGCGCGTCAAGCGGTGACCTCGTCGATCCCGGTAGCTTTCAGCCAAGCGTGAACGACTCTGTTCACTCAAGCGGCACCTCCATTTAATCTGGCTCCGATACGAAACTGCGCAATATAAGTAAGTTATCATGCCAACCCGAACATGGTAAGAAGATCCAACAACCACGCTCCTTCTCCGCAGTCAGATTTCGCTGTTCAGACCACACACTCTTTCCAAATCGTACTACAAATCACCTCGCACACAATCATTACAACTTTGAAACTGTCCGCTTCAGCCACTCACACATTACAATAACTGGCCCCATACACTCTTTCCAAATTAAATCACCAGAATGAGGACCTCCGTTGTTTCCTTGGCCGTGTTCATTGTTGGTGCTCTCGCCAGCCCTATCAACATGGACATGGCCCGTGCCGAGCAGCAAGTTGAGGTGCCCGCTGCTCTCCAGATCCAGCTCCGGGACACGGAGTGTGCCGCCAAACGCAATGGAGACGAAAATAAATACAACCGCCACGGACACATGACGTACTACGAAGTCGGACCTGGTGCCTGTGGTCACGACGACAGTGGCAAGGGTTATACTCACAACATCGTGGCTATTTCATCGGCACTGGTGAGCGGTCAAGGTACCGGCGATGCTTGTGGCCGCAGGATTTCCATCAAGGGCCACGATGGCAAGAAGGTCACTGCCGTTGTCCGTGACAAGTGCCCTTCGTGCCCCCCCGGTGGGATCGATGTCAGCCCAAAGGTTTTCAAGGAGCTTGTGGGTAGTTTGGACGTGGGGAAGACTGAAGTGTCATGGACTTTCATTTAGATAATGTAACAGCAAAATTGACTGAACAGCACTCTCGTTATGTAGGTTTGTTGTGGCGGTCTGCTTTTTTTAAAAAAAATCAACGGCTCCAACTTCGATTTTACTTGCAGTGTGACTCGAATGTAGAGCATGTATAATTTGGCACACAAACTGTTTGTTGGTGCAGTAAGCGTGAAGATAATTTAAATATACTGAGCAATAAATAAGTAAAATAGCTGTCTACCTTGTATGTACGGTCTATGTATGTGTTTATCTAGATTGATATCAACGCTTTGGCACAATGCAAGATTAGCTATGTTCATGACCCGGGCGTCACTGCCCCACTACCGTTCCAGTTCTCATTCAGAACGAGAAGGCGATCATCACGGGGGATGATGCTTTCTTTCATGACTCCAGTGCCTCATCCCGCGCTAGATCATCCGCTATCAAAGTCGATAGCTGCCAGCCAATGCCTGAGAATTCCGCTCCTTGCCATCCGCGAGAAAGTACCGAGGTAGGTATTTTGGCCCCCCCGCGTCCTTCGCCATCCTATTACAGCTATTACTGCAGGCCACCCGGCCAGTATCTGAGCTTGCCACACATCCTTATTATAAGCTCTCGGAATCCACGCCTTTAGCTCCTCGATCTCGGTCGAATAGGACTCATCGGGGCCACATGCTTCCACGCAATGGGGTTGCCAACCGTCGCCTCATTGTTATTCATCGTAGGCTATCGCGACATCTGCGGATTGTAGGCGTACTGGCGGCTATCCCGATACACAGATCCAGGCTGACCACTTTCGCGATAGGTGCTCTCCCAGTCCCCTTGGACTGTTGAACCAGCCAGGCTGGTCATATGGGATGAGTGTAGCTCATCTCTCTCCGTGGTTAACCGTTCTTGTCTGATTTCAGTCGATATGAGCACATATCCAGAGCTTAGCAAAGGCCATGATACCCCGTTGCCTTGTCGAGAGTCGACGCGATGGTCATCTTGCTTGTTGGGTGTCACAGCGACACGGTGGTGCGAAGAGGCATCGAAGTTCTCGGCCAGTGTGTCGTTCTGCGAGAGGACTCTCACAGTGCCAGCTGAAGTTTCAAGGCCCTCATCACGGTTATTGCGCCGTATAAAGGTACGCATTCCCGACATAGTAGCACTTGGGATCTGGGGGAGGTCGCTGAGAGACTCCTCGTCACTATGCTGTGCCCTTTTTTCCCGCCATCGCCTCATGCGTTCGTGAAAGGAAAACAAAGCTCGCGATTTAGGGCTCGGGCCTGCCGCTCCTTTCCGCTCTTCTGAATTCTTGTTCGTTTGGAATGCGAGTAAGGTGCGGAAAACAGTCAACGAGCCCATTAGCACTGCGATAGTTGCTTCCATGAACTGCCAGAAGAACTCCCACGGGATATCGATGCCCTGTGCTCCTTTAATTTTGCTGGCCCTTGTGATGGCAATACATACCATGACCAAGGACAGGCAGAGAAACATCCCAAGGGCCACCTTTTGTCGGGTCCGGATCTTTGCTTGGTAGAGAATAATGATTGGGATACTAACAATCATGAGGTCGGTGGTTGCGTCCAGGCCAGTCACGACGCCGGTCAGAGATATGTAGAGGATGTTTTTTGAAGGGGAAAAACAGGAAACTACTCCTGATTAGTTGATGTCTATACAAATGAACACCGCTCTTGACTGGTGGGAGTAAGAAGTATTGAGAAGAACTTACGAGCCTTAATCCCAAATTCGGAACACAGAATAAATGGCTCTGCCACAAAGAAAAGGTACGAGACGATGGTGATCCCTACTACGGCCCAGTAATAGCGTTGGACCCTTGTCTTCCAGATCAATTGCCGGAAGAAGGCGAGAAAGGAGAATTTGACGAAGAAGATTGCGGTCCATGCAAGGATGAGGAAGGTGTGAAACTGCTGTGTTGCATGATTCAGAAGGTCCATCAAGAGCTCCGAACTAATTAGAAAGGCTAGTGCGGGGTCTTTTTGGAGCGCGGCCGAGAGATAGATGCGGTCGCAGCTGTGAAGAAGCAGGCCGGTTGTCACCGTTAGGGCTGTGGCTGCCATAAACAAGAGATAATCATCCAAAGATAATCGCCTCAGCGTCTTGAGGCGGATGGCTACTCGTGCAACTACCGACAGGATGGACAAGGCAAAGAAGACGCCCACTGTGACCTGCGTTGAGATGTCAGCTTGATATGTTCTCTTTCTCTGCAGGTGCCCTCATATACTTTAAGAGTGATCTTTTTGAGACTGGCATGGTCGTCAACAATCGCATCTAGTTCTTGCTGGGAAACCATTGTGCCTGGCGCTTGGGGTATCAACAAGAGATCGCGAGTGTCGACCAGGAGGATCTGGGGGGTAAGGAGCAGATGAAGAAGTGAGGTGGGAAAGCCAGAAGAGGCTTCGCACTTCTAAACACCCGACACTTGGTGATATGCCCATTTTCTCACGCTGTGCCACTCATAAGTCTTACACCCACGTACTCATCTTGCACCCTTCGTTGCCAATCCCGCGGCCCACACCTCCAGTAGAAATGGGATATCCTACATATGCGTACACCAAATAAGGCAAGGGGCTAGTTATTTTGGTCCACCTACGTCCACCCAAGTGGCACAGCTGGCCACGCTAGAAAGAATAGGACTAGGGTGGCCTATTCTAAGTGGTCATTATTGTGCCACAAGCGTGCCGGGTATGCGCCCAACAGACGCATGTCGACCACAAGACGCTGCAGCGATCACCATCACCAGTGACAGATGAGGGAATATTGATCACTTGCAGTAGACAAGTGAAAATGCATTTGCCCAATCTTGTCTTTGTCTCCATTCACAGTACTGGTATCCGTTCAACAACCAACCTCCCGTCGGGTGCTCTTGAAGATATGACGCGGGTGAGATTGAATTTCATCTTTTGCAAGGCTCCAGATCACCTATATTTGTCGAGGCAAGCCGATTCTCAGCGGTTCTTTTATGGTTGCAGGTTATCAAGGGACCTCCAGTTAAGCGCTTATGACCAGCATTGGTGGGGGACTCAATGAGATCTGGAGGCTGTGCCGATTCTGGGCCACAAGGGCTGGGGTTTGGATTGAACTCCAATGTAACCCCGCAATCCAATCGGCATTCGGGCACCAACTCATTGCCCTGCTGGTGGGTGATGGTACGGCTATGTGCAGACCGAGCTGGCGGTGGCACAGTCTCACCCGGCAAGACGGAGTGGCGCAAGATAACCACCCAATACGTCGGGTTTCCCGAACACAATGTTGTACAAGAAGATCCAGAAACGCTGCCTTCGTCAAGATCCTCATCAGTTACCCAACTTGCTGACTCAACCTGGTGATACCCCAAATTTACCTTGCACAAATTCGGCCCCCCCCCCACCACCATTCCCATCCCGTCAATCATCATGACCTTTGCTGTCGACCAGGCCGACCTCGCGTGGAGCAGACTGTTGCACTCCCTCGAACGGGAGCCAGGTCCCCTACACAGCACCCACGAAGCATTTACTTTCATTATCATACTATTCTTCCCATTCGCAGTCCGATACTATGTGGAGCTGTTTATAAACCACCGCCTATATTTCGACAAAAACGCTCGACGGGCCCAATGCTCCTCCTCCAACCTTGTCATTCATCAATATCACGACCGGTGACTTGCTTGAAGATGCGGCTTCTCCCAGAAAACTTTCGCAGGCGGAATGATTCTTCTTGACCGACTTCAATCAACCACCTCTACCATAGCTTCCTGGCCACATTTACCTTGAAGCTATATTACCCGGCTCGTTCCAAGCATGTGACGGTGTTGGCCCTCCAACATATGTGAGGCCAACAGGGGTCAGAAGAGATATACCAGTCATATATTGTAGCTAGATATTGCCACCCGGACCGTGTCTTCGGGGTATGAAAGGGCAAAATACCGCTGCTGTAGCTCGGAATGATAGATCCTAGAGGACCTGCTATTCCGTGCTACAAGCAACACATGAATGAGCAGTTCCAGGCTATGAGCCAAGCCTGGCAGCAAAGATATATGTAGGGACAACAAGCTAGAGTTCACGTCACCCATGACGAAGCATAGTGGGTGACAATAAGCGCGAAGAGCCTGTTTGTTGAATAAGACGGATGTGTGTATATAGAGTGGTGACTAAGTGAAATTGAGAGACTTCAGAACTAGTTACGCAGAAGAGACGTGGTCTATTCTTGCCGAATCAGCTGTCAACAAATCGACACAAGCCGGGCTCGGTGCGACGGCTTGACAAGACTCTCTGGTTTATTCATCGATTGTGCGGAAGACTGTGAATGTGGTCTTTCCAAACTCCTTGTCCAGTCTGCTCTGTAGTTTATCAAGAGTTTCCAAGTCGGCCCAACGGCCATGAGGTCGCCTGAGTCAGAGAGCTTGAGTCGCGTCAGCTCAAATGCGAATATCGTGGCCTTCCCTTCGCTGTCTCCAGTCTCAAGCCCAACACTCAGCTCAACAACCCAACCCCGCCCTTTGTTGCTTTCGGTTTTGACATTGGCACCGCAGATCGACTTGATACCCGTTACCATGAACGCAGATGCTTGGTCTTGCTCGCCTTCAAAAATTGCGACACGCGTTCAGTCTCAGGTATGACTTTGAGCTTGAGCTCATCGCTAAGCATGAAGGACGATGTCTGCAAACCCTGAATCAAGTAAGTAAGGATTGGTCTTTTGCGGTCATTGTGGAATAGATCTTCGTTCCCAAGACCAAAGAGGTTGATAAAGATACTAAAAAGTGCCGTAGGATGGTCTGGTTGGTGGCTTCTATTTATGAAGTGGGACTTCGTTACCGTAGTGGCTTCAACTGGGGAGGATGGGTTGAAGAGCGTCAGTTGGGGGTGCACTGGATCTGCAATAATGCTGCCGAGAGTGATGGCCCCCTCAGAAAGGTGCCATCCCGATGTGAGAAAGTATGTGTTTCCCACTTCTTGTTGTTGTGACATGGCCCCCGAGAGAAACGAAAATTTGCGTCTAGAATTTAGGTTCGAGTGGGGTTGCCCTGAGGAGAAAGATGCAGGGTGTTATACTCATGAATGCGAAACGCAAGTCATGGATTGCCTCCTATGTGGTGACATGGTGTGACAGTAGAACAGCCGACTCTGGATTTCATCTTCACTTCAGGCTAAATAAAGATAGGTAAGCTAGCTTAACGTATATTATAAGCGAGTCGTACATATAAGCGAGTCTTACATATAAGCGAGTCGTACATATAAGCGAGTCGTACAGTCTCCACCACGACGCGTCCTCTTTACACCTAACATCAATTTTTTCCACAACCCAATATGCCTCCTACTTCAAAGGAAGCCAGGATACTCCTAGCCCTTGAGGCTCTTCGAATCAATGAAAAATTAAGCCTCCGAGCTGCAGCTAAGCTCTACAACGTACCAGCTATGACTCTCTCTAACCGACGCGCCGGCCGGCCTGCACGACGCGATATAACACCCAATTCGAAAAAGCTGACTCAATCGGAAGAGGAAGCTATTGTCCGATATATTATTGAGCTATGTACGCGAGCTTTTCCACCAAGATTGCGTAGTGTAGATGATATGGCCAACTAACTGCTACGCGTACGCGACGCGCCCCCTGTTGGCAAGCCCTGGTGTGACGAACCCCTATCCAGAACCTCTGAAAGGGATACTGGTTGAAGGCACTTCTGAATAATCCTGGTTCGGTGCAGCTAAACAGTGCACAACAATGGCTTGTCTCAAATCACAATAGTCTGAATACCAACGATTGTGACTTGTATTGCATACTGCGGAACTGTCTATCTACACCAGCCAGTTCCTCCGTATATATAGACTCTATGCCAAGCCTGGCACTGTCCTGGATCGATAGACTCGACCATCGATCCTATCGATACTGTCCCTTTTGGGATTGACTCTTCTGGATCGTGACGAGCTGCTTGCTACTGTCCTACGGTTTACCATCATTATGAAGCGTGCTTGTTCCTTCTGCGAAAAACGTGGTTTCTCCTGCAAGATTTCCCCTTCCGTTTCTGAGCGTTGCGCTTCCTGTATACAGCATAACCCATCCCTCTGCGACGCTCGTGGGTTGTCCGTCCAACAGCTCCGCAAGGTCATCTCCCAACACGACCAGCTGGAGACGGAGATGGCACAGGCTGAGTCCCAGCGCGCGGCCTTGGATCAGAAAATCAACCGCTTATGCTTGCAAAAACGAATGTGGTTCGAGCGAATGGCTGCGGCCGTCTCCCGTGGCCTCGACAGTGTCGAAGAGTTGGAGCGTGTTGAGCAGGAGGAAGCTGCGCTGGCCGCACAGGCTACCTCGTCGTCTCGCGACGCTCCCTCTCCTGCCCCTGCTCCTTCAGATCCCCAGGACCATCCCGCGGCGGAGTCTTCCGCCATCGTTCCTTCCAACTTCTCTATCCTGGATCCTTCCCTGGGCCTTGACTGGCCTTCCGACCTTCCTCTGGATCTCAACACGGCCGGTCCTTCCTTCCTGACCGCGTCAGATACCGCCAGTGGCGCGCCTTCCACCTCCCAAGGTGGTTGAGACGCGTGGCACTACTTGTATCTGGGTCCTCTCATACCTTCCAACCTTGTGGTGTAGCGTGTAGCACGCTGGCCACTGTGTCGAAGGTATGGGTTCGATTCCCGTCAAGGTTCTGTGTCCAAGTTCATGGACACAGTCCGTGGACTTGGGTGCTTATCTTTTGCTTGCTTGGGTTTTGGCCGGTCTGGGTACTGCCGGTGGAACTCTTTTTGCTTGTCTAGGCAGTTGAGATTTGCCTCTGGTTCCCACGAATTGTCTGTAGCCGGATACCCTAACCAACTGACCAAATATTCCAATTGACCTCTGTTGAACCGTGAATCCAGTATCTCTTCCACATCGTACTCTTCTTCTTCGTCCTCCGCCACCTCCTGTGTATTGGCCTTACTTGCCGGTGGTGCGGTCTCCAGAAGTGAGATGTGAAAGGTGTGTGACCGTAGACGCATCGTACTGGGTAGCTCCAATTCGAATGCTGTCTCCGATATCTTCCTCTTGACCTTGAATGGGCCCACTCTCCTGTGGTCCAGCTTCTTACTAGGTCTTTTGGTGCATAAATTGCGTGTGGAAAGGAATACCACGTCCCCCCTCCTAAGGCGAGGTCCCTCGAGCCTTTTGGTGTTATAGTATTTCCGCATCCTTTCCCTCACAAACTCCAGTTCTTGCTTAAGCTTGCCGTGGAGCATGTGTAGCTTGTCTGCCTTGACCCCAGCCCTGGGTACCTCCACTTCTGGTCCCTGTCGTAGGTCTGCTTCATATCCAAAGTTCGCGAAGAACGGCGTGGCTTTGGTCGTCTCTGTTGGCGATGTGTTGTATGCCAACTGTGCCGTAGGCAACAGTTCAACCCAATTATCTTGCTCGAAATTGATGTAATTCCGTAGGTACTGTTCCACAATTTGGTTGAGCCGTTCCGTCTGACCGTCTGTCTGAGGGTGGTAGGCCGAAGATGCCTTACTCACTACCCCTAGCCTCGTCATCAACGCTTTCCAAAACTTCGATACGAACTTAGTGTCGCGGTCCGTGATAAACTCCTTTGGCCATGAGTGTGTTGCTGTAACATGCCGTAGTACCACATCCGCTAACTGCTCTGCCGACCAGGTCTCCTTGTAAGGCAAGAAGTATGCCCACTTCGTAAGCCTGTCGACTACCGTCAATATACTGTCGTACTTGACGCCGGTTGCCGTGTCTTTTGACTCTGGTAGCTTGGTGATGAAGTCCATCGTGACTGAACTCCATGGTCGTTCCGCTACTGGTAGTGGCTCCAGAAATCCGTAAGGCTTGTGCCTTGTAACCCTTGTTCTCTCGCACGTGTGGCATGACTGGATGGCTTCTTTGACGTCGTCCTTGATCCTTGGTCAGTCAAAGTGCTGCTTGATCTTTTCCATGGTCTTTGCGATACCCATGTGTCCTCCGAGCTTCGATCCGTGAATTTCCATCACCAGTGTCGTCCTGTCACCTGGCTTCACGTACGCTCGATTCTTGTACCACAGTCTTCCCTGACTGTCTTTTTGGATGCCTTGTGGCTCCAACTCTTCCTGCCAGTATTGCTCCGTGATATCGTCGCCCAATTTCCCTTGGTACTTGCTGGAAGTGGCCTGCTCACGATACACTGCGCAACACTCCATCCACGGCTGAAGTGGATGCTTGAGAGTGCCGTCTGGCGTCTCCTCAAGTAATGGTGGTGACTCCCTAGGTGCATCCTTGTGGTGGTCGGCTCGCCGGCTTAGTGCATCTGCCCTGGCGTTCTCCGGACCCTTCTTGTAGTTGATCTGGAAATTAAATTCCGAGAGAAACTCTGACCATCGTGTTTGCCGTGCGTTGAGGACCTTTGTAGTGGTGAAGTATCGCAGGTTCTTGTGATCCGTATAGACCTGTACTTCGTAGTTGGTGCCACTGAGATATGGCCTCCATTCCTCAAACGCTTCGATGATGGCGAGTAGCTCCTTATCGTGGATTGGGTAGTTCTGACGTGCCCCCTCTAGCTTCTTCGAAAAGAAGGCTACCGGGTGTAGCTTTCCGTCGTCATCTCGCTGGCCCAGTTGTCCACCGATCGCATAGTCTGATGCATCAGCCTCGACCTCGAATGGTCGATTGGGGTCTGGCAATTTGAGCACCGGGTCCTTCAAAATAGCTTCCTTCAGCTCCTGGAAGGCCTGCTCTTCTTCCTGCCCCCACTGGAACTCCACGTCCTTCTTGGTCAAGTGGTTGAGTGGCCGCGCAATGTCTGCGTAGCCCCGGATAAACATCCGATAGAAATTTGTAAACCCCAAGAATTCCCTGACGTGTGTCTGTGACTGCGGCGTAGGCCAGTCCTTGACTGCCGCAATTTTCCCAGGTTCCATGCGAACCTCACCTGGCGATATTAGATATCCCAGATATACTGTTTTCTGCACGTGGAACTCGCTCTTTTCCTTATTAACTGAGAGTCCGGCTCCGTGTAGCGCGTCGAGTATCTCTCGTACGTGTCGCTTGTGCTCCTCCAGAGTGCGTGAGTAGATGAGAACGTCGTCGAGATAGCACACTGCTGTCTTGTCGAGGTACTTCCGGATCGTGTGGTCAACGAGAGATTGGAACGTCGCGGGCGCATTGGTCAACCCGAATGGCATCACGAGATACTCGAAATGACCATAGGGTGTGCGAAACGCTGTCTTCCATTCATCCCCTTCCTTGATCCGTATATGGGCGTACCCGACAGGCATATCCAAGCGTGTGAAGTATCGCGCCCCAGCTAGTTGACTCCGTAACCTGGATATCAACGGTAGCGGGTAGCTGTTTTTCACCGTCTCGTTATTCAGCTGGCGGTAGTCCACACACAGTCGCAAGCCACCGTCCTTCTTCGGCACGAAGAATACGGGGTATCCTGCTGGCGATGTGGACTCCATGATATGTCCTCTCTTCAAATTCTCGTCCAAGTACTTCCGTAGCTCCTCACTCTGCTTGTCGTTGGTGTGATAGACCTTAAATAGCCGTAGATTGGCTCCTTCTTTTAACTTGATCTCGTGGTCCCACGGTCCTCGCTCTGGAAGTCCCTCCAAATGCTTGGCCGTGAAGGCTGGGTGTCCTCGATATTCCACCGGTACCGCCTTTTTCTCGCCTTTCTCCACGTTATTGTAATAGGCATACTTGTTGACCTCCGATATCTCCACCAACGTCGTTAACCCTACTTCTTCGATCTTGCCGCCTGTGTCGATGGAGTACACCATTACTTCTTGGGCTCCTTGCGGTGGTGCCGTGGAGGGTGCTTGTCCCGCACTCTGCTCCATGCGTGCTCCTGATCTCCCATCGTTGGCTGGATACTTCCAAGGTTCTCTTGGTCGTAAGTGGCCACCATCCCTCCAATCGATGTCTGGGTTGTAGTCTTCATGCCACAGTTGCCCTAGGATCATATCCTTCGAGGGTCCCATATCCACAATGTCGAATATAACTGAAGTTGTTTTTCCTTCGACTGTGATGTCCAGACGTAGTGTTTCTCTGTAGACCTTTTGCGTCGGAAATGGTCCTTGTGTGACGATCCATTCCTTCTTTTTCTTCCATGGTATTTTGGCCTAGTGCACGAACTGTGGCGAAATTAAGTTCGTCTCCGCACCTCCGTCTACCAGTGCCACCGCCTGGATATCCTTCCAGTGCGCTGTGACCCAGAGGCGTTTGTCTTTCTTGCCTCCTCTTCGTGCGGCAGCGACCTCGCTGACGAGCATGGGGTCGTTGTCCCACACCTTCGTCTTACGCCGATGCTTCCGAAAATGTCGTTCGTGGTCCGTTAGAGGTTGCCGGCCCGCGCGAAGGGCCGCGAGTCGTTTCCCAAGCGGTTATGTCGTTCAAGAGCGTCCTCCTGCCCCGGGTTGTCCAGCAACACGAAGTCTTTCAACCATACCCGCCTAGCTTCCTCCCATCTTCCGTCTCTTACTTTCCTGGCATTTTGTCGAGCACACCTTTGATAGTACCTTCGCTGCTTGGCCGATGCCTTAGGCTCGGTGGCCTGGTGGTATTGCCTGACCTTCTGCCGTAAATGCAGCGCGCAGTCTGGAGTTGAGCACCACCGCAGTGCCATCCCTAACCCCAAGACTTCGCTATCAACCGTGTACCTCTCGTTTGTGTACCCGAGGCAGCATGCTGCCCACCTCGGCGTGAACTGGATTACTTGTAACCCGTTCTCCAGTTGAGCTGCTTTTCCTGTCTTCCACAACAGGTAGTCGTCCAACTCCTCATTGGCTTTTTCCCATCTTGCCATCGTCTTCCTAACTGGCTGTGGCTTGCCTTCCTTGCCCACCTTGCGTACCGGCCAGTGGCCGTGTAGCGACTTGCTTTGGTGGTGCTCCACACATCCGTGCGTAATACACTGGAACCAAGGTACTCTCCGATGCTCCGGATACCTGGGGTGAAGTTGTGCCGTATCTCCTTCACAGGGTATATACCTCGTGAGTGTGGGTGTATCTCCTGGTAACTTCGCGATCCCAATGCTGGCGACCTTCTTATCCTTCCAGTATTCTTCCCAGCTCTTATACTCGAGCTTCTTAGGCCATGCTTGTATGACGGCGATCCTGTGCTTGCCGTATTGCTTCCCTGGTATCGTCCACCGGGTAGGTCCCTCCCATTGCGTGGGGTTATCGTCCTTAGTGACCTCCGTGGCGATTTCTGTAGTGACTCGTGCCACTTGCTCCAGTAATGCCTGTATCTGAAGATCTCCTTCTTCGTGCTCCGCCTTCAGCCTTTCCACTGCTTCCCGCAGCTCCTGGAACTCTGCTTCCTCTTGTTCGGCGTGCCAGTAGGAGTCCTCCTCGAAGCTTACCGCTTCGTCTTGCTGGTACCCAATGGCTGCGACCTCCACAACCCTCGGTCCCTTCGATGTGGTGGTTGACGCGATCTCCTTTTTCCATCCGAGTCGCTTGGGTGCCCTACAGTCCTTTTTGAAGTGTCCTGCCTTGCCGCAGTTGAAACACTTGAGGTTGTCTCTGCCCTGGCCCCGGCCTTGCGACCTCTGTTGCTGAATAGCATCGACGTCCATCGGTCCTGAGTGTGTAGTGCCGGAGTAGCTGGTGCTGGGATGTTTCCGTCTGCGCTTGTCGTTGGGACGGTTATTGCCAAAGTGTCCCTTACTGCTGTAGTTACCTCGATTGTTGCCTCTCCTCTCCGTACGACGCTGGAACTGCTGATCGTCGATCCGTATGGCCATGGCGATGTACTTGTCGATAGTGTCGGGCCTCGACTCCTTGTACAACTCATCCTTCACCTCTTCCTTGAGGCCGTTGTAGAAGAGCTGCATCAATCCCTCATCGTTGATGGTGCTACGCAGGCTGTCGATCTTGAATTGAGCCGCGTAGTCAGCCGCTGAGCGCGTCTGACGCAGGCTTGCGAGCCTCCCCTGCGCGCGCCTTGCCTCATCGTACTCCCCAAACACCTCCTTGAGCTTAGTCTCGAAGACACGATAGCTCTCGAAGCATTCCACGGTAATCTTCTCTTGGTCCCCCGGCTCCTGCTCATAGTAGTCGTCGAGGATGGGCTCAAACCACGCGAGAGCCCTGTCCTTGAGTCGGGTAGCCGCGAAGATCACCTTCGACTCTTCGTTGGTGAACTGGTCTGGGTATTGACGAAAATAGGTCTTGAGCTGGATCAAGAATCCTCCAAGCTCTGCCTTTCCTCCTCCATAGCGCTCCGGTGCCGGGAACTTGACGGTCGACTTAGACGCAGTCGAAATGGCGAAAATCTGATCCTGGGTTTGCTGAGCCTCGTCCTCGAGTTCCTTAAGACGCTTGATGACCTGCTCTGCGGTAGAGGGCATAGGTCTGGTGCTGGTGGAAGGTCCCTCGGTGCCTGGGCTAGGCGGGACGCCTCCCATCTGAACGTTCTCAGGTCCGGCCATGGTGGTGAAAAGACGCCTTCAACTTATCCGTGACAGAGTTGAAATGAGTATGCAACGTGTGACGAACCCCTAACCAGTATCCCTTTCAGAGGTTCTGGATAGGGGTTCGTCACACATCTACAATACTGTACTTAGCCTTAGTGTTCCGTACGAGCGCAAACCACTCGGCAATGACCTTTGGATCCTCGCACTTAGCCCTCTGGTAGTCGTATCTACGCGTAAAACGCTTACGGAGCTCTGGTTGGCGTTTAACAAATCGATGTACCCAGAGCTTGCCGACAGGGGGCGCATCGCGTACGCGTAGCAGTTGGTTGGTCATATCTTCCATACCACGCAATCTGGGTGGAAAAGCTCGCGCACATAGCTCAATAATGTATTGGACAATAGCCTCCTCTTCTGATTGAGTGAGCTTCTTTGTACCGGGCGTAGTATCGCGTCGTGCAGGCCGGCCAGCGCGTCGGTCGCGGAAGGTTGATGGTGGTATATTATAGAGCATAGCTGCGGCTCTGAGGCTTAATTTTTCGTCCTTTTGGAGAGCTTCAGGGGCTAAGATTACCCTCGCTTCCTTTAAAATAGAAGGCATATTGGATTGTAGAAAAATTGGATGCAAAGTGCAATGAGGACGCGTCGCGCTAGGGAGTGCGCGACTCACTGATATGCACGACTCACTGATAATGTACGTTAAGTATAAATGTATTATATTAGGTAGCTTTAATTCGAATACCGTCTCCGATAATTTTTTAAAAATTTTAAATAGGCCTATTGTCCGATAGTTTAACCTCTTACTAAGTTTTTTGATAGATAAATTACGCGTAGAAATGAATACTACATCTCCCTCTTTAAAGCAAGGTTCCTCGAGCTCTTTAGTATTATAATATTTTCACAATCTTTCCATTATAAACTTTAATTCCTTTCCACATATATTATAAAGTATATATAATTTACTTACCTTACCCGTAGCTCTAGGTACCTCTATACCGGGTCCCTAGCATAGGTTTACTTCTTATCCGAAATTTATAAAGGATAATATTACTTTTGTTATTTCCCTTAACGATTATATATGGAGTAACTCTGCCGTAAGTGATAACCTAACTTGGTCGTTTTATTCCTAATTGATATAATTCCGTTAATATTATTTTACGAGTTAGTTAAGCGGTTCCGTTTGACTATTTATTTAAAGGTAATAGGCCGAAAACGCTTACTTTATCACCTTTAGTTTCGTTTTTAACACTTTCTAAAATTTCGATGCGAAGTTAATATCGCAATCCGTAATCAACTTTTTTAACTATATATATATTACTATAATATACCATAGTACTATACCCGCTAATTATTTTGCTAACTAGATTTTTTTATCATGTAAAAAATGTATTGATTAAAAAAGTATATTAACTACCGTTAGTATACTACTATATCAATCCCGATTACTATATTTTTAGATTCCGGTGGTCTAATAATAGGTCTATTTTAATTAAACTCTATAAACGTTTTACTATGATAGTAATTTTAGAAATCTACAAAACTTATACTTTATAATTTTTGTTCTCTCATATATATAATAAGTTATAATCAAATAGCCTTTTTAATATTACCTTTAATCTTTAGTTAGTTAAAGTACTACTTAATTCTTTTAACAATTTTTACGATACTTATATATCTTTCGAACTTCGACCTATAAATCTCTATTATTAATTCTATCCTATTACTTAGTTTTACGAAGATTCGATTTTTAAACTATAGTTTTCCTTAACTACTTATTTTCAATATCCTACGGCTCTAACTTTTCTTATTTATTTTACTTTATAATATCGTTCGTTACCTAGCATCCCTTAGTATTTATTAAAAGTAACCTATTTACGATATACTATGTAATATTTCACTTACGTTTAACGTAAATACTTAAAAATATTTTCTGGCGTTTTTTAAGGTAATAATAGTAACTTCTTAGTAGTCGGTTCGTCGGTTAAATACGTTTATCATAGCATTTTCCGAACCCTTTTTATAATTAGTTTAAGAATTAAACCAAAAGAAATTTTAACTATTATGTTTACTATATATTAAGGACTTTCCTAGGGATAAAATATTATAAGATTTTATAATCTATATAAATCAATATTTTGTAATCTACATAAATTAATATTTTATAATGAATATCATTAAGATACAACTATTGCTTTTTAAACACTTTGATAATAATAAATAATTCTTTATTATAGATTAGGTAGTTTTAACATATCCCTTTTAATTCTTTGTAAAAAAGTTGATACATATGACCTTTTATTATCGTTTTACTAATTTAATTATCCATCGATTATTCAGATTAATATATTAATTTTAACTTTAAACGGTTAATTAAGGTTTGGTGATTTAAATACTTGGTCTTTCAGAATAATTTCTTTTAGTTCTTAAAAAGTTCATTTTTTTCTTACCCTTACCAGAACGTTACGTGTTTTTTGGTTAAGTAATGAAATAGCCGTACGAATACTTATATATTTTCGTATAGATATCCGATAAAAATTTATAACCCTTAGAAATTCCCTAATATATGTTTATAACTACGGCGTAAGCTAGTTTTTAATAACCGTAACCTTTTAGGGTTTTATATCAGCTTTATTTAACAATCTTAAATACCCTAAATATACTATTTTTTATACATGAAATTCGCTTTCTTTTTTATTAATTCAGAGTCCGGTTCCGTGTAACGTATCGAGTATTTCTCGTACGTATTATTTATATTCCTTTAAAATACGTAGGCAAATAAAATTGTATTAAAGTAATATACTATTATTTTATCGAGGTAAATCCGGATTATATAATTAACGATAGATTAAAATATTACGGGCCAATTAGTTAGTCCGATTAGTATTAAGAGATATTAGAACTAACCATAGCGTATATAAAACGCTATTTTTTTTACTTATTCCTTTAATCCGTATGTAAATATATTTAAGTGTATAAAGTGTCATATTTTTACTCATTAGCTTTATAACCTAGATACTAATAATGGTAAATTAGTAACTTTTTATTATTATTTACTTAGCTGTAATTTATATATAATCATAAGTTATTATTCTTTTCCGGTACGAAAAATGTAGGATATTTTATTAGTCTTATAAGACTCTTGAAAATATCTTCTCTTTATATTTTCGTTCAAATATTTCCGTAATGCCTTACCTTACTTATCGTTAGTATAATAGATTTTGAATAATTGTCATTTAACTTCTGTTTTTAATTTAATTTCGTAGTTCTACAGTCGTTACTTTGGAAGTCCCTCTAAATGTGTAAACGTAAAGGCTAAGTATCTTCGATATTTCACCGGTACCGCTTTTTTTTTATCTTTCTTTACATTATTATATTAAGTGTACTTATTATCCTCCGATATCTCTACTAACGTCATTAATTTCATTTCTTCGATCTTACCGTTTATATCAATAAAGTATACTATTACTTTTTAGACTTTTTACGGTAGTAGCGTAAAGGGCACTTTTCCTATATTTTACTCTATATATACTCCTAATCTCCTATCGTTAATTATATATATTTAAAATTCTCTTAGTCGTAGCTTTTTACGACTCTTTTAATCAGTATTTAGGTGACAGTTTTTATACTATACTTACTTTAAGATTCCATTCTTCGAGGATCCTTATTTTTTATATCGAATATAACTGAAGTTATTTTTCCTTCGATTCCAATACTCAAAGGTAGTTTTCTCTGTTGACTTTTTACGTCGGAAATAGTTTTTGTATTACGATCTATTCTTTTTTTCTTCTATAGTATTCTAGCTTAGTATATAAATTGCGGTGAGGTTAAATTTGTTTTTGTACTTTTATTTACTAATACTACCGCTTAAATATCCTGTTAGTACGCTATAACCTAGAGGCGTTTACTTTTTTTAACACCCCTTTATACAGTAACGACTTTACTAATAAGTACGGGTTATTATTTTATATTTTCGCTTTATACCGGTACTTCCGACGATACTTTTCGTAGTTGTCACAAACCTGGTATATGGACAAGAATAACGATTGGTCGTGGAACCACGGGAGCAGGGGCCAAGCGGGGAAGCACCCAGGGGAGCCAATCACAGCACAGGAAGACTGATCAGTGCGATCAGTGCACTGATCAGACTGATCACGATTTGGGAAGGTCTATATATACGGAGGAACTGGCTGGCGTAGATAGACAGTTCCGCAGTATGCAATCACAGATTGTATTCACGGTATCTTGTGTCTACATTGAGACATCTTGTTGTGCACTGTTTAGCTGCACCGAACCAATTGTCAGAAGTTACCTTCAACCAGTATCCCTTTCAGAGGTTCTGTACAGGGGTTCGTCACAGTAGTCCATTAAAGGTTGCTGACCCCGGCGAAAGGCCAAAAGTCGTTTCCGAAGCAGTTATATCGTTTAAAAGGGTTTTTTATTCTACGTTATTTATTAACGCGAATTCTTTTATCACTATTTTTAGGCCTCTTCGTACTTTCCGTCCTTGATATTTTCATCTAGCTTACCTCCGATTACGCCTTCGTTACGTAACCGTTATTTTAAACTCCGCTATTAATTAATAATACCTCTTAACTTTCTCTCGTAAATATAGCGCGTAGTCGGGGCTTAGGCGCTACGCTAATATTACTTCTTCCTACTAAGTTATACCGTCGTCTTTATTTTCTTAGTTTATATACTTGAGGTAATACCCGCGTAGTTAAATATAAACTATATTACTTAAAAGCAACCTTTTAATTTAACTGGGTGCTAAACCTTTTATAAAGAGTAATTGTTTAGTTCCTCCAAAATCTATTTCCATTTAACTATAGTCCTTATAACTATTTATAACTCACCTTCCTCACTTACATTACGTACCGGCTGATAGCCGTACAGCGATTTACTTACTAATATTTTATATATCCGTATAGGATATATTAGAACTAAAGTATTATTCGCTATACCGGATATTTGGTATAAAGTTATACCGCGTTTCTTTTACAGGGTATATACTATATATGTGAAGAACCCCTATCGAGAACTTCTGAAAGGGATACAAGTCCAAGGCGCTTCGAACAGTGCTGGTTTGGTACAGCTAAACAGTGTACCACAAACGGCTTGTCTCAATCACAATAGGCTGGATACGAACAACTGTGACTTAAACCTATTACATACTGGCTTGGGGTGCCGCTACAGGCCTGAGGGTATGAGTGAGGAAGTGGGCTCATGTCACGAATATGATGTGGACACCCAAAAGGAACAACCAATAGGAAAGAGGTGGCACGGCAGCCAATCAAGAGAAAGGAGGATAGACCAATAAGAGGTGGATCATCCGGGACATGAAGAAATCATGAGTGATTCCTGGGAATCGCTCATGATCCTTAAGAGTCGGTCATGATCCGGGGAGAAACAGAATGATCCAGGCTTGGCATTAGGTGTATATATACGGAGGAACTGGCTGGTGTAGATAGACAGTTCCGCAGTATGCAATTTCAGATTGTATTCACGGTATCTTGTGTTTACATTGAGACATCTTGTTGTGCACTGTTTAGCTGCACCGAACCAATTGTCAGAAGTTACCTTCAACCCGTATCCCTTTCAGAGGTTCTGTACAGGGGTTCGTCACAGCTCACGAAGGATTTAGGGGGCTTCAGGGGTCATGTATAAAAAGCAGTCTGCTTCTCACATTCTATTTTAGACGGATCACCGACTTATTTCCTTTAAAAATTTGTGCTTTGCACGCGTGCTGGCAATTCTAGCCCTCTGATCATGCCAATCCGGTACTTATTATGTGGCCTGCGAGCCTATAGTGTCTTTTCTTTGACTTACGTGAAGTGCGGCCTGCGAGGGGGTTACTCTCCCGCAAGTGTGTTTATTTAGAGACTTATTGAGGGTATATTTATAGTATTGTAGTTGTTTTTTTATATATTGTCTTACTATTTAAATGGGGGTCATGCCCTAATTAGATAAAGCTGGAGGGTCTAACTGAACTTGTAAGCCCTGAGTACTAGCGGAAGTACGAAGTTATAAGCGATAATAAATATTAATAACTTTATTAAATTTCTCGAAGTTCGGTAAGAATAATTTCTTTTTATATAATTAAATAAAGGTTTTTCATGATCGGTTAAACTCCGAGCTATTTACCCGTATATAGAAAACTAGATATATAGTTCGGATAGGACGGAGAAATATATTAAGAATATTAATTGAATTCAATTTATTCACGTGGTTTATAAGCGAAAGCGCCATATAAGTGAAAGCGCCACACTCCCTGCACCCACACTGCAAATACAAGAACTATTCCACCAAAACAGCTCAAAATAATTAAAATTACTTGGAATTATCTTCCTCGGACGTTTCTACAACTATCTGACATGTGCGCGCATTATGACCAGGCTCGCCGCAGTTGCCACAACGTCGCGCACGCGTCTCGGTCCTCGGCTTCCGACCACTACCTACCTGCGTTTCCTCCATTATCTGCGCCTCAACATCTCTCTGACCCTGCAAATCCTGTGCATCTTGTACAGAGAGTGATCCTCCTTGCCCAACACGTTGCTTTTTGGCCCTTCGGCGCTTGCTTAGTGCTTCATTTGCTGCTCGGAGACTCTGGTTCTCTACCTTCAATAATGCTAACTGATGCATTATCCTGGACGTTCCTTTTGCAAAGACGTCAACTGCCTTTAAAATCTCAGTTGGAGAGCTATTCTGATGCTGTGCAATCCGAGACTTGATGAGATTAGATTGTGAAGAGGTTTCAGTTGGGTTGTTTGGCGTTTTATGACCCATCATAAACCCCGTCTCATCAAAGTTGTAGATATCCACCTCCAGAATACCATACTTCGCAATTGTGTTCCGTACAAGTGTAAACCAGCCGCCAATAACCTCTGGATCTTCGTATAGGGCCCTTTGGTAGTCGTACTTCCGATTAAAACGCGTAGTGAGTTCTGGTTGCCGTTTAACAAAGTTGTGCGCCCAGAGCGCGCCGACGCGTCCCGCATCGCGTTCGGCAAGCAATCGATTGGCCATATCTTCCACATACGAAAGCCGGGGATCAAATGAGCGTGTGGATAGCTCAATTATATATTGAACAATCGCTTTTTCCTCTAGATCCGTAAGCTTGCGCGAATTGGCTGGAATATCGTGTCGTGCAGGTTTGCCATCGCGTCGACGCATTAGTGTTGCAGGATCAACACCGTAGATCTTTGCTGCAGCTCGAAAGCCAAGATTATTATCGTTTTTGAGAGCTGCTACGGCAACAAAAGCCTGCTTTCGTACGAAGGTTGTTCAATTATTAAACGTGGACAAATTTGTGGTTGAAGATGGAAGGTGCGCAATGCCGTAGGGCGTGTTCCACTCGCTTATCTGTTTCACTCGCTTATCACGCACGTTATACTTAAATAATATTATAGTAAAACGGCTAATGTAACATTATAATAATAAAGAAAAAGAGGTTAGGAGTCAAGAAGTAGGTCCAAAAGTAGTTAATGAATACTTAACTACAAGTTTGAAGAAACTATATTTATAACTATAAAATGCTTTTAATATAAACGGAAAACCATTAGCTTTTACTATTTTGATATACCGGACGGACGCCTCCCTGATTGAATACAAGTTATAAAAATGAAGGAACAAGGAATTTACTATAGTTGTAAACGTATATATACTATCCTAAGGATTACTAATTACTATCGGCGATATGTATCTGTCTTTAAATGAATTGTAACCCCGCTATATTTTGTAATAAGGAAAGATATGGGATAACACTAAATAGAAGTTTAATAAAGTATAATGAAGTAGTTTACTTTCTTAATTATAACAGTCCGATATTAAGTTCTATTTTTATTTCAAAATAATTGTTTTGGTAAGATTCTTATTACTTTTAATACAAATTTAACCAAGTAAAGTGCAATAATTAAACAAAAAGATTTTAATACAAGTGGGACCGTTAACAATTCCAAACTAGTATCAAAAGTCTATTTAAAAAAAGGTATAATATTATTTCAGGAGAATTAAAAGGATTATTACATATTTAAAGAAATTTGGAAAGTATCTTATAAGGTATACTTTACGGTAACAATAGATTCAAGGAATAGATGTACTAAGTCCAGGGGGTAATAAATAATATTTCCGGTACTTTAATAATAGGATAATTAAAATAGATTAGACCTGTCGACTTTATAATCAGTTGTATTTCTATAAAAATTCCATAGCGAACGTAATATGGAAAAAACCATTGAGCCCCTTTAATTTCAGGGAGAAGGAGTTACAATTAAATGTTGATAAAAAGGTTAACGTAAGTATTAAGGAGTAAATATTAAGAAAATGAAAAAAGTAATTAAGTAAGGCCGCGACTAATATAAAATATAGTTTCCTGACTTTTATACTATCGCTGAGTTCCTTATAATTAATACGGAATCAAAAGTTTGAACGAAGATTAATATTTAAACTATTAAAAATAATACTTTCAAAACAATCTTTTAAGATAAAGGGTTATTTTTAAGCTAAATATACGAGGCTTTCCCACTACAAAAATTATTAGCCCTCTAATCGAATAAAAACTCTTTAATATATTTTATAACGAAAAATACTCTAAGGAATAAAAACCTATTTATACCCGAATAGTAAAGAATCATTATTAGAACGGTATAAAGATTAATCTTAAAGCTTAAAGTAAAATATAAAAATTGAATTAATAATAAAGCCCGAAGCGTTAGAAAAATGAATATGCATGAATTAAGCTCATAATTATCTTATTTATAAAGTAATAACGTACGTTATAAGCTAGCAACCAATATAAGCGAGCGACCACTTTTTTATGCGACGCGTAACCTCAGCCTCAAACCTAATTTTCTCAACAATGTAAAATGACATGTGCTTCAGAAGAATCCCATAAAATCTTCGCCCTTGAAGCTCTTCAAAATAATAAAAGTCTAAGTGTATCAGCTGCAGCTAAGATATATAATGTCGATCGCAGCACGCTTAGACACCGCCGCGCCAGCCGGCCTGTACGACGCGATACAACACCCAATTCGAAAAAGCTGACTCAATCGGAAGAGGAAGCTATTGTCCGATATATTATTGAGCTATGTACGCGATACTTTCCACCAAGACTGAGTAGTGTGGAAGATATGGCCAACTATTTGCTCAACGAACGCGGTGCGCCTCCTGCTGGCAAGCTCTGGGCTCACAACTTCGTCAAACGCCAGCCAGAGCTCCAGACGCGTTATACACATAGATACGACTACCAGAGGGCCTTGTGCCGTACGATTCAGAGAGGGTGCTTTCCAAGCTGGATGTAAAGCTTTGTACGCCAATACCCCCGTCCTCACGGCCCGGTACTCCACAACCTTGGGTATTCCAGACACCACCCAACCCCCGAGAAGCCAACTCACAGTCAACGCTCATTAAGACTCGTATTACCAACCATCAAAATAGCTCCCCGACTTCGATGTTAGCTGCTGTAGACCAGCTTACTAAGGGTACGATGGCTGTGATGCACCAGGTGGCCCTCCTTCAGTCGGAGAACGCTTCGCTCCGCAAGGCCAATGAGGCACTAAGTAAGCGCCGGAGAGCTAATAAAACACGTGTACGGCTCGGAGGATCACTTGCTATACAGGATGCACATGATCTACTGGACCAAAAGGCTGTGGGTGCGGAGGGAGTGCAAGAAACGCAGCAGGATGGTAGTGGTGCAGGGGGGGTCCGTACGAAGGTTCGGTGCTGTGGTGTGTGCGGCAAGCCTGGCCATAATGCGCGCACTTGCCAGGAGGCTGAAGAAGCCTCAGATTCAGCTGCTTCTGATGTAATTATAGTCGGTTCCTAGTGTTGTGGTCTAGCAATTGAGGATAGTTGTAATAGAGTAGTAGAAGGTGCCTCACTTACTGATATGCCTCACTCACTGATAATGTACGTTATGTACACGCGTATTTCATCCCCGGCTTGCGTATGTGGAAGATATGGCCAATCGATTGCTACGATGTCTACAACTTCGACGAGACTGGGTTCATGATGGGTATTATCATCGCGGGCATGGTCGTTACAACTTCTGATGGCCGTAGTAAGGCCAAACAGGTCCAGCCTGGCAATCGTGAGTGGGCTACGGTTATTCAGGGCGTAAATGCTTTAGGTTGGGCTATCCCACCATTCATCATCTTAGCCGTGCAATATCACCTCGCCAATTGGTATCAGGAGTGCAGCCTTCCAGCCACCTGGCGCATTGCAACAACCGATAATGGCTGGACTACCAATCAAAAAGGCATAGATTGGATTCGGCACTTCGATTTTCACACGGGATCTCGTACGAAGGGCAAATATCGGCTGTTAATCCTTGACGGCCACGAGAGCCACCACTCCGAAGAATTCGAAACCTACTGCCAGGAGCACACCATTATTACACTATGTATGCCTCCGCACTCCTCCCATATACTTCAGCCATTGGATATTGGCTGTTTTGCGCCATTGAAGAGGGCGTATAGCCGCCAGATTGAGCAGTTGATGCGGATGAACATCACACACATCAGCAAGTTGGAGTTTCTTTGTGCGTTTAGAGAAGCATTTTTGCTTCGATCACAGAAAAAGAATATCCAGGGTGGTTTTGCTGGAGCCGGCCTTGTGCCGTACGACCCAGAGAGGGTGATATCTAAGCTAGATGTACGCATTCGGACTCCAACACCTCCAGCCTCGAGCCCAACCACGGCACTACCTTGGGTCTCTCAAACGCCACACAACCCTCGGGAGGCTACCTCACAGTCAGCGCTTATCAAATCTCGAATTTCTAACCATCAGGGCAGCTCTCCCACCTCAATGCTAGCCGCTGTGGACCAATTTACTAAGGGAGCAATGGGTATAATGCACGAGGTAGCTCTTCTCCGTGCAGAGGTCTCTTCGCTACGCAAGGCCAATGAGGAGCTTAGTAAGAGACGGAGAGCCAAAAAAACAAAAACACGTGTGCGGCTTGGAGGGTCACTTACTATACAAGAGGCACAGGATCTACTGGATCAGAAGGCTGTAGGTGAGCAGGTAGCCCAGGAAATACGACAAAGTGGTGGTGGTGCAGGGGGTCTCGTACGAAGATTCCGTGCTGTGGTGTGTGCGGCAAGCTTGGTCATAATGCACGCACCTGCAAGGAGGCTGCAGAATCATCTGATTCATCTGTTTCTGATTCAGTTATTGTTATTTCTTAGTGTTATGGTTGCGCAATTGAGGGTAGTTATAGTGAGGTAGTAGAAAGTGGCTAACTCGCTTGTCTGGCTAACTCGCTTATCACGCACGTTATATAAAATACTATTAAAATAAATTATTATACGGTTATTAGCTGGTACAAAAGGTAGGTAAAGAAGGTAAGCTATAGCTAGTTAGGAGGATAATAGTAAGATAAGAAAAGGTTAATAAAGAGTTAAACGATTATGTATTATAAAAGTTAAAGAAAATAGCTTAATTGGGAGATAGATTTTAGGTAATCTAGTTTACGCCGAGAGGCAAGATACTGCCTCGGGTATATAGACCAGAGGTATACGTTAAAAAGCGAAGTTTTAGGATTAAGGATAGTACTATAGTAATACTTAACCCTAAACTACGTGTTATACTTATAATAAAAAATTAAATAATACTATTAAGCTATAAAGCATAAAGTATTAGTTAAGTAGCGGAAGTATTATTAAAGATATATTTAATAAAATTTTAAACAAATAAAGATAGAAAATAAATGAAAGTTAGGTTGAAATAATTAAAAAAGCTTTTAATTATTAAAGAACCTAGAGTAAGAAAACGCTTTTAAATAATATAACCGCTCAAGAAACAATTCGCGGCTTTATACGAGGGCTAATAACCTTTAACGGACTACAAACGATATTTTCAAAAATGATAGTATAAAGTAAAAATAGAAAATAATCATCCGATATTTATGATTAAAGTCGTTACTATATAAGAAAAGGAAAGAAAAATAAATACTGTTAAATTATAATATATTAAAAAGATAAATAAACGGTAATATTAAAAAACGAAAATTCAAAAACGAATTTAATTTCGCTATAGTTCGTATATTGAACTAAAATCCAATAGAAAAAAAAATAATAAATCGTTATATAAAAATATTTCCGACGTAGAAGGTTTATAAGAAAATATTTTTAATTATATTTGATGTTAAAAATATAGGACCCTCAAAAATTATAATCCTAAAGTAACTATAGTATAAAAGCTATAATTCAAATATCGACTAGAGGAATAATAAGTATTTATAATTAAAAGAACTTTAAAAGTATTTAATTAATGATAGGAGATTAAGAGTACGTATAAAGTAAAGTATCGGATAATATCCTCTACGGTATTACCGTAAGGAACGTAAGGAGCTTAAGAAATAATAATATACTTTCTTAATATAAATAATAAAATTAAAGAAGTAGGGTTACCAACGTTAATAAAGATATTCAAGTTTAATAAATATATTTATGATAATAATATTGAGAAACGCGAGAAAAAAATAATACCGGTAAAATGTCGAGAATAGCTAGCCTTTACGGTTAAATATTTAAAAGGACTTTTAAAGTAAGGACCGTAAAACTACGAGATTAAATTAAAAGAAGGAGCTAAGCTATAGCTATTCAAGGTCTATTATATTAATTATAAGTAAAGTAAAGAATCACGGAAGTATTTAAATAAGAATTTTTAAAAAAAATATTAGCAATTTATATTATTAGTAGGATATTTTGTATTTTTTATGCCAAAGAAAGATAGTAATTTATAATTATAAATAAACTACTATTAATTCAATAATAAAATAGAAAAAATAATTATTTATTATTATTGAGATTTAAATTACAAAGTTAATAAATTAAAGCGTAATTCTCTATACGTTTGAATATACTTATTAGGTATACCTATAACGTACGTTATAGGCGAGCGACCAATATAAGCGAGCGACCACCTTTTCACAACCTTTATACCATTATCCCCAATTACTACACAACAATACTAGGAAGCAACCATAATTACATCCGAAATAGCTGAATCAGACAATTCTGCAGCCTCCTGGCAAGTATGTGCATTATGGCCAGGCTTGCCGCACACACCACAGCACCGAACCTTCGTATGAGCCCCCCCTGCACCACTACCATCCGGTTGGGTTTCTTGCACTCCCTCTCCACCCACGGCCTTCTTGACCAGTAGATCGTGTGCATCCTGCACAGTAAGTGATCCTCCGAGCCGCACACGTGTTTTTTTTTGGCTCTCCGACGCTTACTTAGTGCCTCGTTGGCCTTGCGGAGTGAAGTGTTCTCTGCACGTAGGAGAGCCACCTGGTGCATCACAGCCATTGTACTTTTAGCAAGCCGGTCCACAGCAGCCAACATTGAAGTCGGGGAGCTATTTTGATGGTTGGCAATGCGAGTCTTAATAAGCGTTGACTGCGAGTTAGCTTCTTGGGGGTTGTGTGGTGTCTGGAAAACCCAAGGTTGTGGGGTGCCGGGCCGGGAGGTCGGAGGTGTTGGCATACGAAGCTTTACATCCAGCTTGGAATACACCCTCTCTGAATCGTACGGCACAAGGCCCTCTGGTAGTCGTATCTATGTGTATAACGCGTCTGGAGCTCTGGCTGGTGTTTGACGAAGTTGTGAGCCCATCGTATACCAACAGGGGGCGCGTCGCGTTCGTGCAACAATCGGTTGGCCATATCTTCCACGTAACAAAGCCGTGGATGAAATGCGCGTGAACATAGCTCAATTATATATTGAACAAGCGTTTGCTCTTCTAGGTCCGTGAGCTTACGCGAATTGGCTGGAATATCGCTTCGTGAAAGTTTACCGTTGCGTCGGTTATGGAGGGTTGTTTTCTCGACATTGTAGATATTTGCCGCTCGGATACTTAATTTCTTATCCTTTTGCATTGCTTCGAGGGCTAAGTTCATCCTGGCTTCGTAGGAAGGAGTTGCCATAATAGTTTGTGGAGAAATTTGATGTTTTGTGAACAGGAAACGCGTCGCGAAAAAAGTGTCCCGCTCGCTTGCCTGTCCCGTTCGCTTATCACACACGTTATATAAAAAATAATATATTTAAAATATTTAATAATGCGAAATAAGGTTCGTATAGAATTTTAAAAATATATAATCATTAAGCACTAGCTTACGCTATAATTAAAAATATATATTAAAGAATTTTTTAAAACTTATAAAGTTCTATCCGATATTTATCCGGAAATACATAAGTTTTATACAACTATTTAGTTACTTAATTAAAAAAGAAAATAAAGTTTAATGGGGGTAAAAAGAAAAGTAGGGTTTTAAGAACTAAACAAAACTATGTTAAAGGACCCAGTATTTAAACTATTAAGCCCTAATCGATTATTTGAAGTCAAAGTTAATATATTAAACTATATAATTAATAAATATTTAAGCTAGCAAAATAATATTAAAAAGCTAAATTTAACAATATTTTTATCGAGAAAGCTAAAAGGGGTACGTTAAGATTATTTAATTTATAACAAAAAGTTACTTACTATTATCGAGGTATTTGAGGAATAAAAATTACATTTTAGTAATATTAACTACGAAGTATAGGTTTATACGGATTATAAGAACCTACGGTATTTTATTATTACGAAAATCCTTAACGTACGGTAAACGTAATAATTAAAGTTCCTTTCGGAATTTAATTTTTAAATTGATTATAAAAAGGATTCGGAGAACGTTAAAGTAAATTGATTTAGCCGGCGAGCCGACTAATATAAAGATCTACCTAAAGAATTACTATTGTTACTTAAAAAAGGGTTAAGTAGTATTTTTAAATATTTATTCTAATTATAAATAAGTTACTTTTAGTAAGTGCTAAAGGAAGTTAAGTAACGATACTATAGAATAGCATTAGTAAGAAAAATTAGAGTTATAAAATATTTTTTATAAAATTGTTAAGGAAAACTATAGTATACAAGTCGAGTATATATAAAGCTAATTAATAAGACAATACTAGTAATAGAGGTTTACGGATCGAAGCTCGGAGGATATATAGGTATTACAAAAACTATAGAAAAGATTAAATAGTACCTTAATTAGTTGAGAATTAAAGACGATATTGAGGAAATTATTTAGTTATACTAGATATATAATAGAATAAGGGTTACGAGGTATTAACTTTATAGACTTTTAAAGTTATTATTAGTAATAGAACGATTATAGAATTTAATTATAATAAACTTTAACGTGGTTGATAAGCGAATGACACAGATAAGCGAATGACACACGACGTCGCCACCACGCATCTCCCAGCTTCTTCTCTAGTTTTCTTTACAACACAAATATGTCTTGCAAAAACGACGATGCCCAGTTGTTCTTGGCTCTCCAGGCAATGCAAAATGACCCGAACCTAAGCGCTCGAGCCGCTGGTAAGATATATAGTGTGGATCACCAAAAACTAAGTCGTCGCAGACGTGGCATGCAATCACGACGCGATATTCCAGCCAACTCGCGGAAATTGACCGACTTAGAAGAATCGGTCATTGTTCAGTATATCCTCGATCTAGATTCCAAAGGATTTCCTCCCCGCTTGTCTGGTGTGGAAGATATGGCGAATCGACTGCTTGCCGAACGCGACGTCCAACGCGTCGGGACGCGTTGGGCACACAACTTCGTTAAACGGCATCTAAAACTCACCACGCGTTTTAATCGGAAATACGACTACCAGAGGGCCCAATGCAAAGATCCAGAGATTATTCGTGGCTGGTTCGCGCTGGTGCGGAACACAATTGCGAAATATGGTATCCTGGAGGCGGATATCTACAACTTTGACGAGACTGGGTTTATAATGGGCGTTATCTCAACAGCCGGGGTTCATCGCCTCCTCGTCCTCGACGGCCACGACAGCCACCACTCGACCGATTTCGAGGTCTACTGCAAGGAGAATAACATTATCACCTTCTGTATGCCTCCTCACTCATCTCACATCCTCCAGCCACTCGATGTTGGCTGTTTCAGCCCGCTCAAGACGGCATACGGCAAGCAGATCGAGGGGATGATGCGGCCAAGCATAACCCACATCACTAAGGAGGACTTCCTTCCCGCCATCTTCGCAGCGCACCAGGCAGCAATGACGAGCGACAACATTCGAGGAGGTTTCCGAGGCGCTGGACTTGTTCCTTTGGACCCTGAGAAAGTGATCTCCCAGCTCGACGTTCGTTTAAAGACACCAACTCCCTCGAACTCGCGGCCTGGCAGTGCCCACACCTGGGTTTCCAAGACCCCAAACAACCCAACCGAAGCCTTTTCGCAGTCTACCCTCATTAAGAATCGAATTGCTCGGCATCAAAATAGCTCTCCAACCGAGATTTTAAGGGCGGTTGATATCTTTTGCGAAAGGGACATCTAAGATAATGCATCAGTTGGCATTGTTAAAGTCGGAGAACCAGAGCCTTCGAGCAGCGAATGAGGCGCTCAGCAAGCGCCGAGGGGCCAAAACAACGGCTGCGGCAAGGAGGATCGCTTAGTGTACAGGATGCACAGGATATACAGGGTCAGAGAGAGGTTGAGGTGCAGATCAAGGAGGAAACGCCGGCGGAAGTGGTCGGAAGCCGAGGGCTGAGACGCGCGCGCGGCGTTGTGGCAACTGCGGCGAGCCTGGCCACAATGCGCGCACTTGTCAGATAGTTGTGGAAACGTCTGAGGAAGACGACTCCGAGTAGTTTCATTTGTTTTGAGTTGTTTTAGTGGAATAGATATAGATTTTGTTGCGCAGGTTCGATTTCGTGTGTCATTCGCTTATCTGTGTCATTCGCTTATCAACTACGTTAAAGTAAACGCCAAATATTATTAACGATAATAACTTTTGACGGACATTAGTACTTTTGAATAGAAGTTTATATAATCCTTCAAGCTTTATTTAGTAACGTATGCTTAACGAATAGGGGGATAATGTTACGGCCCTAATCTATAATCTTTAAGAACTTAGTAATTAGTTAGATCTTTTTTGTACTGTAACTTATATAAGGCCTGCCTTTCTTACCGAACTTCGGTTACGGAGTTTTTTGTTAATTTAGTATCTTGGAATAGACGATATATTTATATTGCAGCTTAATTTTGTTGAATCCCTACGCCCTTACAAGATAAAGTAGTTTTATTTTTATCGTAATATATAAAAAGTAAAAACCGTTCCAATATTCAGAATTAGAGGTACTAAGTGGCTTATTTAGCAGCTAATCAAATATATTAATATCTTTCATTAACAACTAAGTTCTTCTTTTCTACTTTTGATTACTCTAATTATATTTTATTTAAACTCTTTTATAAAGTATCACAAACATATAGCTTGAATAGACTTGGGCCTGTGTTTTATTTCTATAATTAAAATAATTATAAAATAATGAGAAAAAGAGGAAAGTCTTTAGCAGACCCACTTATCTTTTTGAATTTTTCTTATGCTACCTTACCTATATTCCTTGGTATATTGTTATTAACTGTAATCTTATCATTGATTTTTTAATCCTAAACGCTAATCCTTACTCTTTTTATAATCTTAACCGACTATCCTACATATATTTATTTACTATTATAATCCCTATAGAAAAGCTTATCTAGAATCATAAACATAAGTTTTCCGAATATTTGGGTTTTTCTTTTTTACCAAAGATATATTTATAAGGGCGGAATAACAATTTAACTAATGTTTTTATTGTATAAAATTAAAATACTCATTAATTAGTAAAACCCTAAGAATTCATGGTAAAAGTTAAATGATGAGGGGATATACTTTTTAGGTAAAGGAAAAAAGTTTTGCAAATTCATTAACTAATATGGTTAAAATTTCAAAGTTTGTATAGTTAGATTATTACATTACGTATATTTATAAACGATCTGCTTACTTTTTGAAATTAAAAACCAAACTCTAATGTGCTCTTAACCTTTTATTTTATTTACTACATTTAAGCCATTAATATTACTCTATATATTTCACTCTTCTTTCAACATGAACTATCTGAGACTCAACTTTACATGCATTATTTTTCTATTACTTAAAGTTTTTCATATAGAATTATCCGGTACTACTATATTAAGCTATCCTTATAAGTAGATAAATAACCCCACTTGATTGAAAGTTTCATTAAAAGTCCTTGTTAAAACTATTAATAAATCTTATGAATTATCCGTATAATATTACTCTAAATACAAATCCTAACACTTTGAATTGACTTAATATTATATTTTTGTATAATATATTTCATAAATAGGAGTTTTATTTACGTTTTACTAGCGTTTTACTACTTAAACCGTCTAGTATTTTTTCATAAATACGTTTTTAATAACCTAGCCTAGTCGGAATTTATAATAGACTTTGTTAGTTCATTACTTGCAAATACTTTAATAACTATTTAAAATTTCAGTACTTCCAGTAAATAAAAACTTGTACCTATAACTTTAACATAGTAATCTTATCATATTAATGAAAACAATGATTAAATACGAAGGTAATTAATTTTTCCTTTTTTAGGATTTTAAGTACTAGTAGGGTTTTATAAATAATAGAATACTTATATCACTACTCTTGTTCTAATTTTTTTTTCAATATATCCTTGCAAATACCTTTCATAACCCTTGTTGATCCTCTAATATTCTCGTAGACTTTTAATTATATCTTAATGATAATAAGTCTTTGAAAAACCGCATATGTACTTTATAATCAAAAGGGGCTTAAGATACAAAGATAAATATATATGAATACAAAAATATTACAATATCATTTGAGAGAACTATCATGTGATCTATATTTAATTTTAAAATTATCTTTTGAGGTGTCTTTAGATAGTAATTAATTCATTTGTATAATGTTTAACCAATAGGTGAATTATAGTTCTCACCTTAATGAAGTATTAAAAATGATTGGCTATTACTAATTTTAATTTAATCTTAACAATGTTTAATTTTTAATTTGTGAAACTAGAACAAAATTAGTTATCCTATATATTGAAAAATTAACCTTATTAATGAATATAAGCTTTTAAAATACATGTTTCTTACCTTTTTTAGAACTATCTTCAAAATAAATTATATGATCTATAGATATTGAAAAATTTAAGCAATAAATGCTATACAATTATTAAACTTATCTATAGTCTATGGAAAATGATAAAAATTGCTTTTTAAACTATTAAAGTTAATTAAGAAATAAAACTAACGTGCGTGATAAGCGAGCGCCGCAGAAAAGCGAGCGCCGCACTTTCTACCACCCTACCAAAGCTATCCTCAATTACACAACCACAACACTAGGAAATAACTATAACTGAATCGGAAACAGATGAATCAGATGATTCTGCAGCCTCCTGGCATGTACGTGCATTAAGGCCAGGCTTACCGCACACGCTACAGCACCGAATCTTCGGACGAGACCCCCCTGTACCACCACCACTTTGTCGTATTTCCTGGGCTACCTGCTCACCCACAGCTTTCTGTTCCAGTAGATCCTATTCCTCTTGTATAGTAAGTGACCCTCCAAGCCGCACACGTGTTTTTGTTTTTTTGGCTCTCCGTCTCTTACTAAGCTCCTCATTGGCCTTGCGTAGCGAAGAGACCTCTGCACGGAGAAGAGCTACCTCGTGCATTATACCCATTGCTCCCTTAGTAAATTGGTCCACAGCGGCTAGCATTGAGGTGGGAGAGCTGCCCTGATGGTTAGAAATTCGAGATTTGATAAGCGCTGACTGTGAGGTAGCCTCCCGAGGGTTGTGTGGCGTTTGAGAGACCCAAGGTAGTGCCGTGGTTGGGCTCGAGGCTGGAGGTGTTGGAGTCCGAATGCGTACATCTAGCTTAGATATCACCCTCTCTGGGTCGTACGGCACAAGGCCGGCTCCAGCAAAACCACCCTGGATATTCTTTTCTGTGATCGAAGCAAAAATGCTTCTCTAAACGCACAAAGAAACTCCAACTTGCTGATGTGTGTGATGTTCATCCGCATCAACTGCTCAATCTGGCGGCTATACGCCCTCTTCAATGGCGCAAAACAGCCAATATCCAATGGCTGAAGTATATGGGAGGAGTGCGGAGGCATACATAGTGTAATAATGGTGTGCTCCTGGCAGTAGGTTTCGAATTCTTCGGAGTGGTGGCTCTCGTGGCCGTCAAGGATTAACAGCCGATATTTGCCCTTCGTACGAGATGCCGTGTGAAAATCGAAGTGCCGAATCCAATCTATGCCTTTCTCATTGGTAGTCCAGCCATTATCGGGTGTTGCAATGCGCCAGGTGGCTGGAAGGATGCACTCTGGATACCAATTGGCAAGGTGATATTGCCCAGCTAAGATGATAAATGGCGGGATAGCCCAACCCAAAGCATTTACGCCCTGAATAACCGTAGCCCATTCACGGTTACCAGGCTGGGCTAGTTTCGCCTTGCTGAGGCCGTCCGAGGTCCTAACCCCTATGCCTGCAAAGATAATGCCCATCATAAACCCAGTCTCGTCGAAGTTGTAGATATCGTCATCTACAATACTGTACTTAGCCTTAGTGTTCCGTACAAGCGCAAACCACTCGGCAATGACCTTTGGATCCTCGCACTTAGCCCTCTGGCAGTCGTATCTACGCGTAAAACGCGTACGGAGCTCTGGCTGGCGTTTAATAAATCGATATACCCAGAGCTTGCCGACAGGGGGCGCGTCGCGTACGCGTAGCAGTTTGTTGGCCATATCTTCCCCATACGAAAGCCGGGGATGAAATGCCCGTGTGGATAGCTCAATGATATATTGAACAATCGTCTTTTCTTCTAAATCCGTAAGTTTGCGCGAATTAGCTGGAGTATCGCGTCGTGCAGGTATACCGGCAAGTCGACGGCGAATAGTTGTATTGTAAACTTTGTAGATCTTCGCTGCGGCTCGTTTGCTTAGGTTTTTGTTGTTTTTTATAGCTTCAGCGGCCAGAATTACTCTAGCTTCGTTAGAGGTAGAAGACATGGTTTTTGGTTGAGAAATGGGTTGTTGAAGGTGGAGGGTCAGGTCGCGTCGAAACGTGCGGCGCTCGCTTATCTGCGGCGCTCGCTTATCACGCACGTTACTTAAAGTTATCTTTACTTTAACCCCGGCCTTATAACCTCTATTATTATATAGTATTAACGTCTATTAGTCTTAAGTGTATAATACTAGAGTAATTAATATTAAAATATCTCCGTTTACGCTTATCGTTAAAACGGTTATTACTAAAGTATTCCTTACTACTATAGCTACTCCGATTATTATTTTTCTTCTCCGTACGATAATAGAACTACCGATCGTTGATCTATATAGCTATATTAATATACTTATCGATAGTATCGGGCTTCGACTCCTTATATAATTTATGCTTTACTTTTTTCTTAAGGCTATTATAAAAGAATTATATTAATCCCTTATCGTTAATAGTATTACGTAGTCTATCGATATTAAATTAAACCGTGTAATGACTTACTAAATACGTTTAACGTAAGCTTACGAGCCTTCCTTACCCGTACCTTACTTTATCGTACTCCCTAAATACCTTTTTAAACTTAGTCTTAAAGATATAATAGCTCTCGAAATATTCTATAGTAATTTTCTTTTAATCCCCCGGCTCTTGCTTATAATAATCGTCGAGGATAGGCTCAAACTACGAGAAAGTCTTATTCTTAAATCTAATAGCCGCAAAAATTATTTTCGACTTTTCGTTAATAAACTAATCTAGGTATTAACGAAAACAGGTTTTAAATTAAATTAAAAATTCTTTAAGCTTTACCTTTTCTCCTCTATAGTACTCCGGTGCCAGGAACTTAACGGTCGACTTGAATATAATCGAGATAACGAAAATCTAATCCCGGGTTTACTTAACTTCGTCATCGAGTTCCTTAAAGTATTTAATAACCTACTTTACTGTAAAAGATATTGGTCTAGTATAAATGGAAGGTCCTTCGCTACCTAGGCTAGACGGGACTCTTCCTATCTAAACGTTTTTAGGTCCGGCTATAATAGTAAAAAGACGCTTTTAATTTATCCGTAATAAAATTAAAATAAGTATATAACGTATAACGAACCCCTATCTAGAACCTCTAAAAGGGATACTAGTTAAAGGTACTTCTTAATAATCCTAGTTCGCTATAGCTATATAGTATATAATAATGGATTATCTTAATTATAATAGTCTAAATACCAACGATTTATAACTTATATTATATACCGCGGAACTATTTATTTACACTAGCCAGTTGTTCCGTATATATAGACCCTATACCAAGTCTAGCACTGTCCTGGATCGATAGACTCGACCATCGATCCTATCGATACTGTCCCTTTTGGGATTGACTCTCCTGGATCGATCCTTGATCCCACTGATCCTGTTCTGATTGGTCCTTGCTCCTGTACTAATGATTGGTCCGTGGTGCGCCCCGCGCCCTACTAAGTGTTAAGCCGTGACACAGTACACCTACCACCCTCTAATTTTTAATTATTGATTATTATAAACTCGATTTCTTTATCGTTTCGCTATTATACCTATAAGTTATAGCTTACGCAACCGTATTAACCTAGCTTATTGAGTTCATAACTTCTATTTCCCCTATATCCGATTAATTTCTAAAACTTACCCGGTTAATAGCTCCAAACCATTTAATATTTTTAATCGTACTGTTTAACCTATACTTTCAAGTATTAACATTACCTTTTCTATTATGAAAGTTACAACAAGATAAATTAATTTTTAGTATTTTTCGATTCAACATATTATTGTGTCACGGCTTGACACTTGGTGGGGCGAGGGGCGCGCCACGGACCAATCGTTAGCACGGAAGCAAGGACCAATCAGAACAGGATCATTGGGATCGAGGATCGATCCAGAAGAGTCAATCCCGAAGGGGACAGTATCGATAGGATCGATGGTCGAGTCAATCGATCCAGGACAGTGCCAGGCTTGGCATAGGTCTATATATACGGAGGAACTGACTGGTGTAGATAGGCAGTTCCGTAGTATGCAATTCAGATTGTATCCACGGTATCTTGTGTTTACATTGAGACATCTTGTTGTGCACTGTTTAGCTGCACCGAACCAATTGTCAGAAGTTACCTTCAACCAGTGTCCCTTTCAGAGGTTCTGTACAGGGGTTCGTCACATATTGCTTTACTTTTAAATTACTTCCAAAATAATCGGTAATTAATATAATACTATAACGTGCGTGATAAGCGAGTGACACAGACAAGCGAGCGACACACTTTCCACCACCCCACCATAACTATCCTCAATTATACAACCACAACACTAGGAAACTACAATAACTGAATTAGAAATAGATGAATCAGATGATTCTGCAGCCTCCTTGCGGGTGCGTACATTATGGCCTGGCTTACCGCACACGCCACAGCACTGAATCTTCGGACGAGACCCCCTTGCACCACCACCACTTTGTCGATCTTCCTGGATTACCTGCTCACCTACAGCCTTCTGATCCAGTAGATCCTGTGCCTCTTGTACAGTAAGTGACCCTCCAAGCCTCACGCGTGTTTTTTTTGGCTCTCCGTCTCTTACTAAGCTCCTCATTGGCCTTGCGTAGCGAAGAGACCTCTGCACGGAAAAGAGCTACCTGGTGCATCATAGCCGTTGTACCCTTAGCAAGCTGGTCTACCGCAGCCAGCATTGAAGTCGGGGAGCTATTTGATGGTTGGTAATGCGAGTCTTAATGAGCGTTGACTGTGAGTTGGCTTCTCGAGGGTTGTGTGGTGTCTGGGAGACCCAAGGTTGTGCAGTGCCGGGCCGTGAGTTTGGAGGTGTTGGCGTACGAAGCTTTACATCTAGCTTGGAAAGCACCCTCTCTGGATCGTACGGTATAAGGCTAGCACCTGCAAAGCCACCCTGTATATTCTTCTCTGTTATAGAGGCGAAGAAGGCTTCGCGAAGGCACAGAGGAACTTGAGCTTGCTTATATGATTGATATGTATGCGCATTAAAGCCTCGATCTGGCGACCGTACGTCTGTTTTAGCGGCCCAAAGCAGCCAACATCCAGTGGTTGAAGGAGGTGGGAGGAGTGTGTAGGCATGCAGGGCGTGATAATGTTATTCTGCTGGCAGTGGCTCGTCGGCGCGCAAGGGTTTTGAAAGCAACATTATAGACGTTAGCTGCAGCTCGTAAACTCAGATCTTTATCTCTTTCGAGAGCTTGAAGGGCCATAATAAGCCTGCCTTCTTTTGATGGTGAGGTCATATTGTGTTGTGGAAGAAAGTGATGTTGAAGGTGGAGGTGTTGTGTTGTGGGGGGAAGTGTGTCACTCGCTTATCCGTGTCACTCGCTTATCACGCACGTTAAAGGTTTTCGTGTTTATTTACATATTATTGTTAAAATACAGCTTTGTTCGAAGATTTTAGAGTGTATCTGAGCCCTGTATGTGACGAACCACTGTACAGAACCTCTGAAAGGGATACTGGTTGAAGGCTACTTCTGACAGTTGGTTCGGTGCGGCTAAACAGCGCACAACAAGATGTCTCAATGTAAACACAAGATGCCGTGAATACAAGCTGTGATTGCATACTGCGGAACTGTCTATCTACACCAGCCAGTTCCTCCGTATATATAGACCGGTTTATCACCATTATCACCAGTGATAATGTCGATTATCACTCGTCGTTCATCGAAGGCTGGTGATAATCGTGATTATCACCCTTGGCACTAGTGATAATACGACTTCCCCACTTTTCCTGTTCCAGTGGTTGGACGGGTCGCGCCCCGCGCTCCCCACTTATGTCAGGTCCGTGACACTGTATTCTACAGGGCCTCAAAAGCAATTCAATGGCTTAGATTAACAGTGTTCAGGGACCACGGTTGCCGAAGTGGAATCCGGCCTGTAGCGTGGCCTATAACCTTATTTTAACCAGCGCACTTAGCGGGCGTTCCGGCCCGGGATCGGAGAGAGTTTCGGAGAGCGATTGGGAGACCGAAGGCCTATAAAGACCCCTGCCTCACGCCCTATTCACTGTGATGTTTCTTAGCCTACAAACTCAATCAATACGCTGGTTTACCACATCTATTCAGTGCCTCACAAGCCTTATTACAGTGCTTATCTTCTATATATTACAAGGCGGCGTCCCTGTAATCCACCTTCCTACAGTGCCTCGGCAACTGTCGAATGTTGCAGTGAAAATCTTCTTCGCTCTCAGTATGCTGCGCCGATAGCTATTCAAGCTTATATTTTACACGCCTCAATAGCACCTATGTCAACAACAAACATATGCATTAAAATGTTTTAAAATTTAATATATCAACTAGTATAACGTGATCCACCATTGACCCGCGCACCCCATTGACCCGCGCACTTTTCTAGACATCATCATTCCAAACTGCCAGAGGTCCACCAAAAACCAATGCAATCAATTGAAACTACTCAGAATCGCTTGAACTATGTATTTCTCCAGCCTCTGGGCATGTCCTTGCATTGTGGCCAGCCTTGCGGCAGATGCCACAGAGCCGCGAACCCGTCCGACGCCTCTTTGACGACCCTTCATTTTCCTCCTCGACATGCCCTCCCTCCTCAACCACACCCTTCTCTGCCATTATCTCCCTGGCCTGGCTTCCACTAATAGCACCTCCGTCTTGGAGATGCGTCCGTTTAACCCTCCGACGCTTGGAAAGTGCTTCGTTGGCCTCTTGAAGTGTCCGTACCTCGGCTTGTAAAAGGGTCACCCGATGGGAAAATACCTGTATTCCTTTCGAAAGCTGATCAACAGCAGCTAAAATCGGAGTCGGAGAGCTCGACTGATGTCTTGCAATCCGAGCTTTAATAAGGGTAGACTGCGAGAGGGCTTCGTTGGTAGTCTTGGGCGTCTTAAAGGCCCAAGGTGTTGGTGGCCCATCAGGGGTCCCAGGGGGTTGGTGTCCGCAACTTGACATCTAGCTTCGAAAGGACGGCCTGCGGGTCGTGGGGATAAGTCCAGACCCCGAAAACCCCGAGAACGTTTTCTTGGGTGAAAGTCCGGCTGAAGGCGGCTTTGAACGCAAGGAAGAACTCGGGCTTCGTGATATGCGTGATCCGGGCTTTGATGAAGTGCTCGATTTCAGCACCGTACATCTTCTTTAGGACGCTATAACAACCCACATCGAGAGGCTGGGTAAGATGCGAGGAATGGGAAGGCAGACAAATGGTGACAATGTTATTCTCCTTGCAATAGTCCTCGAATTCGGCGTTAACATGGCTCTCATGGCCGTCGAGCACCAGCATCCGATATACACCCCTCCGACGGTGTTTAGTGTGCTCATCAAAATGCTGCAGCCATTCCAGAGCAGTCTTATTATCTGTCCATCCGTTGGTTGTTGTTGCGACGGCCCAGTCGTCAGGTATCTGATGTTCGGAGTACCAGCTGGCGAGGTGGAAACGGCCCTTCACCACCAAGAAAGGCGGCACCACATACCCGTCGCCAGCAATAGTGCAAATCGCTGTCGCCCATTCTCGATTGCCCGGCTGAATAGCCTTTGGTTTGCCGACCCGATCGGAGCGCGTGACCACCATCCCTGGCCGTATCATGCCCATCATAAAGCCCGTCTCGTCGAAGTTGTAGAAGTCGCAGTCGAGGATGCCGTATTTCGCACGCATGTTGGCAACCAGTCGGAACCATGGCTCGATAATTGCAGGATCTTCACAGAGGCCTCTTTGATAGTCATAGACGCGATTAAAACGCGTCTTTAACTCTGGACGTCGGGTAACGAAGCGGTCTGGCCAGTTCTTTCCGACCTGTCGCGCACCGCGTTTCCGAAGCAGGAGATTGGCCATATCACCCACGTCGACAATCCGGGGCGAAAACCCTCGCGAATCTCGGTCGAGTACATATTGAACAATCACCTCCTCTTCTATCGTAGTCAAATTCGAACGTGCGTTGTAACTGTCGAACTTCGCAACTCGGCCCTTCATTCTCGCAGCAATTGTGGACTTGGGCACGTTGTATATTTCTGCGGCGCGTCGGATGCTCAAGCGCGGTGTTGATCGAATCGCATTGATCGCTAAAAGGACTCGATTTTCTGGCAAGCTGTCGGACATTGTTGTGATAGAGAAAACGCGAATTGAAGTTGGGTGGTTATAGTGGGAGAAAAAGTGTCCCGGTCGATGGGGTGTCCCGCTCGATGGTGGATCACGTTATATTTAGTTTTTTTTAAAAACAAATATTAATTTACTCGATAAAGCCGAACTAAATCTTATAAATGTAATTATATTTCATGAATTTTCAATCATTATGCTTTTAATTAACATTAGAGAATTTTAGAGGAAAGAGCCGAGTTATGCAGATTAATTTCTTATTTTATAGTTCTTTGATATCAATTTAGTAACCTATTATATTTTATTAGTTTTGAATAAAGCGGGCATAGATTGTTCGGTATCGTTTAGCAAATATTAAAAAACGTTATCTTTGCTTAAAGCTTTATAAACCTCGTGTCTTTAACCTTAGGCTTTTTTTTAAATATTGTGGTTAGGGCTACTGCTGAAGCATTGTATCTTACGTACCTAGGGTTTTCTGTAGTGTTTTTTGTTTTTTTTTTGGTTTTTTCTTATTATGGATATTTTATAACGCTATATTTTCTACCTTAACCCGTATAAAAAAGCCCTTGACTTTTAGGGACCTAGCTATCTGGGTCCCTACAAATGGAGATGTAGAGTTATGTTGGTCGCGCAGTATGTGGGGCGCAGGACGTCCCCAGCCAATCATTAGGAAAGTCAGGAGACAGCCAACTGGGGCTGGCCAGAAGTGCTATGGCGCCAAGACCCACGAGCACTCTGCAGGATGCAAGATGCTCGGGGTGATCGAAGGCATAGCACGACGAGCACTCTACAGGATGCAATGTGCTAGGAGTGATCGGGGCCATAGCAGGGTGAGCACTTCGGGGTCCCAAGGTCTATATATACGGAGGAACTGGCTAGTATAGATAGACAGTTCCGCAGTATGCAATACGAGTCACAATCGTTGGCACTTAGACTATTGTGATTGAGACAAGCCATTGTCGTGCACTGTTTAGCTGCACCGAACCAATTGTCAGAAGTTACCTTCAACCGTATCCCTTTCAAAAGTTCCGTACAGGGGTTCGTCACATTACTGCTTTAATATTAAGTAAGGCTATTATTTACTTATTTTACGTTAAGCGCTAGCTTTCCTTTTTTTTTCTGGTAATTATTATTAAAAGATTATCAAAAATTACATATTAGAGGGTTAATAATTTAGGTTTTAACGAGTAAGGCCTTGATTATAAATATAGAAATAGTAATGTGGTGGGGGATTTAATTAATAAAAACTATACATAACCCTAACACCTATAAAGTGTAATATGCGAATGCTGAATAAAAATGTGTCTATATAAAGTTTCTACGTTACAGTGATTCTTTTTATTTATCATTATTATTTACACACCTTCTTCTATACTAGGCTCCTATATCATCACGCTTCGAAGCGCCTTAAACTGACAATTAGTCATGAAGTTGCTATTTCATTAGTCGAGTCTCCAAGTTGATGGATCGAGACCTGCCGAACTGTCACCTTGTAACTGGCGGGATGAGGTCCAGTGGCATATTGTTACGCCCCAAGCGTAATACTCCCGTACAGGAACCACTGGGTGGTACCTGAGGTGCTGGGACACCTCGGCCAATCATTGGGCCAGGGATGGAAAGACCCACAAGCCCCCATACGACCAATCAGGAGGTGCTCAGTCTGATCAGTGGCCAAGACCACTGAGCACACTGAGCACATCGATCATGAAAGGTTGCTCAGTCTGCCCAGCCGCCAAGACCACTAAGCACACTGAGCAAGGTACAAAGATACTTCAGAAACATATGTAGATAGCTTCACATAAATAGGGGGGAGTGCCCAGCGCTCCCCATGTCGAGGAATCTGATTCCTCATGCAAGCAATCAAGTTCATTTGTCTACAATCTACTCTCAGTAGCTCTTTGTTAGAACGACATGTTGTTGACAGTGAACCCCATGTCTGAGACGCTTGTCACAACCTTCGATCATCCTGTCATATTCACCTCCGGCGTACTGCCTTGCAGTCTGTATCCACTCCCGGTGCAGGTTGTAACACATATCAGCTGCTGACTCCCAAGCCGCTCTCGTCTCTGTTATATATGCAAATACTTACTCCACGACTCTCACTTCCAAGTTGGTATACAAATTAATGTGTCGACCATGCGGTGTCTTCAGCTATGCCGACTCAGCTCACTCACTTCCCGGGTCACTACAACTGAGCGGAAAAACCACCCTTGGCACCCGTGCTCGTGTCAATCTAGGCTAACTACCACAAGATACCACAACCATGCACCGCTGCGATACTCTTAAGAACCAGATTTCGAGTAGTGGCTATATCGTCTTATGATTGTCGACCCTGATTCCGGCCTGTATGAGGCCTCTTCTCAGCAATACAACGTGGTCCTCTTTGATGGTGTTAAGGCTGATCGTCGTATAGAGTTGGGACATCCTTACTTTGAATCGTCCTCTGTCCAGACTCTCTCCGAAATACTATATAAAGACGTGGTGTCGTTGCACTAGGTCAACGCTTTTGTGCTCTTTATCCTCTACAGGGAGTTACTTCCTGTGATGGGATCTACCATGCATCTTGATTTATCCCCGCGACCCTCCAATGAAGCTCACGGAGACGCTAAATGTGGTCCAGCGCCAGGTCAAAGCAAACGGGAAAGGCTAGGGCAGGCAACGCGAGCTGGTGTTGACAAGAGTACGCAAGGAGGCAAGGACCTCAGACCGTTGCATACACTATCACCGTCTCATCCCTGGAGGGAGTCTTTGAAAATGAAACCAAACATGCAGCTAAAAATGGGGCATACGTTCATACCAACATGACGAAAGCTGCCATCAACATTATCGCCCAACCAGAAGCTTCTATCGTGTGGAAGACAAGGCCTGGTGGTGAATACAGATCCAGGGTACATGTCTGCTGCGCCTAAGATGGACGGCGTGGAGGATGGCGCCGGGAAGGTGTTGTGGCCAGTTGCAATCGGGGAGTGGAAGGGACGCCTGTCTGGAAGGGATGTCTGAAACATTATGGCGCAGTGGAGGTCGATGTTGACACACAAAGGTGAAGGATGTATTTGGAAAATGAAGCTTACATGCTCTTCTGTATAATTAAACTTTGTTTGGATAATCCCCTGAAACAATACCCTCCGCGGTACAAAGTGAAAAGAGCCATTCAATGTACACAGGTGCCTATGTAGGCTATTATTTTAGTCTTCTTGGTGCTCTCCACCCAACTCCAAACAGCTATCCAATATATGTATATGCGTTTCTACTTGGACCTCTTGAATAGGCCTTGAAACACAGGCAACGAGTTTTCGAGGATCGTCAACAGGTTACGCAACATAGTGACTGGCCCTTGAAGATGGCTCAACTCTTGAACTGTAGTAAAACATATAAGTGGCGCCAAAATAGTCCTCTCTTGCTTTATGAAGCCCTGTAATTTTTGATAGACCAAATCAGGGCTAGATACCTTACCTGTTCACCACGTGCAAGTCATGGCTCAAGGCCAAGTCAAGATACACACGCACAGCAAAGAAGGCGTAGTGACAGTCCATTGAAGCCCGCATCACAACTTAGCCACACGGGGACAGATGATTTGACATGGCGAAACGGGACGATCACTCCAAATATCATCAACCAGTTCCTTTTTTGCCACGGCCCATCATGCCTCAGCCTCGTCCCGCATGATCTCCACAACAAGCTCCGGGAACGTATTTTCCATCCACTCAACTGCTTGAAGGAACGCATCCAGCCACTCAATTTCCCGGCTATCGATCATGGAGCGGGCATTCCCACAAAGATGTAAATCAAGCGGCTTTTCGTGCACCGAAAATACTGGAACACCTGTGAAACAGTCAGCTTATCTCCTTCGGAGAGGCCACAAGACCTTGCGAAATGAACAAACGCATCATCGTTTAGTTCGGTTCGTGAGACTGGGACTCCCATCGTGAACGGTCTACTGTTCATCACTGTAGGCTTTTGTAGCACCTGTCGAGCCCTTGCAAAGCAATCTGAAGACTGAGAGATGTGGACGGGTGGAGGTTGGATTGTAAGAACGATGGGGCTTGGTTTCTCTGTGATGTCCAGCAAGGAAGGGTAGGCTTCTACAACCCTGGTCCAGAGGCGGAGACACCAGTCATAGGGTATGAGACAAGCATGCGGGTAACGAAACCGACAGTGGCCATGTTTGGATGTTTTTGGCTCACGGCGACGATCAAGATCTAGAATCCTAGGTATGAACTCGGCAACCACTCGCAGCTGCTGTGGAATGTGGCTAATGTTCTGGCGTGGAGATTGCGGTGCCAATGACATCCTGAGTCGGGTGTAGTGGCGAGAGTATTGAGCGGCCAATGACACGAGTTGCTGGACCTTAACTGCGTTGAGCCGTGTTTGTGCAGCCGAATATCCATCCATGAAGGCCTTTATTTATGGGAGCGATCTTCCCGGTATCGGTCGGTTGGTATGCTTATGATGGCACCCGGGCCGTGTAAAAACACGTTGCTGGCCCTTAGTTGCGAGTGGTGTTGAATATGACCCAGGGTCCACTCTACAGGCGCATCTCAGCATTTTCATCTCTCTGTAGAGCTCGCGGCGCAGTTCATCGGCATCCGGGAATGGTTCACTGGTAAGCCAAGGTACTATCGCCGCTATTTCTTCCAGTGAAAGTTCCTGGCACAAGAATGACAATGTCACAAGACCGACCCTGGCCGTGATTTCCAGAAACTTCTCAAACACGATGGTAGTGTATGTTGAAAGAAGTCATAACCGTTTCCATAGAGTTCTTTTCCGCGTGCCATTCGTCGACGAAACATATCCGGAGTCAGATCTAGCTCGCCATCTGTAGGATCATGCCTATTTTCCATCAGCAACAGTGGAACAATAACAGCAGAGAGAAATGGAAATCAAGCTAACCAGCTCCCGCCGCCCAAGGTACTATTAGAGACATGATTGTCTGAAACTCGGATTTCCGAGCCACATACACAGGTCAGATGTCCTTCCATGATGGGCTGATGACGAGAGCGTTGGCCAGTTGGCAGTTGTCTTCGGCACATATCGACAGTGCAATGATATCTCGGAATGTTAGGTTGGCCAGGATAGGCTTGATGAGTTCCGAGGGGAGGCACTCGAGTCTGCTGGCAATGCGTTTGTCCTTTGCCGTCGTGGTCATGGTGGCATGAAGGCGTGTCCAGCTCGACGTTTTGGAGCCATCTCATGTGGAACTCTTCGCTGGAGCTTGACCAGTCCGAGTGGGTGGATATGTTTTTGTTAGTAGCCCCTGACCTTGCTGCGGTGCCGCGGCAGCCTCTGTTAGTGCATCGGCAGCCAAATGAGCAATCCGTAACAGCGCGTGTAATTACGGTTAGGGCGGCTGACGGAGAACGGGCGGTCGGGCCAACTTCGGTCTGCCGCCCCGCGCTTACCCCTGTCCACCAACCTACCCTAGATTGCCATGATGTCTGGGTTGGGGGGCGGCCATCGAAGTCGGGTCTGGCATCTGACAGAGGTTGGCAGGGGCCAACTTTCACTTTACCAGCCATGTCTTGCTCATTCGCCAGCAACAACACCACCGCCATGATACACGACAACGCCGTCGCTTCCCAGGCCATCCCGAAAACCAACGGAGTTGCGAAGCAAGGAGAACCCGCGCCCGTCGCGCAACCGCCACAGCGCACCCTGCCAGATATCTGCTACGAGCTGCGGGGCAAGATCGATGCCTTCCTTACCGAGGACATCACCAACGACAATGTCTTGCGCAATGTGCAGAGCCAGATTCGGGTGTCCATTGGCGTGATCGAGGAGGCGCTGCGCCGATATGGGTAGGTGCTGCGTCATTTCTTGCCCGGGGTGAGGCGGGGGCCGTGCTGTTTGTGATGTGCTGCCTTTGCGACATGACGCTGACCTGTCTTTGGATGTAACCGTGTAGGCTCGATCACCTCTCTCTCTCGTACAACGGCGGAAAGGACTGTCTCGTGCTTCTGATTTTAATCTTGGCTTGCTTGCCAACTTGCATCAGCCCGCCGACTTCCTCTGGGAGTGTTGTCGCAGCCCCGTCCGAGATTCCGACTCCGCCATCACAACCGCCGACGTCGGAACCCGTTGAATCGGCTCACAGCTTCCACATAAACAAGTCCCTCCAGTCGATATACATTGTTTCTCGTCATCCGTTTACCGAGGTCGAGGAGTTTGTGGAGAGAACGGCGCAGGAGTACAATCTCGACCTGAAACGGTATGCGCTACCAATGCGGCCCGCGCTCGAGGCATATCTGCTGGACCGTCCCGCGATCAGAGCCATATTTCTCGGGACAAGACGGACCGACCCCCATGGGGAGTTTCTCTCGCACTTTAACCCCACTGATGCGGGCTGGCCGCAGTTTATGCGCATTCATCCTGTGATCGACTGGCATTATGTTGAAATCTGGGCAGTAAGTTCAGCACGTCATTACCTGCACATTAGACAAGTGGCGCTAATAACCATTAATTAAGTTTATCCGGCATCTTAATATCCCATTTTGCGATCTTTATAACCGTGGCTTCACGTCCCTTGGCGGCGTCACTGATACCCGTCCGAATCCCGCCTTGGCTGTAGGCGAAGGCGCATCTAAATTCCGGCCAGCGTATGAACTTCGGGACGATGACGAGGAGCGCCTTGGCCGAGACTCATAAGCCAAAGTTCGAGAACAGGGCGGTAGATACGGGTGGCTGGAAAGTGGGAATCGAATTGTATAGACCATAGAATAGCATAGATGGCGTTTGGGGGCGGCGGGAAGGGGGTTCGTTGCAAAGCCTCTGGTGCAGTTGGCGCTGCCAACTCCATAAGGTTCATTTGACGCAGCAGAGTTGTTCATGGCCTCCGATTACGATCTACTCCCTCTCTTTGGAGTCATTAGGGCTCTCTGATATATGAGAAGTGAGGGGGCAACTCTGTATGTCATAGGTGCCATTGGGAACCGTAAGCTATAGCCCATTATGTATCACTGGCTTCGGATTGCCTTAGTTAACTTTCTTGGGCAAGCATTGTTGACTGGCGTTCTCTTGGAGCACGACGCTACAAGGATAAGTCAAGTACAATCAACCAATGCGTTACGTGACAAAGGAAAAGGGTGTTTCAGGGGTTCAATGTCACTGGAAGGGATCTCGTTTTGGGCAGCCACCTCTGCACTGCGCCGAACCCAAGTTTGTATGTATATATATATATATACCTGTATCCAGGGTGCCAGCCGGTATGTTTTCCGCCGACTGCTTTCGTGCCACCTTGAGTGTACTGTGCAAGCCTCGTGTGTCCGTGACAGAATATGGTAGGCGGAAGGGTACCCACTATGCCATTGGCCATGAGTAACACCCTACACCAACATTATAAGCCAAGACCTTGATGTCACTCTTAAACATCATTTGCCAACAACCTCGCGACATCATACAACAACATCGAACATTATGATTCATCGCCTTGTTTTTCACCTGGCTTTCGCCTGCATAATACAAGCACACGCCGCCTCTCCGACGACAGCAAAACGCCTCATCATAGACACTGATCTATTCAGCGATGTTGAGTGAGTCGATCTGCCTCAGAATTGTGCCTTATTCTCTCCTGACTCATTGCGCAATGCCCGCCTTCAGCGACGCCGGAGCCCTGCTGCTCGCAGCCACATCATCTTCCGCCGACCTTCTCGCCGTCAATATCAATTTCCCCTCCACCTACTCGGCCCTGGCAGCATCTGCCATTCTGGCCCATTATGGCAGTAATACTCCCATCGGGATCCGGCGTCCACTGACCAATGTCACGTTCTTCGACTCTTGGTTTTTCGAATTAGGCGAATACACAAGCAAAGTGGCTTATCACTGGTCTGGAGGTTCGTTGCCCTGGGGCCATGCCGAGGATGCCTGGGATCCAGTCGCGCTGTATCGAAAAATCCTCTCCGAAGCCCCTGATCAAAGCGTCACTATCACTTCCATTGGATTCTTCGATAATGTTTGATATATTTGCCTACCCTACTGGTCTACTTCTAGCTTCTGCCATGCTTCCTTGTTCAGACGCTAACTATCATCGTGCTATTGAACACAGTTGTCTGGGCTTCTTAATTCCTCGTCAGATATCTATTCACCGCTTTCAGGTCCCGATCTTATCGCCGCCAAAGTCTCGGAACTGGTAATCATGGGTGGTGAATATCCCTCCGGCTACGAATACAACTTCTGGGGCGTGAGTTACCAAAGCCACATGGTCTTTTCATCTGTCTCCTACCCCTGCCTGTGCGGGTAGCCTGAGGCAAGCAGAGGCAAGCATGCTAACGAACATTGCCAGAGCAATCCATCTATCACCGCTCATGTTGTCAATACTTGGAAGGGCAGCCCAATCACCTTTTCCGGGTTCGAGATAGGGCGAAATGTAACGTCTGGCCTTCGTCTGATCAACGAAGGCCCGCGGGATGACCCGGTCAAGGCTGCGTATGTCTATTACGGGTACACCACAGCCCGTCCGTCCTTCGATCCTCTGACGGTGCTGTATGCAATGGAGGGGTTGGGTGATCTCTTTGAATTCGGAGTAGAGTATGGATACAATCACGTTGAACAAAATGGATCAAACAAGTGGGTTTATGACAAGGGGGTCACTGGTCAGCGCTTTTTGAAACTCAAGGTGTCTGAACACGAGGCCGGTGCTGAAGTGGACAGGAGACTGCTTCAGGCAGCATGGTCTACACAGAGAGACCAAGTACTCACTCGACAGGAGCTTTGACCTATTCCGGATAAAACAAGGGTTGATACTCTGCTTCTTTCGCTTGGTGCCAGCTTTCTCTGGTATGATTCCTGTTCAGCTTTCTTGTACAAATATCTAAATACCCCCTGCAGATCGAAGACCCTCGTTTCATTATGCCACAAGCCCTGATTATCCACAATCAAACGGGCTGAATAGCCTGTGGGTAGTAAAAGAGCTCGGTGGGATCAAGCTCTGTCTTAAGCGCTCTCAGCTTCGGCAGGTTCTTTCTGTAGTAGACATCCTGCGCCATGGTTCGATTCATAGTCGGGTCGGCGTAGTTCATGTACATTCCCCATTGGTCTGTGGTGAGCCCATCGGTGAAACTCTTAACCCAGCCGTCTAGGAATTCAAACCCATTTGATGGGTAGGAGCCGAAGTTTACACGGTCGTAAAACTCGTAAAGAAAGAGGTGATTGTTGGGGTCGCGAAACGCATAGGCCGTTGCATTGCTGGCCACCTTTGTGATGGCCGAGTTGGCACCGCCATATAGATCGATGATGATGAACCAGTTACGATTGTTGGACATGGCTTTTTGGATCCAGTAGTTGGCAACGTTTTGCAGTACATTACTGGGTAAGGCGGGCGTGACTAGACTCTTGCTGTAGAATGTCTCGACCTGAGATGACGGTTAGTCTTGTGGTCACGGGTTGGAGTTCTTCGAACGCACCAAGTTGTAAGGACGCGAAACATCCACCTGCTGACCATAGGTGTAGTAGGAGAATGCACCCATCCAATCATACTGCTGTTGCTGAGAGATCTGTGCATTGAGCTTGGTGAGAAGGGGTTGAATCGCCGTCCGGAGTTGAGCCTGGCTACCGTGGTAAAGGCCCTGGATCTGTGTCTGCATGCGGTTTCCAAGGATACGACCGTTCATCTCCTTGGGCATCTCGGCCTTGAGCCAGTCTTGAATGGTGGACCAGCCTTGTACAATAGCACTCGCATTAGTCCATGGCAGGTTGATGGCAAAAACCGTCACCTGCGAAGGGGCGGCAAATGTTTTGAACCTGAGACTCGTCACGATTCCAAAACTGGACCCCGCACCACGCAGCGCCCAGAAGATGTGAGGATTTTCAGTTTGGGATGTTTCGACCACGCTGGAGTCCGCGAGCACCACGGTTGCTCCAACAATGGCGTCGACGGCCAAGCCGTAGGTGTGAGAGCTGAATCCAAAACCTCCATGCAGAGAGTGCCCAGCAACCCCAACACTAAAGTTAACGAAAACGGTTAGTAGTCAAATAGAAAGGAGAGTGACTGACTCCAACCATGCCAGAAGGCGGATGTATTGGCAACATACCCTGGACATGTTCCGTGACTGAACGCTCTTTTGCCGTTGTTATAGAGAGCTGTCGCGACGCGGCCAAGACGAGCACCGGCTTGGACGGTTGCGATCTCCGTTGCCGAGTCATACGTGACAGCGTTCATACGATCCAGCTGCACCACGAAGTGGCCATCTTCACCACCAAGCCCAAAGGATGCATAGCTATGTCCACCAGACTTGGGGTTGACCTTGACCTTAACCTTGGCAGCACATGAAACAGCAGCCTGCACCTGCGCAACCGTGGTCGGGACTGCGATGGCAACTGGTGTATATTTGAGTCTTTGGTTGAAGGGGTTGGAATCGGCCCTCCAGTCGTTCGAGTTGGGTGCGTCAACAGGCACATTGGCAGTTCGCAGACAATCATCGATAGCTGCTCGCTTGGCCAAGCGGTTCGATAGGGGGTTGGCAGCAGCCAAACTCACCAAGGTGATCGATGTAGCAAACGAGAGATGCATTTTCAGCTTCGGACTGCGCCGCCTGCTCTGATGAAAAGCTTTTCTTCGATTCGAACAGATATCAAGCTTGAACGAGGGCCAACGTATGGCACCAGCCCTTGATATACATCTATAAACCCCGCACATGCAAGGGGCATGATGCGATCATAGAATTCCGCTACCGTAGAGTGTCCTTTCAGGGAACCGAGTAGCAAAGGAGCCGAGTTCTATTCCGACCCACCACGTTGGCGGGCTCGTGGACATGGAGACTCGGCATCATGGTCCCGGGATTGCCACTAGCAGCCTGCAGGATGGAGACGACGGGAGGATTGCCCAAACTCCCGGAATGCGGATAAGAGATCGGCGCAAAACCACCGAGAGTACCGGGTGTGATGTTAGCTGTGGCGGCACAGTTAGCCTAAAGCACAACTTCGATGTATATGTACTTATGCTGGGTCTGACCAGTCACTCCTTTTCCCCAGACCCAGCAAGAGCCCGCCAAGAGCCGGGTACCAGATTGTGTGTGATGGGATAACAATATACCGAAGACCTCCAAATGCAACCGCAGCAAGGCTTGGGAGGCTGGTGGTTGGTGCGGTTTGCGGGTTCATCGTACTTGGCGATGATACCCCGGTCTCGAGTCGGGTTAATGGGGGAATTAAGAGGACCACCAATCCGTTATCGCACTCGAAAGAACCACCAAGGCCTCGATTCTAGTTTCAGAAGATTGCGCGATGACAGATATTGGCCCGGGGCAGGAATCTGACGGATTATAGCCTAAAGCGGCTCCGCGCCTGAAGGTGCAGCCCGAATAAACCACCCGCCCAACGGCTGTTCCTGACGGTAATCGAGGTTACAGAGCTGAGGAGCAGATCCAAATTGATGGCAATATCTGGACGCTCCCACGCACGTGGCCAAAGATGTAGAGCGACTGCCCTGGGAAGAAAAGTGAGATGGCAACCATCTTATGTCTTGTGCTCCACCGATGAAAACCGGCTATTTCATATAATCGTGTGATATACATAACCAATGAGTGGGAAATGAAAGCTGACGAGCTGGCGACGCTCTTAGGCGGGTAAAATGAGACGAGCGCAATCTCGGTCAATTTGTAACGGTCCGAACGAAGGTGCTTCTATTCAACCTAAAGCCAACGTACTATCCTAGATATTGTGAGATAGAGTTCTTGCGTTGCTGTGGGGTTGAAGTCTGGGCTGGAAGAAGATGGGTTTGATAGAAGCTGACGATACAATCCTGCAAAGAAGTCGAGTTAGCCGTGCGTAGAAAACAAAAGAGGCAATGTTCTTGATCTAAGTTAAATTCGAGAAATTCTGTCTATAACCCGAGGTGATGATCCGGAACTGTAGATTTGTAACGCAACGGAATAACTCTGGTTTGATATGCCGGTTCTGTAAGCGATGCGTTCTTTTTTGATGGCACTGGGATGGAGCTGGGCATTCCGACTAGCGAGTACTCCGCAGAAGGAGCGTTCTGCTTCCGCTTGGATGTGGTGAAACAGATAGGATGAAGGGGAAAGTCTCTGTAATTTTAAGTAAATCCAGTTTAAACTTAACATGATCTCAAACAACTTCTATTCTAAGTTGGCCATCTATGCCATGTGCTGTCTTCGACTTCACGGAGGTCTGTGTGATGGTGGCTTGAAGCAAAGACAGGGGGATGTCTTGGCATTCAACAAGGGACAAGGATAGGAGTTCGGCTTCATGCCCCACTACGGGTACGAAGTACCAAACAATTCAGCACCGCGATATACTTAATAGGTACTATTCAAATCTTGTGGCTATCTCTGTCATTGGAATCAACCACCGCATTTTTATGGTTAATCATGGCTGCTGCTGATGGTTGAGACGGTCGCACCACAATATTTTTGGTGCAACTCAAGAATGCGGGAAGAGCCGCTGTGACCCTCACCTTTATAAAAGCTTAATTTCAGCCTCACCACCAACAACAGTTTGTGGGGCACGTGCAGTCCAGCATACTGGAGAGAAATATCATGGTTAATAAGAGAGGCAGGGCAGGTGCGCAGGTTATATGATTGAAACCCATTTTTCCGGCCAATCTCTCGCCTCTTCCACTCTTGTTCTTCCTCAAACTTCATCCTGTCACAGGCATACGTTATGTGCCTGAAAGTCTTGTTCTTCATTACGGTGGGGTCATCGCCAGTGCTTGTGAATTGATCATTCCAACGTCTCAGCCTGTGGCATAGCGTTGGGAAACAAGGGGAGTGGAGCTTCTAAATGTTGGGTTGAGTCCCGTGGCCAGGAATTTGTTCAGGCAAATCGTGGGACCCCTATTCTTTTCTTAAGTCTCTGTTTTGAGGTTGCAAGAGAGCATGAAAGGTTGTTGCTGGCTGCCACGCTGCCAACTGGAAACAGATTTGGATGCAATGGTCTGTGCGTCCTTGGCGTGGAGCAGACTGCAACTCAATAAAGCCAATGAGAGAACGGCGTCCAACATCAACAAAGAGCGACTGCAGCCCTATAACTGGGTTTCCCTTTTTTCATTTCAAGGATATCTATGTGTCAATGCCTTTCTGGCCTGCTATAATAAACTTCACAGGTCACCTCCTTTCACTCATCATAAGTTGGTTGCTGCCTTTTGCACATTGCATTTTGGGAAGAAACCGCCCCGTTTTCGCCTGCCAGCAAGCCCCGGGACTCGGATTCGGCTGCCATCAACGGGCCCATATGGGAATTTGTCTGTTCATTTTCCTAGCTTTCTCAGTGTCTTGACGCAAGCCACGATGCCTTCTTCCTCAAGTAGCGCCCACGAGCCGAAAGTTTTACACTTTACCCCTGTTACACCTGGGTATCGCCACGTCCCAAAAGGCAACATCTACATTACAAAAAACTGCCGGTTACTTACCCATGCCGCCAAACAACCTTTGTATGTCGTTGTTGATAAGCGCGATCGAACCCTCGGAATTCGCTGTCCAGATCGCATTTACCGCCAAGTGCTCTCCTCCTATCACGAAACCGCACCCAAGCGAGCCCAGGCGGTACAGAAGCGGGACGCGCTGATCGAGGATAAGTTCGAGGCTATCATCCTCAAATTATTCCCCAAGACACCAAAAGAGTCGATCCCGGTCATCGTCAAGCATGCCGTCAAGAAGAGAAGCGGGAGGGTAGGTAGGAGCACAAAGATAGGAGAGTTGGAGGATAAGGTCATGCTGGCCGTGCGAGCACATATCAGGCATGTTCACACAGATTACGAAACGTTGTTGAGAGAAGGCGTGAACAGGGAGGAGGCCAGGCAAAGGGTTTGGGAGAGAGTCAATGAGGTCGCAAAGGAGTGGGGGGCTACCACGGGAAGCCTCTTCCGAAAGAGGGCAGATAGCGCAAGGGGAAAAACGGTGAGTAGGGATAGGCCGACTGGAGCAGCACCAGATACGGGGAAGAAGAGGCTACATCGCCCAGTCATGACAAAGAGGGTACAGGTCACTGCTCCGGAAACAGCCTCGCCACTAGACCAGAGTGCGACAGAGCCACCAGGAAGGAAGCAAAAGAAGCGGAGGGGGAGATACACCCGGTTCCTGGAAAGGAAGGCGAGGGGCGGTGTTATGGCGATTTCACCAGACAGGGTGCGCGTTACACGGCGAATGACGAGACAGTCCTTGGAAAAGTCCAGCGCGGAAGCAAACGATGGAGTCGAGGTTATAGAAATCTCTTCGGACGAGGATGGCGACGAGGATGGCGATGTTTTGGAAGACGACCCCATTAAGGTCTTCATCGTTGATAACGACGACGAGGAAGCTTTGGCTGTTTTCTCTGTCGATGAAGACACAAGCGACAATGACTATGAGAGCGATGACAGTGGCTGGAGTGGGAAGTCTTGAAGGCTAGGTTGAAGGCTGTTAGATGGCAATGCTGGTATACCGTTGTGACTAGAAACTGTTACACAGACTGAATTCTGAGAGACAGGGCCAGGGCGGAGTTGTCCAAAAGGTCTCAGCATGTCGGTCATCAAGCGAGGGTAATTCGGGACCGGGCCTAGATATCGGGCGGCGCGGTCATGAGGCATGCTTCATCCGGTTTCCAGTAGTTCGCGTTCTAGACTTGACAGTTGGCTTGACGTTGGCCAACGATTCGTTCCGGAAAGTCGGTTCATCGGCTAATCAGAGGGGAAATGGTCCATCCGTGAAACTATCATACCAGTCTTTGACTGGGGGTACTGGTCGGTAAGGGTTTCCTTTCCAGCCTTTTGAAGAACAAGGAGGCACGAGCCCGCCGGCCGACGGTGCTGAGTCCACTTCCCGTCCGCACATCCCCACCAACATCCGGACTCCGCCTTGGGGATTTGGCGCTGTTGTTTGCATTATTGACCAATTCATTCACAGCGCTGGTAATTCTTAGACGGCTTCCGCGGGGGTACATAAACCTAGGAAAGTCCCATGTCGAATGGATGGTTTGGTCAAACTTGATGAACACGAGGGCCGACACAGAATAAACAGCCGATTTCGCAAACATGGCCCAACAGAAGAAGCAGCAGATTACCTTTGAGGGTATGTCCTAACCATCACTCTGGAAAGCTGTCTAATCAAGTTTTATAGATTACCTCGGTGTGACTGAGGCTGCGTTTGAGTGGGCTGACAGCTACGACTCCAAGGACTGGGACCGTCTGCGAAGATGCATTGCTCCCACCCTGCGGGTATGTTGATGGGCTATCCACAACGAAGAACTGCCTAGTCAGACAGGGCAAAATGGCTGATGCTGAAGACGTAGATTGACTACCGGTCGTTCCTCGACAAGATCTGGGAGGCCATGCCGGCCGAGGAGTTCATCAGCATGATTTCGGACAAGTCAGTGTTGGGCAACCCCCTTCTGCGCACGCAGCACTTCATTGGCGGTGCCAGCAAGTGGGAGAAAGTGTCCGACGACGAGATTATTGGCTACCATCAGCTCCGCGTGCCGCACCAAGTCTACACAGACTCGTCCCTGTCCAAGGTGGAGGTCAAGGGCCACGCTCACAGCCACAACACTCACTACTACAAGAAGGTCAATGGCGTATGGAAGTTTGCCGGGCTGAACCCCAACATCCGGTGGTTCGAGTATGACTTTGACAAGGTGTTTGCAAGTGGTCGTGACAACTTTGGTGAGCACTGAGTTAGAGAGTAGAAGAGATCAGGTGCAGGGAGAGTTACGGGACCTGGAGTCGGGTGGCGGAATTTGGTGGGTGATGTTTGGTCGAGACTTGTGGTAGTAGTTCCATAGAGCCAGGAGCTTTGAAGCGCCTTGGACACATGAATACACAAGACCATTTCGCACTTTATGCAAATGGAGTGTCTCCCCAGGTTGTGAGGTTGCGGAGGGGGACCCTTGCACTGATGAGGGGATGGTGGGGTCAAGCTCCCCATGCCAGCCCATGCAGCACATGATTGGAGCACAAAACATTCAATGGGCCCGGCCTCAAAACCTTGGCTTTACTTGACCGTGGCGTCCGACACTTTTGTAACATCCGAAGACAACTTCCCTATTTCCCGCGAAATTTGTCAATGACAAGGAAGAAGCAAACCCCGGTTGCAGGTCTGCATTGAGGAGGGACTGTATTCCCATCCGCACGACGATGCGGGAGTTTATGCAGTATTTCAGAAATGCCTTCTACGGTGCTACAGGATGGAGCGAGGATAACTCCTACAAGGACTTGAACGTGACAGCAAGAGGTACACATGTTTATGTCATGCCCCTCTCACTGGTTTCGTAGCTGACGATGCGTGTTCGACAGAACTGATTGACTTCCCGTTGCCTCGAGGAATTCGCTTGAGCCTTTCTTCCCTTGCCACGCCACACTTCGCAACCAGCTATCAACTCTGCAATGTAGGCGTCGTCGACGGCTCGATATCATACCTCCACAGCTCGGTCCCCCTGGCTGCCGTTCCTGCCCAGTCCGACAAAATACCGCTAGGGGCTCTTATGAGATCCTACCGCGGGCTGCATCAGCTCGGCTCACGAGGAGGAACACCATGGTCGTGGGAAACTGGTCCTCAGATAGGGACAATCCCCCAGGTACCTGCTGTGGCGGATATGGGTCAGGTCCCGAATAAGGACAAGAGCTCGCTGTTGTATGGTCGGCTGTATCTCCCACAGTCGCTGCTTGAGGCCATGGTAATCAAGCGGTTCAGTTCGACGCTGCAGGTTCAGATATCGGCTGTCAGTGAACAGTCTTTGCGGAACGGAGGTACAATGCTGAGCGTCGTTCAATACGACCGGGGGAAATACGGAGTCGAGGGGCTTTACTCGACCGACGGAGGGCTTCTTGGCCTGAGAGGACTGTATAATTTCGGTGGGGATGCTTCCGTAGCTGTGATGGGTTCCCAAAATGGGGCGGGCAGTCCAGAATCCACGGAAAAGGAACGAATTTATGGCCGTTTCAGCGCTGGAGGAGAAATGTACTATGGGACCTTGAACAAGTCTGGAGGCATGTCCTTGGGTGCACGTTTCGCAACTCTACCCACGCACAAAGGGACGCCGCTCACAGCGACACTTACTATCAACCCGCTCATGGGAAACATCAACACCACATATGCCGTGCTGGCGAAGGACTTTCTTGCCATGGCGACACGGATGGAATTTAACGCGTATAGCTACGAGAGTGACTGGGCTGTCGGTTTAGAGCTATGGAGCAACCGACGACCAGCCGGTTTCCTGCTTGGTGCCGAGCCCAGCCTTGATCTTGAATCCGACCAGCCCGAACTTCCGAGCAAAAAGGAGAGAAGTTTCCAGGCAAAGATGGAATGGCGGCTAGACGAACCTGAACCCGAACCCGAACCCGTCAAGATTGCCGAGAAACCAACAGAGGGTAAAGAAGAATACCTGGGCGTGTTCAAGGCCCGGCTCAGTTCCAATCTCGATCTGGGCTTGGTCTGGGAGGGTCGGGCCAAATCACTGATCTTCAGCCTCGGTACTGGTGTGGATTTGCAAAGGTTAGGCGAGCCGTTCCGAAGCTTGGGATTGGAAGTGCAATACTCTTCTTGAGAAGACGGCTGTTAATGCCCACGAGGAATGTCTCTTGAAGGGCTAGCTAGCATGACCGCGATTTCGACTGTTCGGCAAGAGCGGCGGGGGGGGTTGGAGGCAAGAAAGGTTAACTGGGCGCTATTTGGACTCCGGAGTACCTTGATGGTCCCAAACATGCATTTGTTCTGACGTCGGTCGCCACACCACCAATGACATCAAATCATTGAGATTACACCGGTGCTGTGCAGTACCAGCCATCAATCCCGATGGTAAGCTAGGGGCCGGGTGTCAGCAGACACCATCAGGTTGACAGGTCCGGCGCAATGGGATTTTGCAAATGTTTATGGTGGCTACTTCTCTACTGGTTGGCGGTCATCGGCTTGGTGTCTCCAGAGTCTTCGGGGAGTGCCTTCCAAAAGCCTTAAAACACAGGTCCGGGCCCCTTCTCCGGGACTGGAATCTCCCCTTTTTTGTTTTGGCGCACCGTTCTCCCGGCGATGCGGTTTCCTTGCGGTCTCCTTGCGGCGTATGAGCACCTACGCTGTTTTCCACGCCACGGCCGTCTTCCATTCACATACCCTAAACCTCTCCTGCTCCCTTACCTAAGTATTGTCTGTCTTCTGGACTCTCGATCCTGCAAGCTTCTTATCTCATCCGTCTGCGTCCGAAGCATCATCTCTCGATCAAGAATCTTTACTCAAGCATAGCACTGCGGTTGTTTGTCCAAGAAGGGCCATTGGGATTTGCCGGTGCGTGTTTTTTCCGCACGTACCAAAAACCTCTGCAGTAGTGGTAGTTGCGCTTGCTGTTTGAGACGTGCGCTAGATGGTGAGCTGGTTGCTGACTGGAGCTTAGCCATCAAGGTTCTCGGTCGAACTCCCGCCTCCCGCCTCCCATCTCGCCTTTGAGTTGCGCCCTCGCTGCCCACCCCTCATCTTCACTAAGTCTCTCGTACATATCGAATCTGTCGTTTTGGTGCCCATGATTACTCTGTAGTCGTGGTGGCCCGAGATAGTTGTCGCCAGAAAATTGCGGGCTACTGAACTGCGAAGCGCAAACGATCCAGTCTTCCGACCAAGAACACCATTATATATCAAGTCCATATCGACGGGTTCAGACTTCATTTGGTACGGAATCTTACAATCTTTGCGCCCACAGCTTTCCGGCCCGGCCGATCCTCCTTCTCAAGGGCCGTACCGCCCGCACCAAACCTTCCCCCATGTGCCCGTCGGTAAACCTCGAAAGAGAAGGCTGGTCAAATCACACAATGCAGCGCTCGGAGCTGTTACTCAGAGATGAAGCGCCAGCGCCTAGCTGTGTAGGCACACTGTCGAGCAGAGATGATCTGGGATTGCGTATCGCCTCCGTCTTTATCATTCTACTTGGCTCTGCCGTCGGTGCGCTTTTGCCAGTATGGTTGGCGAGGAGCTCCAAACTGCGCGTACCCAAGCTTTGCTTCTTCGTCGCCAAGTATTTTGGTACAGGAGTCATCATTGCAACCGCTTTCATGCATCTCCTCTCGCCAGCGTCCGACAACTTCCGGGATGAATGTCTTGAGCACATTCTTCCAGAGTATGATTGGGCTATGGGGATCGGTCTAGCAACCGTGATGGTCATGTTTCTCCTCGAAATACTCGTTTCACGCTTCGATTTCGGCTTTCACTCTTCACATGGGCACCAGGAACCCCCCGAGACACTCATGGTGGATAGTGCTGCACTGCGCCCGGTCAGCAGCGGCTTGCGAATGCACGGCCGAGAACTTGTCCCATCCAGCAGCCCAAGCGGAAGCCCCTCGCCAGTGGCCAGCAGCATCGAAGGTGGAATGTGTGGTAAACACCAAATCCCAGTGTTGCGCCACGAAGTCAGTTACCCGCCTGGGGGGGAGAACCACCTGGGCCATTTGCGAGATCATATCGAGGGCGACGAGCATCCCAACTTTGCGGGGCAGATGACGGCCCTGTTTATCCTCGAGTTTGGTGTCATATTTCATTCCATCTTCATTGGTTTGACCCTCGCCGTCACAGAAAACTTTACTGTGCTTTTTGTTGTGCTGGTATTCCACCAGACCTTTGAGGGTCTTGGCTTGGGTGCCCGCCTTGCAACGGCAACATGGCCTCCGGACGCTAGAAGATGGACGCCATATGTTCTCGGGACTGTTTACGCCCTTAGCACCCCTCTGGCCATCGGTATCGGGCTTATAGCGAGCAAGTCGATGTCACTGGAAGCTACCACCAGCAAGATTGTCAATGGTGTGTTTGATGCAATCAGTGGCGGCATCCTTCTGTACACTGGCCTCGTCGAGCTACTGGCTCACGAATTCATGTTCAACCCCGAGATGCGCAAAGCCGGTTTGCAAATGCAACTGTGCGCGTATGGTTGTGTGTTTGTGGGCGTTTTCGTCATGGCTCTCCTGGCAAAATGGGCTTGATTGGCAGGTACCTCCAGTATCAAAAGGTCGATTTTCGATTTTGGCATGGCGTTGGAGTTGAATCGGGTACAGGGTGAACGTGCATCATGCTGGGTCATGTTTATGACGGATGAATGGTATATGGAAAGAGCAATAGAGAATTAGAGTAATGATCGGTCCGTTTGATCAGGGGACAAACGAAGAGCGGGGGCATGAAAAATGCCCAAAATACAAAAGATATGATGGTACCTTAGACAGGCATGGCTTACGCGCCATGGACTCTCATCATGATGTTCACGTAAACAGGAACATTGTTGGTATTGTTTTATGAGTACTCGGGTTGCTCATGATAGAGCTGAAATTGAATAGGTACATATATATCTTGACATAACATTCGTGATCGAGGCCACGACCAACACCATGGGCAATATCTTCCGCCCTGCAACAGACCTTCTGACTTCCTGTTCCTGGCCCTCCTTTTATGGACTGCAAACAACAACAGTAAATTACATTGGAATCGTGGGATTGGAGTTTACGGCAAAAAGCCCATCGCTGAGCACCGGCGCAAAAAGCCCACCAACTTGCCGTAATAGTCTCGACAAAAGGTAGAGTACACAACGAAGCAAAGGAAAATGGAAAAAACACACAAACAGGACAAAGCAAAACAGTCAGTCAAACCGAGAAGCAACTGCTCTTGCGAATGTGCTCCTAGACCTGAAGCTCGATTCCCGCCGAACTTCCCTTCTATTTCTAGGGTTGGATTTCCCCCTTCGACCTATAGATGTCTTGGGCTTGCCACGGGTCGTGCGGACGTCAGGCTTACTTCCATTGTCGTTGGTTCCGCCCACGACGTCAACGTCGTTGTCCTTGATGGTGCCAACGCGGCCCTTCTTCAACTGTGCGGAAAGCAAGGATTCCGGCGCCTCTGAAGTAGCGGCTCCAGCATATGTAAACCGCTCAAGATTGAGGGAGACTTGGGAGCGGTAAATGGGGTGAAGCAGTGGCTGTCGAGAGGCTTGGGGTGGGCTCGTATGGGCGACAGGAGACTCGGTATCGGATTCATGCCCGTCATCTTCAAAGTAGGCTGAATGCCCGCCCATAGTTGACACGGGGTCAACACTCTGCGTTCGGCCAGGGACTTCAGAGCCAGGAGATGACACAGGGCTTTTGAAAGCAGGTCGGTGTGGGAGCGAGAAGGTAAGGACTGCTCCATTACTAGGATCAGCTGCATCACAGATCCGTCTAGAAGAGGCCTCGATGTTCTTCTGGATTCTGTTCAGTGGCTTTGCTACTGGTCTAAGATCTGTGGATGGGAACACAGTCTACTAAGATGGTCAGCAAAGTTTATAATTCAAGGAGACACGGAGCATACAGTATCAGGGGCTGCAGTCCCATTGTAAATCCCACCATGGCTACGAGAATGAGGTTGGCGAACACCTTTGTCTTCAGTCCCCTTTAGCTCTGTCTCGGATTGAATGAGCGGCAGTTGCATGTCATCCTCTGATGGCCGAGTCTCTGTGTCCGTGCATCGCTGTCTTCGTCGTCTTGTTGGATTGCCGAGTCGGAAGATGGGCGACTCATCTGTGCTTCCTTTTGGCTGGTACATTTCTGGCATGTACAGTTTGGACACCCCTGTGGTCCAGATGCCCGATTACCCGTGACGCAAAATGATATCGACTCGACACATATTAGGATCCCAGTGATCCGCTTCAGCTGGTGCAAAAAGTCCCAGCACTGAGTCCTTTGGCATTAGCAAACATCCTCATACTCGAGGCCAGCTGGGGATTACTTACATCTTGGCACGGCTCGTGGTCAAGAAAGAGCATAGCCTCCCGGTAGTAGTTGGGGACATCTGCCCCTCGCAGCTCCCTCAGGCGCTCAATATCTGACGTGTTGAAGACTTCCTTTAGGGCCTTCATTACCCACCAGACGGCGAGCTTTTTCTCAACATGGCATGCCGCAAATCGGCCCTTATGCTCGGGCAAAGCAGTCTGGTTGCCGTTGTCCCGCTGGGACGCACGAACCTTGAGGCCATGGAGGTGAATAACATCCCTAACCCGCTCTGTCAAGACAACGTTATCAAGAACCCGAGGACCACGGCCTGGATTTGGCTTCCAGCCGCTGACTGCAAACTGCTCAACCTTCACATCTTTGGGAGAAGTGGTGGCAGAGGCTATGAAGCCCGCGGTTGTACTAAGAAGCTCATTGCCCTCTTTGCCTGGCTTGAATGTCTCGAAGCCACCTACAGGCTTGAGAATGACCAGGTCCTTGGCACGCTTGTGCAGTCGGCTGCGCGAGTAGTGGTGATTGCCAATTCGACGACTGCACTCTGTTAGGGATCTGTGAAAGGAACACATATTGTAAGGGTGGACCAGAATGCTTATCAAGATCGCAAAGCGGCGGGATATTTCAGAATTATGGCAATTCTCCTTCTCTCACGTTGCCGACTTCGGGAGATTGGGGGAAAGCCCAGGCGTTGGTACATCTTTGGCTTTCGGTCGAACAATGAAGCGCGCGAGTACTCCCAGGTGACACGGCCTTGAAGGTCTTGTGCTTTCCTCGAAGCGCTATATCTCAACAGGAGCTTCGCAATAGCGAGACGACCATAGAGAACGGCTGTCATGAGTGGTGTTGTCCCATGTCGGTCGCGCGCTTCGATAACTTTTCTTGTACCGCCAGGTGACGTGGAGGTGCTCTTCAGGAGCTCTCTCACATGTTGAAGGTCGCCATTGAGAGTCGCAATATGGAGTTCTGAGAGCTTCAACGCCTCCCGAGTAAGCTTAATCGAAGTCGAAGAGAACGTCTCCATTTTTTCGACGGCGTCATGAAATGCGTGGGTTGAGGTCAAGAAAGTGAGAATAGCGAGAGAAGCTTGGAGGAAAGATTGATGGACCGGGCGACCAAGGAAATCTAGGCTGAGGCTCTCGGTCCTGGACGACGACGACCTTAGGTCGGATGCCTAATAGCTGGGGCACTTGGAAAGAGCATTAGAAGGAAGTCGCGGTCTCGAAGAAGCTGAAAGGTTGAAGCTTACCTTGATAACTAGCCACCTAGGCAACAGTAGACAAGGGGTGGTGGGTAGTGGTGACCAAGGAGTTACTTTGGAACAGGGGAGACAGCGCAGTGTGGTTGGATTACGTCGGCAACCATGACGAACTAGAGGGAATGGCAGGTGTCTACCCATGTAACGACTCGAAGTAGCGAGTGAGAGATGCTTCTCGGAGAGTGCCTTTCACAAAGAAGCGATCGGGTACCTTCCCAGCCAGGAGACAGAAGTGGTTAACTACTTATCTAAATATACGCTTGTGAGAAACAAAATGGTAGGCTAGATGTTGAGACTGGCAGCTTGCTTGGGTCATAAGTGGTTAAGGACACAGCAGGAGAATGTCGTCTGGAGGCCAACGTTGGCATTTGACAAGGTAACTGGGTGTGCTGAGCAGTGGAAACGTGGCCTACGTGTCAGTCACGGAGAAGATGGTACTATTGTTTGTTTGACTTGGTTTGTTGGGTATTGATTTACGCTCTACGCGCAGGAAAGCTGGAGAAAACACCGTCTTATGGCAGATATGCTTCAAAAGCTAGCACATATAAAGCCAGCTTGGTCGCCTAGGTGAGCGAGGAAAGGCATGATCAAGCAAGCCATTAAATCCTTTTTTGACGCCTAACCCATATGCTACCGGAAATCCATGCCATGCCGACCCTTCCGTTTCACATCTTTGCGTACTCAGCAAAGAGCCTGGTGTGTAAAGCGACTGTTGGAAAAGACGACATTTACTCGTCATCCTCATCCTCCGCACCCTCAGCCTCAGCAACGGTCTGGGCAATACCTACGTTTACGTACGTTAGCAAACTGCAAACGGCTCGAGAAATCAAGTAAACTCACGGTCAAGATCACGCTGACCCTGCTGCGTGATGCGGCGGCCACCCTTCTCCTCATCCTGCTCAAGGACCTGGATCTTCTCAAGAGCCTGCATGATCTTGCGATCAACGCTGCCGGAGGCCTCTACGTGGTGGGAGGGGCGCGAGCCACGGTTCTTGGCGCTGCCGTGAACGCGGCGGAGGCGGCCGACACCAACGGTCTTGCGGAGGTAGACGTGACGAGCGACGGCAGCGGCACGGACGTAAAACCAGTCGATGTCCTGGGGAGGCATCTCCTTGGCGGGGCCGGTTTTGACGGTGTCAACCCAACCGGGGACGGGGAGCTTGCCCTGACGCTTCAAGAAAGCGGCGTAGGCGCCTATTCAGAGTCAGCCATTTGCCGCACTGCGCACCAGACATATCGAGGCAAAACGAAGCAAAGCAAGACTTACCGACGAACTTGTGGGCCTTGAACCAAGCAACACAATATGATTAGCACAATTCCGTCTTCAGAGATCTTTCGACCCCCTCACGCCTGCTCCCATCATCTTCCATGTTGCTGTCTTGACCAGCGGTCCATCGTCGTCGGCCAACCCGAGCCTCGTTTGAGGAAGCTGGCAGCGACTCGGATGGCGAAAGAGAGTGTTCGGGTCTCGGTCGCAAAGGCCGTCATGGCGAAGGGCTCCCAAAACTTACATCGACATCGCGAACGGTGACTCCTCCAGGCATTTTGGCGGTGTGTATGGGGTGATTTGGCGGAGATGGGTGAGGTTGATCGTTCGTGTCGGAAGCTGTCGTTCGGAGTCGGACAAGGCGCAATCGCAATTGAGGTCTGGTATCTGGAAATTTTGCGGAGTGGACGTCTTGGCAGAGAAACGTTGATTAGGGCTGTGGCCCTGGCAAAGAAGCGGGGCGGTTTGGAGTGAATCAAGTCTTTGACCCTAACCCTTGGTGTGTCGACAATTCATCTCACACATGGCCCATCACGCAGGCAGTTGGAGCCGTGTATGCAACCTTGCGTCCATGATTCATCTGAACATCTTCACGCGGTGACCGACCCCAGGCCAGAGCACACAACCGCCGTAGTCTTCTCTTATCTACCGGATCCCATCTGCCAGACACCCAGCACCAAGCTTCCCACATGGTCGGCCTCAAGAATGGGCTCCCGGCGAGTCTCAGTTGCACCGAGCTTGAGGGTCTGAGACCCGGGGAACCATCTGAAGATGTAGTAGTGGAGATATACTAGAATACGCAGGACTGCAGGGGAGACGGACTTCATGCATTCGAGTGGTAGTAATTCTGCGCGCTCGAAGTCCCATGTACTTTCTCTTCTGTATGAGGTGGTGTAGGCAGCAGGGATTTGCAACAACATTTAACCATCAACAATGTGAGTACTTGAATGAGATTCCCAGACAACGTTATATACAGCTCTCGTCTACCTCCGAGAACATGAAAGCTTTTTACCTATGTATTAAATGGGAACAAGACTCACAGGAGAGGCCACAACGGTGGGTCGATACTGCTCGACGTCATCCCGGCCCACTGGTTCAAGGTGGGGCCTTCAGCGACGGATTTTCTTTGATCGCTGCAAACACGAAGGACAACAGCATGGAAGCCAGGGTCACAAAGTCCCTCTTCCTCTCTTTCTGCAGCCCTTTTCTTCGAGGAACTTTCGTTGAGACGATGGACCCTCTCCATATCCTGCGTTCTGTGCCGCTGTTGCGAGGGTATTGTGTGGTGGACGACCCCCGATCTTGGCGCCATCTCTGACAGGTACCGTTTCACAGCCCAGGCCGTGATCTCCAAACCCCAGCCCAAAATTCAGCGACTGTGCAGGTCACCCGCTGGCGAGTGTGTCCGGGATGTGCTACAGGGGTGCAGCCCTCCTTTTTGGGCCAAACACATCCCATCTTTTGGCAGGCATGTAAGCCGTGGAACCAAGCTGCCCTGCCATCGGTCTCTCCCAGCGTCAACAGACAGCGCTTCGCTCTCCGATGGCCTTTTCCGCGCGTCTATCAACAGGAAACATTTTGCCCTGACCCCTGCGTTATCCTGTCATCAGCACCATCCCAGACTCTGATCAAGGATCAACTGATCGGCCCCTGAACCGCCATCCTGGATTTTGCAGGCCATCGCCTTGGTCGCTTTCAACTTCGGCACGAAACAGCCCTCCAAGTGAGCCTAGGTGTACACACATGAGAGACCATGAAACCCCATCATGAAGTCCCTTTTACCCCAAATGCCCGTGTAGGGGGTGATAGGGCCTTCTTGTGGAAGCCCATGAACAGGGATAAGTAGCCAGGCAGGGCCGTCCACTTCGTCTGATATATCTATGGTATATATCCCCTTCACTCAACTTTCAGCGGGGTGTTGTGCATATCATTCATTTCTCACGTTCCTTCTTCATTTCTTTCTTGTCCTTCTTTTCCAGTCTGCTGCGCGGACATCCATTCCTTTCTTCGAGCAGGTTGATCGGCTGTTTTCTGCCGTCTCTCATTCATTTTCATCTACAATCATGGTGTCTTCACTCACTTCTTTGCTGGCCTGGGCTGCTGTCGTGGGAGCCTCCCCGCTTGTACGACATCGGGCAGTTGACTCCCTCAATGAAGAGGCCACGGTCGAAGCCCATCAGAGGGACAATGGTGCTACCCGGGCTTTCTCCAACGTTGAGATCCGAACATCAGACGGGAAATGCCTTTTCGTTGACGAGCTGTCTGGAGATTTCCGAGCCAACCTTACTCCTGTTCAGATTGCGGACTGCGGTTCTACTGATGGGCAGGGCTGGGACGTCATCACTGCCGGCGCTCATATCAGAGGCGATGGCGTGGCCCTCATCGTGTCATCCTTGACCAATGCTTGCCTGAACTTTGATTCACGTCGACAAGCCGGGAATCAGCTTCTGCTCTTCTCATGCGGCGGTCGAGCGGATGGAGGTAAGATTATTGGACTGATTGAATAAGAGAATGTATGCTGATATTTTCAGGGGGTGATGTGACTGACTCTCAGCTGTTTGACTTTGACGGCGGTGCCGGCCCGCTTTCACTGAGCCCTCAGAACGAAGGAGGAAACTTTTGCGCAACCGCAAGGGGGAACACTCTTGACATTGCGAACTGTCAGAATGGAGACGCCAGCCAGACCTTCACCATTGGTGGTGGTGCCCCGGCTAGCGGCAACAACGATGGTAACGGCGGCAACAATGATGACAACAACGGTGGGAACAACGGAGGCGATGAAAATGCTGGCAACGGTGGAAATGGCGGAAATGGTAGTTCTGGTAATCCTAGCGGTACCTCCACCTCGAGCTGTACTAAAAGTACTCGAACAGTAACTGTTACTCCTACGACCACACCTTCAGCTGCCCCTGCCCAGTCAACCACCACTGCCCCTGGTGCCGGGAACGGTAACAACAACGATGGCAACAACAACGGCGGCAACAACAACAACAACGGCGGCAACAACAACAATGATAATGGCAATAACAATGGCGGTGGGAGCATCCCCTCGGTCAACCCTACCGAACCTGTGCCCGTGTCTCGTGCCGGCGGTACTCTCCAGCCCACTGCTGCAGCTCAGTCTCATCAGCGGGACGAAGGCGCTACCCGGGCCTTTTCCGATGTCACCATCAGGGCACCAAACAACAAGTGTCTCTTCATCGACCCGACCGCTGGCGACTTTCGACAGAATTTGATTCCTGTCTCGCTTGTGGACTGTACAGGTAGCCCGAACGAGAAGTTTGATGTTATTACCGCTGGTAAACATAACAACAACCGGGAACTTGCTGCTTTGATCGTGAGCACTCTGGTAAGTGATCCCTAACCATTACCATCACCACTAGCTTGCTTTTGGAGAATGTTACTAAGACAACTGCTTTGATAGACCCAGGGCTGTATCAGTGTTGATCTCAGACGCCAGCCAGGGGACACCGTCACTCTGTTCTCATGCGGCGGACGTGCTGATGGTGGTAGGTCCATCTTTGCTTTCCCCCCCTTCGTCCAGGATATAGCGCACCAAGCTAACAGACCTTTTTTCAGAGGGAGAAACCGATGGTGCTCAGTTGTTTCCTTTCCTTGGGCAGACAAGCTTTGCCTTGGCACCACAAAACGAAAGGAATCAGACTTGCGTCGTGCCTGGAAACGAGAGACTTGAAACCGGACCATGCGCTACTGATGGATCTGAATTGTTCTCGATCTTCGAGTAAACGCAACACTGAAGGTGTCAAAGGGTGCGATCCGGATCTATGATTTCGGACCGTCGATTACTTGGTACCGCGGAGGATGGTGATGGACTTTGGCTAGAAATTGGCTTCTTTTTCACTTCTGTTTTAACCCCCCTTTTCTTCGATTCTTGACTATCTGTATTATAGGGTATTATTTTGGGACTGGGAAGGCGTTCTGGATATCGTAGACTTGAAGACTCGGACATTCTGGATCTTTGGGATTACTGGAATCACTTGACACACATGAGATCAACAAGAGCAACGAGATCCTGCTTCAGTCTTTTCATTTCATTCGGCTTCAAGGTGGTTGTTGTGTAACTCAGTTGTCGCCGCCGGTTGTAAGCGCTGGTGAATTAAGACCAAAACCACCCCACCATGATTGGTCAGCGCTTTGCAGCTTCCCGGGTCTCGGCCCTGACATCACCGGAAATTTTGCAAACCTCCCGCCATCGCTTGCAGAACGGCACCGGCATTTCACCGACAGACCAACCCTACCTAACAGCACCTCGTCAACGGCGCTGAGCATCCATCCCCTGAATACAACTGTTCCTAAAGCCGTCTGAAGAGTCAAGAATGCCACCACTGCACTGTGTCAACCCTCCCGCCACCGCGAGTCTCTTTATCCAGCTCAGCATGCGCCGCCGGGCCATCGCGACCTCCCCCTCCATCCTCGATCTTCTCCTCCCTCTGCCAGTGCGGAGCGCCTCTGGGCCAACTCGGGCGCATCACTCTGTGTCTACTGCACGCAGTCGCCAAATACCTCACCAATCGGGCCCCAGCCAAATTGCCGCGAGGAGTCCTAGATCATCATGGCGTCCTTGCTCTCCCCGAGGTAATCTCACAAGGCGGAGCTTCACAACCACGATGCCGCGGTCTGCCGCCACCACCGCTCCCCCAAGCGGTACCACCCGTGCACTCTTCAATCCCCAAACGGACGATGATGGCCAGGAAATGATGTTGGAGATCACTCCGCGCGCAGCCAAGGTTCGTCCCTGCTATTCAAGTCCGGCTCGTTGAGCTTCCCTCTGACGAGGTATTTTACAGCGTCTCTCCGAGATTATGGCCAAGGACTCAAACCCATACCTCGCCCTTCGTATTCAAGTAGAGTCCGGTGGCTGTCATGGGTTTCAATATTTGATGAAGCTGGTCACTCTTCCTCCTTCACTGCCTTCCTCCTCGGCAACCGACGGGGCAGCAGAGAGTACATCCGCCATCGGAGAAGATGATACTATCTTTACCTTTGCAGCTGATGGTGAGAGTGCCCCAACTGATTTGACAGCTCCAAAAATCATTCTTGACACTCCTTCTCTTGAGCTTTTAAAGGGGAGTAAGGTGGACTTTACGATGGAACTTATTGGATCGCAGTTTAAAATCGTGGACAATCCTCTCGCTACAAGTAGTTGTGGGTGTGGCACAAGCTTTGACATAAAGATATGATAGCCTCAGGGAGCATTGCGCAATGATAAGCATGTAGGGCTACTTGTTTGGGGAAGACCTATGTAATAATAGACATCAATGCCTGGACGTTGTTCAAATCACTTCATATCAGGGGGCGGAAACACATTGAGCAACAGCTTCATAGAATTGGGCTGTGTCCTGGCCAGTAAGGGGGCAATCTACTTCATCAACTGTGGGAAGAGTGGTGTGCAAGAACGACTTCGTGTTGTGGTATTGATTCCCCGGAGCCACCCAACCCCGGCTTCCATTTAACGCCATGCACCCATGCCAATTCCCATGACCAAAGACAAAACCGCAAAACCATCAAAGTCCCCCAACTTAGTTCATCTGGCGGATGAGAGCGTTGATATGCTCCTCACGATTGCCAAGGTCACCACCCTCGATGAAGTGCTTGAACTTGCGGGGACGGAAGCCACCGTTGGGGTTGCTGAGCTTGAAGGGCCAGAGGAAGTTGGCAGCCTGCTTGAAGTTGGGGCCGACGGTGACGATCTCGTGGATGAGATCCTCGATACAGATGATGCCGTACTTGCCAAGGTTCTCCTCGACGATGCTGTTATCGGTGAGGGCAATGCGCTGGCCGTTGACCTTGCCATATCCGCGCTTGTAGATGAGCTCCTTGACGCTCTTGAGGTTAGGGTAACCGTAGGCAACCCACGGCTCGACCACCTTGATCATCTCAGCGGTGGCCTTGGTGACGCGGACGAAGACACCGTTGTTGATCTGGAGGAGACGGAGAAGCTGAAGGATCTTGCGGGGCTTGGGGGCAATCTTGTTGATACTGTGTGGACGTGTCAGTAATGACTCAGAGATGACTATAATTTTCAGTGTGGAAACATACCCCTTGATGCGGACAATGAAGATCAACTTGGCCTCAGCGGGGATGTGGAAGGCACCATCCTGCTTCGCAGCACGCTGGAGACGAATCTTCTCGCGCTCAGTGTCGCGGTACTCCTTAACGTACTTCTCGGCACGCTTGAAGATGACACCACGCTTCTCCTTGCGGGCCTGTAGAGATGAGTTAGCACAATGTCCACGACATGTGCCTCCAAAGTACAAATGTCATCATCCATTGGTTCGATCAGACCCGAAAGATGGTTAATTTAGCAACAGCATTGACGTATCTAGTCGCTAGGTTTGTTGTGCATCATATCGCCCCTCCAGACTCAAAACAAAGAGATAAAAACTTACAGCCTTGACCTTCTCGAGCTCGGCAGCGCGCTCAGCGCGGGCCTTCTCCTGCGACTTGCGCTTCTTCAGGAGAGTCTCGGGAACGAGAATGTCGTTCTGGGTGGGGACGGAACTAAAGTCAACAGATCAGTACGAGGTCCGGACATACACGAGGTATGCGGTAGAGCGCCGTTGGAGAACTGCTGCCTCAGTGCGGCATTCTCTCGTGGCTGACTCGATGTTTTATGTCAGTCGATGGGCGAGCTCGAGTGTGAAGTGACCCTTGCAAGCCGTACACAGTGTAGAGAACCCCATCTGTCGACAATCTGAACCGAAGTCCAAATAAGAGCTTGCGAGCGCAGGGTTATGGTCCTGACAGGCCTCAATGAGGCTTGCTTGGGCCACATCACCAAACGGCAAATGTTTTTAAGGGAGGAGACAAGTCTTCATCCCCAACACCCCATGAGACGTCTCTCAGTCCGCAGGCCACACACCACCAGGCTTGCAAGAAAGAGGGAGAACCATGGGAGGGATCGAGCTGGAGCGATGCTCGGTCTGCGAAGGCAGAGTCGAGAAAAGCGTCCAGTGAGAGGACCACGCCAATCTGCAGAATCTCGTCGAGCGATACACGACGATACCATTCAAGGGCTGAAGGAAAACATCGGGGGTGAGGCATACGTAGCGGCCATTGTTCCGGTTGTCGACGTCGGCGGAGGTTGTCGTGCGTTGCAAAGAAGCAGCGAGAAAGAATTTTCAGCGGTGGTCGCGAGAAAAAGGGTTGGCGAATTGGGAGCTTGGGTGGGGCGGTCGGTACGGAGTTACTTAGGGCTTTCCACTCGCAAATTATTTGTGGCCCCGCACCTCTTTTTTCTGCATTCCCACACCGCCAAACTCCACACGGCGACTCTTCACCGCACCACTGCCTGCCAAAAAATCCGAATATCTGGGGATTGTCCACTTCGAAACTACAACCGCAAATTCCCAGGTCAAGTTTCCGGATCACCAGTCAAAATGCCCCCCAAGAAGGTCGCCCGTCCTGCCCAGGAGAACATCTCCCTCGGCCCCCAGGTTCGCGAGGGTGAACTTGTCTTTGGCGGTACGTTTTTCCCTCATCAGGATGGTTCGGTTGGGAGCTCGTCATCGCTAACAGTTCCGGCTTAGTTGCGAGAATCTTCGCCTCGTTCAACGACACCTTCGTCCACGTCACCGATCTGAGGTTTGTAGGCTCCTGAATATGGAATATATGGCAACATTGGGCGACAAGAGGAGGACTCGACGCCTGGTGCTCGTGGGAAAGCAAGACATGAAAGGTTGAGGTTCAGAGGCTAACTTTGGGTGATTCCAGTGGCCGCGAAACCATCTGCCGTGTTACCGGTGGTATGAAGGTCAAGGCCGATCGTGATGAGTCCTCTCCCTACGCTGCCATGTTGGCTGCTCAGGACGTTGCGGCCCGCTGCAAGGAGCTTGGCATCACTGCCCTCCACATCAAGATCCGTGCCACTGGTGGTATGTAACCCGCAAATGTACCCAATTGTCGAATCAATCGCTGATCAATTTGAATAGGTAACGGTACCAAGACTCCCGGCCCCGGTGCCCAGTCCGCTCTCCGTGCCCTTGCCCGCTCCGGCATGAAGATCGGCCGCATTGAGGACGTTACCCCCACTCCCTCCGACTCTACTCGCCGCAAGGGTGGTCGCCGTGGTCGCCGTCTCTAAGTTATTGGGACAGCGGTGGTTGCATTTTTCGGGCTGGACTTGGTTCATATCTGGGTTTCACTGTGGCGTTGACAACTACGAGGGGAACGGCGTGGGATTGCCTGGTCTCCATATTCTTGCGTTTGTCACATGTTGCCTTTGGCACGACTGCAGTTGATGAAAGAAAGAATCAAAAGAAGGTGCTACTGAAGTAGCCACCCAAAAAGCCCGTGTCATCTTGATTGTGACCTTCTGTTTGCCTTGCTGATTTCTCCAAGCCTCTACCCCTATTTCATCATTTTCTGTGCCCTCGGTGCTTTGAATAGACCCCGTGTACCTTTACGGTAGTAGTTGGTAATATGCTGTTGTGAGGGTATTCAGGAGACAGCAGCGTGCCCTTTATACCCTCGCAAGACTACACTAAGGTCATGAATCTGCATCTCATTACTTGGTAAATTCCAGACAAGGCATCAGCCAATTACTCAACTTCCTATTGCTTTGCCGTCCTCGACATCGTTTTTGAGTGAGACATCCATGCCAGCAAACATTAAAAAACAATACCACCATACAATTGTAAACAAGTCACAAGAAAAGACATTGAATCAAATATTAAAAGCCCCACGATTCTTGACTGCCTGCCTATGATCTAAACGTGGTGCAACACCTAAACGCACCCCGAGACCATTTTTGATACGTAACATGCCAAGCCCAATGCAATAGCGCAACGAAAACCATGTATACCCATCGCGACAACCTTAACCGCGGACCGCAGCACCCAGAGCACCACCCGTAAACTGGGTGCCACCAGCCTGTCGCTGAGCGTTTCCTCCAGTCCGCGCCCCGCCTCTGCCACCCCGTTGGCCACCGCCCCGCTGACCACCTCGTTGACCATCCTTCCTGCTGAAGGCATTGGCTGATCCTTGTGTCCGCTGCTCCAGTGTGCGCTCGTTGGTCTCGATGAGCGAGCTCGCTTTGTCTGAGAGAGCCAGGGCCAAGCTCTGCAGACGGCTGAGCTCCACACCCTTGCGGAAGATGACGGTCTCGGTGACCTGATCGAGGGCAGCCGCAAGCTCCTCGTGGCTGATCATCTTGCTGACAACGGCAGCCACCTTCCTGGAGTCGAGCTCAAACATGGCGCTCAATGTGGAGATGGCCAGTGTGTCGTAGAAGGGCGCATATGTGAACAGGTAAGTGCGCAGACCCTCCTCCTGAATCTGCTTAGCGAGCATCGTCTTGATGTCCTCGGCGCTTGGCATGAGCTCCCAGATCTTGATGCTGTGGATGAAGTGCGTAGCCTTCTTCCACTCACCAGCCGCGAGGGCCTTGGACGCCTGCATGACGTGGTCGCGGGTGTTCTCGGGAGGGCCGGTAAAGATTTGGCGCTCATGGTACTCGAGCATACGGCGATATGTCTTGCTGATGACGCGCTTCTTGATATCGGGAGACGAACCAGTCTGAGCCAACAGCGGGATCTCAAGAAGCATGCTGCAGGTCAAGTACACACACTCCAAGAGCTCAAGGTTGATGTGCATGTGGAAGGGTAGCTGCCGTTGTTTCTCAAGGCGCTCTTGCTCGGGAGAAACTTGGTTGAAGCGCTGAATCATGACACCCTGGGCAAGAAGCTCCTTTTGGCGCCCGCTGCCGCAAATCTCTTGGAGAGTGTTTTGGGCGTCATACACGAGACCCTTGCGGAAGGCGCAGAGACCAACTTGAACAAGGGTACGGTTGTAGAGAATTTGGGTGGCAATGTCGAAGTTGGAAATGCTCTCCTGCAAGTGAGATGTGAGCATCATGTCACGGGCCTTGTAGTACTCATCGTGCAACGCCAAGAAGTAGACCTGACAGAGCATGGCGCGGGCACGGATAATGCCTTCGCTGTGCTCGAAAAGGTAGTTGCAAAGGACGTTGACGAGTTGGCTGGCATCCTCCGACTTATTACGGGGCGTGATGGCGGAGTCGACGCCCGCAGAGACCTGCTTCCAGGCGTTCTCTTCCAAGATTTTGATGACTTGAGCTGGCTATTTTTCGTTAGCAAATAGGCATTACACTGGACGGGGCCTGAAAGGTCCATACCTTGAAGTACACATGATCCAGGCGTCTTTGCATGATTCTGTTGAGACTCTCCTGGGGAACTTCGAGCGAGGCGTCTTTGCGGATGGTCTCGTAGTACAGGAGACCTTGCAAAACAATGTTGTACAGAGAACCCTCGTCGGTCAACCGCTCAATGTATTCAGACGTGTGAGGGTCGATGGCCTGAAGGGAGCGGGTGAGCTCATCATCAAGACGCTCGATATACGACACGATGCTGCCGGGGATCTTGATATAGCTCTCACCAGCGGCAAGGGTTGGTTGCTTGTCATCATCATCCCACTCCTCAGCATTCTCAATCACAACGTGATCCTTCTCGGTCTCGAGAATCTTGAGCAAGGCAGACAGCTCCTTCTCAGCCGCCTTCCAGTGCTCAAGGGGCATCACATTTCCGGCACCAGCACCGAGATCATACCGGGCAGATACAAGAGCCTGGAGAACTCTGATCTTGAGGTAGGGGGTGTTGGCCACCTTGCTGAGCTCCTCCATGATCTTGATTTGCTCGATACGATCGGTATTCTTCCTGCCTCTTGACTCCAGAATGGCGCGGAGATGCTTGAGGATGCTCTCTGGAGAGAAGGGCATGGCCTTTCCACGCTTGTCGACCCGGGCAAAGCCCTTGTCTTCATCCTCATCAGCCGCCTCGGGAATATAAGTTTCCTTGACACGCAGCTTGTCGGCGGATGGTTTGGGTGGGGGGGCGACCTCGTCATCGGATTCCATGAAGGCATCGCTGTCTTTTCGGAAAGCATCGATCTGGCTCTGGTAATCCTTGTTGTTCTTCTTGACGCGTTGCTTCACGGCGTTGAGACCACGGGCGTTGGTGGCGTTCATCTTCTTGGGGGTGACCTTCTGCTTGGCAAGGGTCTCATTCATAAAGTCCTCCAACTCCGCAATGCACTTGATGTAGCTCTTCGGCGCCTTGCCGCCATCCTGGAGCTTGACGACTTGACGGTTGAGCTTGTCGAATTCTGGCTACATGTTAGCAGACGAGCGACAAGATGGGCAAGCAACCACAAACCATTCGCAATAGAGCCCCAGTCATTGATCTTCTGGCCGTTCTGAATAAGGGAGATGGTCGCCTCGAGTTCGTCATGTCTCTTGTCCTTGGCGCTCTTGACCTTTGTTGTCCCCTCCTCCTCGCTCTCCTCGCTGTCGGAGGATGCTTGGTCAAGCAAGAAGCGAGACAGACCCTTCTTGGCAGGACCGGCCTCATCGTCGCTGGAGGACTCCTCATCCTCCTCCTCCTCCTCCTCAGAAGACTCCTCCTGCTCCTCCTGCTCCTCCTCGTCCTCGGAAGTGGAGTACAGCTCCTCCTCCTCAGAGCTGCTCTCGCTCGAGCTGTCGTCACCGCCGCGGAAGAAGCGAGACATGGTTGCGGTTAGTCGTCAAAAAAGTTATCCTTCGGGGGTGGTGAGATCGGAGATCACGAATAACTTTGCGCAAGGGCGATCGTGGGTTGCCGGCGATGCACAGCAAAAGTCTGACGGGTTGGAGGGGTTCGATAATTAATTTTCGGTGAATGGTGATTTTCTGGTGGGGCGGATTTGGGGCTAGCGAATGCTGTTTCGCCTGGAGCGGAGCGCTGTGACAGACTCGAAACTAATGGAGCTGCTCTTCGGGCCTCGTCCCTACTTTTTATGACTGGCACCTGCAGCAGTTCTAAACGACAACACCTGAGGATTGGCACTCGTGAGATTTTTGCGCAAGTTGGCCGGAATCGTGCAAGCCGTAGAAGTGAAAGAGCTCTCCAAATATTGTTCTTGTGGGGCTCCCTGGCCTGTGAGTCAAGCCCATCCAACCCGCCACTGAGACAGGTCAGCTGACCCCGCACGTGCATCCATCGCAGACATACCTGTACGGTCTGCATTTATCGGGGCAACGGTGGCTTCAAACGGGGGGCTTGGCACAGATGGGACGGTTGACAGGGACCCGGGCGCGCTAGCAGCAGTTTCGCGCGCTGTTCTCGCCGTCGCGAAGAGCTGTTCCAGTTCGAGATTTTCTAAACCAAGGCGACAGCCAATTTCTGGCTTCACCAACACAACAACCAACCTCACATCACGCCACTAATCGCCGTGAGCCGCTGAGGGATTGTCGCTTTCTCTCTCCTGCCCGGAAATGCGGACGTCATAATAAGAGAAACACCCACACTCCATCTCCTTTAGCAGCGGACAATCTTCGACCACTGCGATAGACAAAGTTACCGACGGCCACGAACGCCAACAAGGCGACCTTCATCCTTCCCTCTCAAACTCCATCCGAGAATCCCTCCTGAGGCCGTATAGAGATGTCTTTCCCTCCTCCTCCCCCCGGATGGGGTCCTCCGCCTCCACCCCCTCCGCCGCCGCCGCCCGGACCGCCGTCCTCACTTCCTCCGCCGCCTGCTATTCCGGCACCACCTCCCCCTGGATACCAGCCTCCCACGAACCCTCAGATTGCCAAGTTTGCCCAAAAGAAGAAGGAATGGCTTCGGGACCAGCGCAATCGGTTTGGCGAGAAGCGGAAGGGTGGCTTCGTGGAAACGCAAAAGGCCGATATGCCGCCGGAACACCTGCGTAAGATTGTGAAGGATATCGGCGACGTCTCGCAGAAGAAGTACACCAATGACAAGCGAAGCTATCTTGGTGCGCTGAAATTCATGCCTCATGCAGTTTTGAAGCTGCTCGAGAACATGCCGATGCCTTGGGAATCAGCGAGGGAGGTCAAGGTGCTCTACCATGTCAATGGTTGCCTGACGCTCGTCAATGAGATTCCACGCGTCATCGAACCCGTATTTTTTGCACAGTGGGCTACTATGTGGACGACCATGCGCAAGGAGAAGAGCGATCGAAGACTGTTCAAACGGATGCGGTTCCCTCCGTTTGACGATGAAGAGCCACCCCTTTCTTGGTCCGAGAACATCGAGGATGTCGAACCGCTGGAGCCGATCCAGATGGAGCTCGACGAAGACGAAGAGGCTGCTGTGTACGAATGGTTTTATGACCATCAACCTCTCCTGGACACGACACATGTCAATGGCCCAAGCTACAAGACATGGAACCTCACACTGCCACAAATGGCGAGCTTATATCGGCTCAGTCGTCCTTTGGTATCTGAGGTTGTTGATCAGAATTACTTTTATCTCTTCGAGCTCAAGAGCTTTCTCACGGCCAAAGCCTTGAATGTTGCGCTGCCTGGCGGTCCTCGCTTTGAGCCACTTTACAAAGATATCGACCCCAATGACGAGGATTTCGGCGAGTTCAACGCCATGGACCGCATCATTTTCAGAAACCCCATCCGAACTGAATGTCGAGTGTCCTATCCCTATCTTTACAATGCTCTCCCGCGCAGCGTCCACCTTTCCTGGCATTCGCATCCTCAGGTAGTGTACACCCGAACAGAGGACCACAATCTCCCTGCATTCTACTTCGACACCAGCATCAACCCCATCTCATCTCGGGCCGTGGCGCCGAAGAACCTCACCATCAGTCATGAAGACGAACTTTTTGGCCAGGGCAGCAACGAGGAGCCAGAAGAGGAGGAGTTCGAGCTTCCCGTGGGTGTTGAGCCGTTCATGGCCGACGAGGAGCTTTATACAGACGACACGGCATCTGCGATAGAACTGTGGTGGGCACCGTTTCCATTTGACCGTCGCTCTGGGCGTATGGTTCGGGCTCAAGATGTTCCTCTAATCAAGCACTGGTACCTCGAACACTGTCCACCAAAGCAGCCTGTGAAGGTTCGCGTCTCATACCAGAAGCTTTTGAAGACGTACGTCCTCAACGAGCTTCACAAGAAGAAGCCCAAGTCGTTGCAAAAGCAAAGCTTGCTCAGGTCCCTGAAGCAGACCAAGTTCTTCCAGCAGACAACCATCGACTGGGTAGAGGCAGGTCTTCAAGTCTGTCGCCAAGGTTTCAACATGCTTAACTTGTTGATTCATCGCAAGAACCTTACCTATCTCCATCTTGATTACAATTTCAACCTGAAGCCCGTCAAGACTCTCACCACCAAGGAACGCAAAAAGTCGAGATTTGGAAACGCCTTTCATCTAATGCGAGAGATCTTGCGGCTCACCAAGCTCATTGTCGATGCCCAAGTGCAATATCGGCTGGGTAACATTGACGCATTTCAGCTCGCCGATGGTATCCTCTATGCGTTCAACCATGTGGGACAGCTGACGGGAATGTATCGATACAAGTACAAGCTCATGCACCAGATTCGCTCTTGCAAGGATTTGAAGCACTTGATTTACTACCGGTTTAACGCGGGCCCTGTTGGCAAAGGCCCTGGCTGCGGTTTCTGGGCTCCTGCCTGGAGAGTCTGGCTGTTTTTCATGCGCGGTATTATCCCCTTGCTGGAGCGCTGGCTTGGAAATTTGCTGTCTCGTCAGTTTGAAGGCCGCCACAGCAAAGGCGTTGCCAAGACCGTCACGAAGCAGCGTGTCGAGTCACATTTCGATCTCGAGCTTCGGGCTTCGGTCATGGCGGACCTGATGGATATGATGCCCGAGGGTATCAAACAAAACAAGGTCAACACCGTGTTGCAGCATCTCTCTGAGGCCTGGAGGTGCTGGAAGAGCAATATTCCGTGGAAGGTCCCAGGATTGCCTGCTGCTATTGAGAACATCATCCTCAGATATGTCAAGTCCAAGGCTGATTGGTGGGTCTCGGTTGCTCACTACAACAGAGAGCGCATCAGAAGGGGTGCCACCGTGGACAAGACCGTCGCCAAGAAGAACGTCGGCCGCCTTACCCGTCTCTGGCTCAAGGCTGAGCAGGAAAGGCAACACAACCATATGAAAGATGGACCATATGTATCCTCCGAGGAGGCCGTGGCCATCTATACGACCACTGTGCATTGGCTCGAGTCCCGCAAGTTCTCCCCTATTCCTTTCCCGAGTGTTTCCTACAAGCATGATACCAAGATCCTCATCTTGGCCCTCGAGCGTCTCCGCGAAGCCTACTCCACCAAGGGGAGACTTAACCAGAGCCAAAGAGAAGAGCTGGCCCTTATTGAACAGGCATACGACAGCCCGGGAACTACTCTCGAGCGGATCAAGCGCTTCCTCTTGACGCAGCGGGCCTTCAAGGAGGTGGGCATTGATATGAACGACAATTATAGCACCATCAACCCTGTGTACGACATTGAGCCCATTGAGAAGATCAGCGATGCCTACCTGGATCAGTATCTCTGGTATCAAGCCGACCAGCGTCACCTCTTTCCTGCTTGGATCAAGCCGTCGGACTCTGAGGTCCCTCCTCTCCTCGTGTACAAGTGGGCTCAAGGTATCAACAATCTCGACCAAGTCTGGGAAACCGCAAATGGGGAGTGCAACGTCATGATCGAGACCTCCTTGTCCAAGGTGTACGAGAAGATCGAGCTCACGTTGCTCAATTCGCTACTTCGCCTCATCATGGACCACAATTTGGCCGACTACATTACAGCCAAGAACAACGTCACACTGACCTACAAAGACATGAGCCATGTCAATAGTTACGGCATGATTCGTGGCCTTCAGTTTTCGGCGTTTGTTTTCCAGTATTATGGGCTGATTCTCGACCTTCTACTCCTGGGGCCTCAGCGCGCCAGCGAGATTGCCGGCCCGCCTCAAAGCCCCAACGATTTCCTCCAGTTCCAGGATCGCGACACGGAGACGAGACACCCCATTAGACTGTACACCAGATACATTGACAAAATTTGGGTCTTTCTCCGCTTCACGGCTGACGAATCGCGCGACCTCATCCAGCGGTTTCTTACCGAACAACCGGATCCAAATTTTGAGAATGTCATCGGGTACAAGAGCAAGAAATGCTGGCCGAGAGATTCTCGCATGCGCTTGATGAGACACGATGTCAACCTCGGCAGGGCTGTCTTTTGGGATCTGAAGAATCGACTACCAAGATCCGTCACGACCATCGAGTGGGAAGACACATTTGCAAGTGTCTACAGCAAGGACAACCCAAACCTCCTGTTCTCAATGTGCGGCTTCGAGGTGCGCATTTTGCCCAAGATTCGCAACCAGAATGACGAGTTTCCCGTCAAGGACAGCGTTTGGTCACTGGTGAACAACGCCACCAAGGAGCGCACCGCCCACGCCTTTTTGCAGGTTACCGAGGAGGACATTCAGAAGTTCAACAACCGCATTCGCCAAATCCTCATGTCCTCGGGCTCAACCACGTTCACCAAGATTGCCAACAAGTGGAACACTGCCTTGATCGCTCTCTTCACGTACTACCGCGAGGCTGCTGTTTCGACTGTCAATCTACTTGACACAATTGTCAAGTGTGAGACTAAGATCCAAACCCGAGTCAAGATTGGCCTCAACTCAAAGATGCCGTCGCGGTTCCCGCCTGCTGTATTTTATACCCCGAAAGAACTTGGTGGTCTGGGTATGATCTCTGGGTCTCACATCTTGATCCCAACGAGCGATAAGCGATGGTCCAAGCAGACCGATGTCGGGGTCACTCATTACCGTGCCGGCATGTCTCACGACGAGGAAACCCTTATTCCCAACATCTTCCGCTACATCATTCCCTGGGAGGCCGAGTTCATCGATTCCCAACGCGTCTGGACGGAATATTCGCAGAAGAGGCTCGAGGCCAACCAGCAAAACAGGAGGCTGACCTTGGAGGATCTAGAAGACAGCTGGGATCGGGGTCTGCCGCGCATCAACACGCTGTTCCAAAAGGACCGCAGCACGCTGAGCTTCGACAAGGGGTTCCGCACCCGGGCAGAGTTCAAGATTTATCAGTTGATGAAGAGCAATCCGTTCTGGTGGACCAGTCAGCGACACGATGGCAAACTTTGGAACCTCAATGCCTATCGCACCGATGTCATTCAGGCACTGGGAGGTGTTGAGACGATTCTCGAGCATACTCTTTTCAAGGCAACAGGCTTCCCTTCTTGGGAGGGTCTATTCTGGGAGCGGGCCTCCGGTTTCGAAGAGTGCGTAAACCCCCCCTAATCCACACCTCAGCATGCATTGTACTAACTATTTCCCAGATCAATGAAGTTCAAAAAGCTCACAAACGCCCAGCGGTCCGGTCTCAATCAAATCCCCAACCGTCGATTCACTCTTTGGTGGAGCCCAACCATCAACAGAGCAAATGTTTACGTTGGTTTCCAGGTCCAACTGGATTTGACTGGTATTTTCCTTCACGGCAAGATCCCGACCCTCAAGATCTCTTTGATCCAGATCTTCCGCGCCCATCTGTGGCAGAAAATACACGAGTCGGTTGTCATGGATCTCTGCCAGGTCTTTGATCAGGAACTGGAAGCTCTGAGCATTGAATCTGTTCAGAAAGAGACGATCCACCCGCGTAAATCCTACAAGATGAACAGTTCCTGCGCGGACATCCAGCTGTTTGCCAGCCACAAGTGGAATGTTACGCGACCGTCCCTCCTGTTCGACAACAAAGATGTCATCGAGGCAACCACGACAAACAAGTTCTGGATTGACGTTCAGCTGCGCTACGGCGACTACGACTCCCATGATATTGAAAGATATGTCAGGGCCAAGTATCTGGATTACACCACCGATAGCATGAGCTTGTACCCATCGCCTACCGGCCTCATGATTGGTATCGACCTTGCCTACAACCTCTATTCTGCTTACGGCCAGTACTTCCCAGGCCTGAAAACGCTGGTTCAGCAAGCCATGTCCAAGATCATGAAGGCCAATCCTGCTCTTTATGTGTTGCGTGAGCGTATCCGCAAAGGTCTTCAGCTGTATGCCTCTGAGAGCAACCAAGAGTTCCTCAACTCGCAAAATTATTCCGAGCTTTTCAGCAATCAGACTCAGCTCTTCATTGACGACACAAATGTGTACCGTGTGACGATCCACAAGACCTTCGAGGGTAACCTGACCACGAAGCCCATCAACGGTGCCATCTTTATCTTCAACCCTCGGACTGGGCAGCTGTTCCTGAAGATTATCCACACCAGCGTCTGGGCAGGGCAGAAGCGCTTGGGCCAGTTGGCGAAATGGAAAACGGCTGAAGAAGTGGCAGCATTGATCAGATCCCTTCCAGTAGAAGAGCAGCCCAAGCAGCTCATTGTCACGCGGAAGGGTCTTTTGGATCCTCTGGAGGTCAATCTCCTGGACTTCCCCAATATCTCGATTCGCGCTTCTGAGCTCCAGCTTCCCTTCCAGGCTGCCATGAAGGTGGAGAAGCTTGGCGACATGATTTTGCGTGCCACCGAGCCTCAAATGGTTCTTTTCAACCTCTACGATGAGTGGCTCAAGAGCATTTCTTCATACACAGCATTCTCTCGTCTTATTCTCATTCTCCGTGCCCTGCACGTCAACCAGGATAAGACGAAATTGATATTGCGTCCCGACAAGACTGTCATCACTCAGGATCATCATATCTGGCCCTCCCTCTCGGATGAGGATTGGATCAAGGTCGAAACGCAGCTTCGTGATCTGATCCTGAATGACTACGGGAAGAAGAATAATGTCAATGTCTCCAGTTTGACAAGTAGCGAAGTACGCGACATCATCTTGGGTATGGAAATTTCGGCCCCCTCTCTCCAGAGACAACAAGCTGCCGAGATTGAAAAGCAGCAACAGGAGCAGCAGCAGCTTACTGCTGTCACAACCAAGACTCAAAATGTGCATGGAGAGGAGATTATCGTCACGACAACATCGCAGTTTGAACAGCAGACATTTGCGTCCAAGACCGAGTGGCGCACGAGGGCTATCGCCACGTCGAATTTGCGGACAAGGGCGAACAATATGTACGTGTCACCACTGGACAATGATGTGGATGACATCACATATGTGATGCCCAAAAATATCCTCAAGAAGTTTATCCAGATTGCCGATCTTCGAGTGCAGGTCGCGGGCTATTTGTATGGAGCTTCGCCTGCCGACAATGATCAAGTCAAGGAGGTTCGCTGTATCGTCATGGTGCCCCAGATTGGTGGTTTGCGCAATGTTCAGCTGCCTCAGCATCTCCCTCAACATGATATGCTCAAAGGAATGGAGCCTCTCGGCATTATTCACACGACATCTGGTAATGAGCTTCCTTATATGTCGGCCATGGATGTTACCGATCATGCCCGATTGCTTGATGCCCACCCATCGTGGAGCAAGGAGAGCACCCTAACTGTGGCAGTGTCCTTTACACCGGGCAGTGTCTCACTGTCAGCCTGGGCGCTCACGCCGCAGGGCTACAAATGGGGTGCAGAGAATAAGGATGTCGGCAGCGACCAGCCCCAGGGGTTTACCACAACCATGGGCGAGAAGAGGCAGTTACTGTTGAGTGAAAAGTTCAGGGGCTTCTTTCTAGTGCCTGAATCAGGGAAGTGGAATTACAGCTTCATGGGTAGTGCCTTTGGCAGCCTGGAGAAGAAACCGGTCCATGTTAAGCTGGATACACCTGCGCCGTTTTACAGCGATCAACACCGTCCGATCCACTTCTCCAGTTTCAACGAGTTGGAAGATATCTGGGTGGACAGACAGGATAACTTTGCATAGGCTGAACAAATGTCGAGGAGGATGTATCAGAGCAAGCGGGTAGTAAGGGGAAAAGCATGGTAATTTGTACTGCACAGAGGTGGTGTTTCTTTAAGGCGTTTCGTACTTTCGGGTTGGGGTTTTCCATGCTTAATAATTAAGTGGGCAAACCTTGGGTGTTTGTCAGTTTGTAAAAAAGTCATGCAAGAAGGATGGTGGCTCACTGGGAGGATGGAAATAATGATATGTTTATGAACAAAGCCTAGGTTTCTCGCCATTATGTCCTGATCCTCTGCCAAAAGGTGACAAGAAACATGAAGCATATTGATGTAAGATCATCTTGATCCTCACCAACGAATAGCTGGATCCGAGCCTGACTTCAAAGGGGTAATTTCAGGCCCGGTTTCACAACAGTGATTATCTTTTTCTCAGTGAATGCCTCGACTCCAGCCATTCCACCAAAGCGTCCATATCCACTGCCACCCCCTGTCCCTCCCTGTGGCAGCGTGGATTCCACATATAAGCTCGGCCCGTTGATGTGACATGCCCCTAACCTGAGCCGCTTGGAGATGTCCAAGGCCCTCATTGTATCTTTTGAGAAGACACTCCCACATAAAGAAAAGTCGCTGTCATTTGCTGAGGCCACCGCCTCGTCGTCCGTTTCGAACTCGGACAGTAACATGACAGGCCCAAATGTCTCGACGTGTGCAATATCCATATTTGTGCTGACATGTTCAAGAATATGAGGTCGGATAATGGTACCTCTCGGGCCAGTGACTTGGAGGTCACCAGCAAGTAGTTTCGCACCACCGTCTACCGCACTCTTGACCAAGCTCATCACTCGTTTTGCATGAGCCGACGTGAACAATCCAGATATCGAAACTGCCGGGTCCTCCAAGTGATTGCCGGTCTTGATGGTTTCCACCTTCTTCAGCAGTTTCTCTATGAACTCCCTGCTGATTGACTTGTGCAATATCACTCGCTCAGTCGACATGCACACCTGTCCACTAAAAGCCAAGGCCCCAAACACCACCGCCTCGACCGCATCGTCAATGTTGGCATCCTCAAAGACAATAACAGGGGCCTTGCCGCCGAGTTCCAAGACACATTGTTTTAGGCAGGTGGCCGCCCAGCCAGCGATGATCCTCCCCACTCTGTCGCTTCCCGTGAAGTTGATTCGAAGAACCTTGGGGTGCTTGACCGCCAATTCGGTCACCTCAGGCGTCCGTTCCGCGCTCGTGGGCAAAACGTTGACGCATCCTGGTGGTAGGCCCGCGGCAGTCAACGCCCGTATGGCCAAATCCTGACTTTTTGGGCTGAACTCGGATGGTTTGAGGACTACCGTATTGCCGCAGAGCAATGGAACGGCAATTGCTCTTGCGGTGAGGTTGATCTGTACAGAGATAATTAGCTCTCTGGGTCATGAAAATAAAACGACAAAGAGACGAAGAAAAGAGGAGTCAACCAACTGGAGCATTCCATGGTGAAATCGCAAACACCACGCCCACCGGCTGCCTTTCCACCCAAATTGTCGTTCCGGGCCTGTCAGCTGGGACTATCTCTCCTCTGATTTGAGTGGCCAGGCTCGCGGTTTCGCGAAAAAGGCCCGCGGTGGCAAAGACGTTGATTTTGACCCAATGCATAGTGGCAGACACCTCCTGGGACATGAACTCTGGAGCGTCCCCTGTGATGTACGATTCCATAATGTCGGCCGCCTTGAGGAAGATGCGTCTCCTTGCTGAAGGCCCTGTCTGTGACCACGTCTGGTAGGCCGAGTGTGCATTCTCGATGGCGGTTTCGTAATCAGCCTTCGAAGCAGAAGCACAGTTGTAGAGGACGCTGCCCGTTATTGGGTTTCTGACTGGGAAAGTTTCATTGTCTGAGCTGGGGATGTATTTGCCGTTGATGAAAAGAAACTGAGGCTGGGAAAGAGTACTGGTTCTCTCAGAGACTCCCCCATTATTCGATGTAGTTGGGCTGTGAGGTGCCATTTCTTGGTATTTTGGAACTGAAATGTGGATGTCGTTCAGATTCATCGTTCATGGTGAGAGAAAGCCACATGAAGGGAAGAGCGCGCATGAATTTTATTAGCCTCGAGCAAGATACTCCGCATTATGCGGATATACTCCAACAAAATAAACCCCTAAACTCGGAATTGGCACCCGAAAGGGTGCCGTGAAGTGCGGAGAAGCCGGCACTTGCGGGGCTGTGATGATGGCAGTCGGACATTGATATATCAACGACAAGAGGTGGATAAAATTGTGCCGAGAATCAAATTTTTATCAGTGATAGCAAAGTTTTAGGTTGAGCTATGTTTCGCTCTGCGAACATATCTAGGTACGTAGTATCTGCTGCGGTATGATTCTTGGCACAGATAACCTGGACAAACTACTACGGTAGAGACACAAGTCACTGTTGTATATGGACATCATTGCGCTGGACTTAGCGCAATATAATTTTGCAGTGAGGTAGTTTTATCCACCTTACAACACAATATGCACACCCAACTCGAGACGTATAAGCCGTACACACGGCTCAGGTGCATATCAAACTGAGTTTAACAGGGGCCCAACAAGTATACAAAGGCATACATAGCGCGAGATTACCTGCCATATCCCATACGTCTATCAACTATGCGGGCGTGCTGTGGACGAAAGTTGCGAAACAGAATTTGCCCGGTTGTACATACGCTTCGCGCGATATGTGAGGTCCTTGAAAATAGGTAGTCAGTGAATCCTCGATATAACGGGAGGCAACCTGAAATGTTCGAGAGGCGTTGACGCATAGTTGAGTAAATAGTATGCGTTTTCTTGACAACTCAAACCTTGCTGAGAAAGAAAACAGAAAGTGCCCTAGGCCAGGAACGCGCCTTCATAAACAATCATCCTCAAGTACCTGGTGTCTCCTTTTTCAAGACCATTTGATCTCTGGCTCTCCTTGAAGTGTATTTACATTATCGCAATCTTGTGTGTAGGGTGTGCCTTAAATGGGCCAGAAGACTAAAATGGGATCATGAGTCGCAGTCAAGATTACGAGTTGTGCAAAAGCAGATCGTATGATTGCATAGAGTCGGTTGAGCTTGCCATATTACCTAGGCAGCGGGATAGGGTCTGTGCAGGACAACAATATAATTCTTGATATGAAGTTCACGATGAACAGGAATAAAACACGAGGCGGCGACATCTCAGCTGCATCAGACATGCCCGTGTAAGTACCCAACCCCAAGGTTATACAAACCTTCCTCCAGGACTGTTCGGGTGTCCCGTATTGACACAAGTGACAGGAGACAAGAAAGCTGAATACAACTTCGAAAGACACGAACACCGGCGTTTCCGCAGTCAGCCGAAGCCGGGCGGCCCAGCAGTTGCTGAGCGCGGGGATAGTCCGGATGGAGTAATGGATTTAGCCAGCCCATCCGACACTCTGAATACGAGGTCTATTAACATGGAAGTCAGGTGTGCTGGGTCTTGGCAATCATCATTGACATGTATACCCCGCATATAGAGCTCGCTATCTTTTTTCATTGGCAGTGTTATTCCTGCGTTTGGCGTGGCTGGGGTGCTACACTCTTACACACTCAGATCGGCCAGATGCTTGGCCGGGCCAGTCAGAGTTGCACCTTGTACTCCACAGAACAGTCCATATCCCTCCCTCACGCAGATAAAGGTGAACTTCCTTGGTAACATTGGCACAAACTGGTGTCCACCTGATCGGAACTGACTCGGAAGACATCGCGCAGTAATCCATCTTGGATACAAGACCTTGCCTAATCAGCAGACAAGTGACGGCAGCAATACGAGATGCTACATGTACAGAGAGTCTGCAACCCATGTCAGTTACCCGCTCAGGTTTGTACGAGGAGGCGTGGGGTCGAGTGCCATGGCATCGTCAACGGAATATAAATGCTGTGGCTTTCACTCCGAAAACACACCTCTTGAATCTTTCCCATTCGACCATCACTTCCAAGAACCTAGGACTCTGCAGTTATCGCTTGAAAGGCCTTGCACTTGCACTCGGATACAATCATCACAATATTCCTATCGATAGCAGAAATGACTCGATTTAGCCTGACTGCTGCCGTCCTCATTGGCCTAGGCCATCGAGTTCTGGGTGCTCTGGAGCAATGTGGACCAGCACAATATGACCCTACCAACGTAAGTGACCACCTCTACAAACCAACCAGGCTTATACCACCTACCCCTGATTTTGTCTCCTACAAAATCATTGCACAGCTTCCAGATCACCTCACACGGCGTCACACTAACTCAGATCTGTGTTCAGTACGTATGCTGGGAGAACCAATTTCTCTGCCCCGTCACAGCCGGTGAAGGCCTGTCTTATTGCAATGGAGCCTGTTACAGCAAGTTCATGTACACCTGCAACAATAACATCCTCAGTCTTCTCCCGCCCGCCGAGTCTGCCTTTACTCTCACCGTCTCAAACCCGGCGCTCCCCCAGCTTGACGGCAAGCCCGTCACCGCCCAAGGGCTTCGTCTGTGGCTTGGAGGAGAAACCAAGAGCTACTGCCCTTCTGTCGTCGACCCTAACTGCCCACCCGGCAACGTCACATCGATTGTGGCAGGCGGCTTCGGCGGAGCTGGTATGAACACAATGGTGCCCGGCGGTCAACAGGTCTATCTGACGCCGGACTGGAATGTCGGATACACCCAAGCTCATTCGGCATACATGCCGTCCGGCAGCACCTCGACTGGCTTTGCCGCCTACCAGGGCGGTGGGTTCATCAACCTCAATGGCAACGGTTGGGGTTGGGTCGCTTGTCCTCCGAGGGCTTCGGGTCCTGCTGGGCCCGAGTGGACTTTGTATGGTAGAAACTCAACAAACGCCGAGAGCCTCAACTACTGCACTCCCATCAACCTCAAGGTCACTCCTTACCCCGGCCAGGGGGCGGCTGCTTGGCAGTATACTTAGAGGGCATTTACTTGTAAGATTAGAGAAGTAAGAACTGTCTAGGAGAGAAGTTTTACAAGAAAAGAATATCACGCATGGGGAGAAACAATGAATTTAGTCTTATCTCGAGGAATAGAAATTTTGAGGTGCATTGAACAAGGGACAGTGAAAATAACCCTAACCCTGCGCTTTTTAGTTTACTTGTTTTGTGATAGTAGCCCCTGAATTACCCCTGAATGCACCTGGCCACCACAACACCCGATCTGTTAATTCTTCAACATTCAATTATGATCATATCTTATGACATACTTGAGCCTTTTCCTCAGTTCCCAGTGTAACAAACCCCTCTGGCTTTCCTGAAACATGCTTTTTCTCACGCTTTCAAAAAGCATTTTCGTCTTCAACTACTAGCTCATACCTATCGCGGTTTGTATGACATGAAATTATTCGTATGGAACTGGAACGTGATGCGATCATTGTTTTGTCGGTTGATAGAGGTCAATCATGGACAAGTGGCATGGAAACATGAACAAACCAGCATGAATATCACGACAATACTGAAGGAACCGATGAAATCAAAGTGGGCAATGTTGATTCTAATAGCTACATCTGCGTCTCTTCGTTGGCCCTGTGCACTCGCAACAGGTTACCAGGCGACACCACGAGGAGGTGCAGAGTCCGACTTCGCCGCCCGTAAATGGTAATAAATAGTAGATGAGATAATAGATGGCACGCTGGGTGGAACACACATCACAAAACACGCTGGGGGCTGGGGGGCTGGGAGAACGCTGGGGGGGCATCAACAGAACACAGACAAAGCAAAGCACGCACAACACACCATCACAAAAAATGACTGAAGCAGAGTCAGCAAAACGAAACGAAAGCACAGAAACAAGCCAAAAAGAACGTCGCCACTCTTCACAACGGAATCCAAGGAGCGAAGACGACCGGGGCGAAGACAACCGGAGCAGGCACAGCCGGAGCGAACACGACCGGAACCAACACCACGGGAACGAACACGACCGGAACAAACACGACCGGAACAAGAGCATCGGAAGATGGAGGACGAGGAGGAGCACTCGTCATCGTCGTCATCGTCGGAGGAGGAATTGTCGGAGGAGGAGGACTTGTCGTCGTCGCCGCTATCGGAGAACGAGGAGGACAAGGAATCGGGCGAGGAGGACGAGGACGAGGAGGAGAAAAATCCGGATTGCGCTTCACTCCGAAGATGCCGCCATCCTTGGAACTGGCCAGAAGGAATGGGCGAGCTGGGGCCCATTTGCGCCGCTGGGGAGAACCGAGCATTGAGACGTCCAGGGCTCGACGTACTGACAAAATGGGAAGGACCCCGTCCTTCATCTTGCGGACCACACGATCCAGCCAGGCCTGCACCCGGATCGCAGGGTCGGGAGGTCCGGGAGGTGCCGGACGGACGACGTACTGGGGCCGGGTGGTGGAAGGTATGGCACTGCGAGCCATTGTCGAGAAAAAAAAGAAAAAAGAAAAAGCGATAAATGGGTGGCGTGGGGCGAGCGAACGGATCGAGCGAGCGTGTGCAAGCACAGCTGTGAAAAAAACCAGCATTAGCAGACGAGGTCAACAAGAGTGAGCGAGCGAAAACTTACCACAAACAATTCACCAGCGAGTGACAAGCTGTCACACAAAATTTACGAGCGAGAGGTAAGTAATCACACAAATCTGCAAGAGACTGGTCAGCAAGCGAAATCAAGAAGGCGTGGACGAACAGAAGCTTACTACAGCAGCGGAGCGAGCGAGCAAGAGTGCCTGTTGTGTTGGTTAGTGAAGTATGTGTTTGTTAACAACAAAATGGGGTGAATTATACGTGCCTTTATGCTTGTTGACTGGCTGACTTCTGCAGTTCGATGAAAAGAAAAAGAAGAAAAAAAGCTTCCGCCAAAATCTGGGGACTGAAGGGTTTGTTAAGTACATCATTGGGGGGCACCTCTGGGGCAAACACAATCAGCCCGCCTGAAATGGTCAAGTTCGTAGCCATTACGTAGCTATTTGCATGTGTCAGTGTGATTTGGCATGTGATGGTTGAAGGTCACTTTTGGTGGGGGTGGACTGGTATGTTGGTCTTGATCTGGTGATGCACTGCTCCTTTCTTTCAGTAAAAAATGTGCGGAGGTAAAGCCAGTGCTGATGATGCCAGAGATTAGTTTTTGTAAGCGATTTCGAGTGTGATGAACTGTTGATCTTCTTTTCATGTTTGGGAACTGCAAAGTATCTGGGGGTGTAGTTAGGAAGCTTTGAGATAGGAGTGCACTCAAGGTAGAAGGACGCCCCCTGCGGAGAAGGACCCCCAGGAAAGCAGATGGGATCTCGCCTTCTTCATCGAATTGCTTGATAGCGTGATAGACCTCCGTCAAACACTCCACGTCAAGTTATAGCGTGAGAAAAGAAGAATTCAAAGATACTACTGAAGTAGAATTCAGACCTGTTGCGCGTAACACGCGGATGGAAAAGGACATAACACCCAGCTTTTGGGGCATTTCGTGACTCTCTGCGGCAATATCTCTGCAACAACGAATTTTCTCAGACAAAGTTTTACATACAGTTGCTCTCCAGAAGCCCCTCTATCCAATAACCTTATTTTCCTCAACAACAACTCATTTGCGCATGAGTGATAAGGCAAAGAAATGAGAGCCTCTATGGGCGGACTGTCCCATCCGATTCTCCCGACGTTCGGGTGACGTCAGTGCCCGGTTGCCATCTGCTCGGCCCCACTTTGGGCCACAGACTGAGTGTGATGAAGATGCTAGAAGACGGTGGAAGAGCACCACCAGACTCTAGAAGAAGCCAGATGGGAGAACCACAAAGAAATGCCCGTTTGCGTCACGGGTACCGTACCCGAGAAGTCTCGAGATGTCGCAACCTCAGTTGCGTAGTGTAGTATCTTCCGCCACAGATTTAATTCCCCTACCTGGAAACAACCCTCTAGTCTTTGCCTTCATCTCATAATATCCCGCCAGCCACTCCTCGGTATGCCCCTTCATGTTGCAGTCATTCCGCCCCTCTCCATGAACATCACCTTCGTTGACCCATTCAACCAGCTCCCTTACATACGCCAACTCCTTTCCCTCTTGATGCAGCGAGTGGAACCCTCTTCCGAGGCCTCTCTCCAGCACCCTTCTCTCGTACTCGTGTCTCATCAATTTTTGACTTGGAAGCTTTGCTCTCCCAGCAAACACTCTTGCCACCGCCTGGGCCTGAAAATCAAAAAGCGAAAACGTGACCACATGATAAGGTACGCCTACAAAAGCCAAGGTTGGGTCGGGGATGTAGAAGATATCTTTGTGCAAGTTATGCGCCATGTTGCCGTCCGATGTCACCACCAGATATTCCCCTGGTTCTGTGATTGGTGCCGTGTCGGAATGGAGATGCGGGAGGAAAGGGTAAGATGTTATATATCCTGTTGCCATGACCACGTGGTGAATCTTGTCGAGTACCTGGCCGTCCTTCAAAGCGATCTTCCCGGGAATATGCTGGCCTTCTTCCGGAAAGTGCTGGTGTCTTTCGTCGTTATCGAGAATAAAGCTAGCTATTTCCGGCACTCGTCTCGTAGATGATGGCAGCAGTGAGACTGGGAGGTCAAACTGTCCTCCACGGGCACTCTGGTAGACTTTGTTTACAACTCCATCCAGCTCCCGGCAGATATCCAAAGCAGACACACCAGCACCAAGAACCACCACATTCTGGTCCCGATACCTCTGTGGGTTTCGATACTGCTTTGAATGAATGATCCTGGCGGGAAACCTTGTTTTCCATTCCTTGAGTCCAGTAATGTCAGGAATCCGTGGCATGTTATAATGCCCCGAAGCCACGACAACTCGATCAAATAGATGTAATCTTTCAGTGAGCCGAACACCAAGCTCTTCTTTCTCCAACGTCACTGATCGCAACTCCCACTTGAGCCCATCGTGTGTCTTCTTGACCTCATCTACTCGGGTGTGAAATAGAGTCTGGTTGTTGACGTCATGCACTTCTGCCAGGCCTTGGACGTAATTTTCAACATCTCTTTGACCAACAACGGGTTCGGTACCCTCGGGCCACTGGCCCAGACTACTTTCCATGAGGTATGTCGGGACGTTATTGCGTAGGCCTCGGTAACACGGGCCGGGTGGTGAGAAGTGCGCCTCGAGGTCGGAAAGGTAGTTGTTTGCTTCCACCCGAAAGGTCAGATTCTGTGGTGTTTCGTTCCTTTGCTCAGATGGAGGCGTAACATACGAAAATTGACCTCGTTGAGAAACCTCATAGTCCCCAAGAGACGGCGTGTTGCTAGGATATGGTGGGTCGCCGGGAACGCGGTCATCATAGTGCCAGATTCCACCGGCAATGCTTGAGCGTTCGAAGACCGTCACTGAGAGACCTTCTTTTAGCAAGTGTGCAGCTGTGCATACGCCGCTGATACCTGCTCCGATGACTGCGACCGTCTGCCGAGAAGGTTGACTTCGTAGTTCCGACATGTTCCTGATGGTGAATCTCTATCACTGTTTTGAGCAACATTAGGAAGGGAAATATAAAAAAGTATCAAGCTCAGCATCTTAGTGGACTCCAAATATGGAGATGCGATACCTTTCTGCGAGCTTAGATGTGGCCCAACCCCCGCGTCATGGATCACGCCATATTGCGTAGCTGATCGCGCAAACATCAATGTTGATTCTGAAAATGGTATGTGCTCTAAGGGGCTGTATTGAAAGAGTTGACAATGCTGAATTGGTGCCAGATCCCTTATCACTCTTCGATTTGATCGGCATTCTCTAGGTAGGCTACATGCATTCATCTCTACTTTTGACAAGACATTGGGTGAGTCATGGGACAAGAGAATAAATCGGATAGAATGGCTTTGAAAACTGCCAGAACTGTGGACTTGGGTATACGACCAGCTCTGTGGTAGCTTGCAATTTTGATACCGTGACAAGCCCTGAAATCAAATGTACCCGTATTATGGTGACTGCCAAGCACACAATTTGTGCAGACATGGCATCACAAACGCATCCGTCATTCCCCGTCATCGAACGGACTGATAGGTCCGGTGATGTGCAGTGACCCTCACTTCCACGACATATTGTAGTGATCTCGCAATCCGGTATACATATTGGATCATTGATAACCGCTTTGCAGAAGCGGTATTGATATGAATGCTTGGTAATGCCGGTTTCCTTGACGAGTGGGGGGCATGTGAGCGATGTTGTTGTAAATCCAAACCATATCTGCTGCTGAACCCTCTCATGGAGGACCCCAAAACAGGTGTCTTCGAGAGCTTGAAACATCATACATTTTCTTGTCAGCATCTTGACCATGGCGCCTGCTACAATCGAGGCATCAATCGTCGACACAGTCGAGCCCAAGAAAGACACCTTGGCCCTCCCAGAGCCAGCCCGGCAACGGCTGATCAGGTCTGGAGTAGACCTGACCAACGGATATCCATACCGTCCACTAGTACCCTTGTATCTCCAGGATGTCTACCAACTCCGCAGTGCTGAGCGTATCCATGAAGATGCAGGGGCCAGAGCTGACAAGTCCAAGAAGAATCTGTTTTCGGCGGCAAGCAAGGTGACCGACCTGACAGCCCATATCGGTACTGAGATTGAGGGTCTCCAGTTGAAGGACCTGACACCCGAGCAACGTGACGAGCTTGCTCTTTTGATCGCGGAACGCAGTGTTGTGTTTCTCAGAGACCAAGATATTTCCCCACAACAACAGAGAGAGCTAGGAGAATGGTTTGGTGAGGTTGAAGTGCATGTATGTGATGCTATCCTACCCCCAGTAGCAATGAGCTGACTAAGTCGTGATGCAGCCCCAGGTCCCACAAGTGCCTGGCGTCCCGGGCGTGACTGTCATCTGGCCAGACCTCCAGGCCCAAGATTTGCCCGCCAACTTTCGTAACCCAGGAGGAGCGTCTCGGTGGCACACCGATCTTGTCCATGAACGACAGCCGGCAGGCATTACCCACCTCCACAACGACACTGTGCCTCCGGTTGGGGGGGACACGCTCTGGGCCTCGGGATACGGTGCTTATGAGAAACTATCCCCCGAATTCCGCAAGTTTATCGATGGAAAACAAGCTGTGTATCGCTCCGCACATGCCTATCTTGACCGCGAGAATCCGAGTGCCGGTCCAAAGTTCGTCGAAAGGGTCCATCCTCTTGTTCGTGTGCACCCTGCAACAGGCTGGAAAGCACTCTGGGTGAACCGCGCGATGACGACGAGGATAGTTGGATTGGATAAAGCTGAGAGCGACTTGATCTTGAATTATCTGCATGTCGTGTATGAGAAGAACGCGGATATCCAGGTCCGATTCCGATGGACCGCCGGGACCAGTGCTCTGTGGGACAACAGGTGAGTCAGCGACGACAGATTGAAGAAGAGGAGGGGAAAGCAAATTGACTAACCTGCAAATAACGTTAGAATTACGATCCATAGCGCCAGTTGGGATTACGAAGGAAAGTATTCAAGACACGGCACTCGTGTCACATCGCTTGCCGAAAAACCCTACTTCGACTCAAAGGCCCCGACTCGTCGACAGGCTTTGGGTCTTCTGGATGAAGACGAGAAGGAGGCTCTTGGTCTGGCAAGGGACAGGGTGGGCGACCACTCGCCTTGATTGCAGGCGACCCACAATTTTTATTGTGTGCATCAGGTGAAATAAGGAGCTCTGTTGGTAATCAAACTACATCAATCTAACCTCAATCGAACAACCCATGCGCATTTTCGGCCTGCCAATGACGTTTGTGATCATCAGTCTTTCGTCCACGTTGCTAAACAGCGCCTTCCATTCCTTTAGCAACTTCTCCTTTGCGTAGAACATCGATCATGGATGCAACTGAATACGGTGCTCCTCTCTTTATTTCCACCCGGTGCGCACAACATGATGAGCACCCGCAATCAAAAAGTGGTCGATCACCTCGCAATATTGAATTTTGGAAACTACAAATTGAACGAAGTGTTGGCCTTGTTAAATCTCATCAGATTTCAGGGACAGCAGTTATGATACTCCTGTCCCACCAACCGGCCACTAACCATCCCAGACTATTTTCCCCTGTCAAGAAAGCCAATATTTAATGTCAAATCTTCCTCAAGCAAGAATAAGCAAACTAATCCGACTTCGACCCCGAGTGCTCTCCATCATCCTCGTCATCGTCATAGCTGCCACTACCGGAGCCACTCTCACTGCCACTCTCATCACTAGTGGATTCGCTCTCGCTATCAGTCTCCTCCTCATCCTCATCCTCGTCATCGCTATCCTCGTAGTAATCCTCGTCCTCATCTAGGTCAGCATTTTCATCGATAGAGTCTGAAAGATCCCCCAACCCCAGGATTTCCTTAGCCATCGAGATTGGCCGCTTCTTGATCTCGTCCATGCCATCCATAACCCCAGAAATAGCAGTCTCCTTATCCTGCTGAATTTGAATAATCCTCTCATCCACAGAGCCTGCAACCACAATCTTGGCCGTATGCACTTCCTTGGTTTGTCCAATACGGTGGACTCTTCCGAAGGCTTGCTGCTGGCGACAAACATTCCACCAGTGGTCATACATGATGGCCCGGTTCGCCACCGTGAGGTTCAGACCGTGTGTGGTGCAGGTAATAGATGCCAGCATGATCTTCACGGCCGGGACCTTCCTGAAGGTCTTTAGAGACTGCTCTTGGTCGTTCTGGTCCAGGTCGCCCCAGAAGTACACAAACCGGTATCCGCTCTGTGTAAGCATGCGGCCCAAAGTCGAGAGCATCGGGATCCATTGCACAAAGATGATAATCTTATCCTCTGGCGCTTCAGATTGCCATCCGTCGATTAGGTCAAGTGTCGCCTTCGTTTTAGCGCTGTGCGGCACCGGATCCCAAGGATGGGAGTCGACGCCCTTCATGAAATTGAGCGTGTTGGCGCGTGTTTGCTGCACTGTTTGGACAGTTTGTCTCTTCTGCTTTCCCCCCTTATTATTCGTCTTGGTTGCTTTTCTTCTCTTCGATGGATGCCTCTTCTTCTTGCGAGATTTCGCTCTGCGCGCCTTCTTTTTCGTCCCTTTCCCTGTGGTTTCTTGATGCTTACTGAACCGTGGCTGAAACCCATTGTCATCGTCACCAAAGTGACGGTAAGTGTGCCCGTTATCGCGAGGCAGGATAGGCATGCCCTGATGACTCGGACAGCTGCCCTTGCCTGATCTACCAGAACCGACTGGCTTGTTGCAGCTCGGGCAACAGGCTTTCTCCTTGTTGTGATGACGGGTTATGAGGTTACCGAAACATGAGGCGCAGAACGGGTGGCCGCACTGAACAGATTTATTAGTATTACGGACGGATGAAAGTTCCACGAAAGCAGGTGCTTACATCAGCCAATTTAGAGGCCGGGGTCACGACTCGCCGGCAATATCTGCAGAAGCAGTTGCATTTGACCTCACTGAGCTCCGGCAGCTTAGACTTGTCTTGGTTCTCCTGCTCCTCGTACCAGTCAGGCTCAACAAGGGCTGGATGAGAGGTGAAGAATTGGAGATGATCGACAATCTTTTGCATTGTACCCTTTTCTGGTCCGGGATCATATGGTTGACCGGCGTCTTGATACGCTTGGCGCCGTACCTCCAACGCCATCTGTCTCCGGTTTGTTCTCCCGTATGCTTCCATCTCAAAAGGCGAAAAGTTAACCGTGACAACCTGAACCGGATGTGCCTTGGGAATCTGAAGAATGGGTGCGCCCATCAGTTGCGTGTCAACACGACGTCTCAGAGTAAGTTCCGATAGCGTTTTCTGAAATTCTTCCATGTCTCCCATCTTGCCCTTGACGCCCCCCATAGCCTGAACGAAGGTATCGTACTTCTTGAACTTGGTGCCCAAGAAGTCAAGGTAGGGAAATACCTCTGCTGTGGTGTTGGTCAGCGGGGTTCCCGTTAGAACCCAGCGATATTTGCCTGTGAGGTATCTGCAGGCGAGGGACGTGCTGCTCTCCCTGTTATTAATCGCATGGGCCTCATCTAGAACGATGCGGTGGTAGTTGATGCGAAACAACGGGGGGCCATGCCGGTGCAGTTTCTGCTTCAGGGAGGTCTCTCGAAAATCTGAAGGATCCTCACTCTCCTCCGACTCCTCACATTCGGCGAGCCCTTTGCTAGCTTGGCGTTGAACTTGTGCATAATTCGTGATTCTGAACGTTCATGCTTGATTAGCATAGAACGCACAGGAAGGCAACTCCGTGACACTTACATGATATCACTATTGGCGCACTCATCATCGGCCATTGCATTGGCGTTTTTGTAGACCAACACTCGCAGGCCTTTGTCGTCGCAATGATCAAATATCTCCCGATACCACTGCGTCAACAGCTTCTCTGGCGCAATGATGAGGGTTTTTTGGGCTTTGTCCCGGCGACTACTAGACGGGTTTTGTGACATGCACGCCAGGAGCTGAACTGTCTTCCCGAGACCCATTTCGTCGGCGAGGATCCCTCCATTGGACCCGCGGGGGTGGAACTCTCGGGAACACATCCATCTCACCCCTATCAGCTGTCACATCCATGAGATATTGGTGAGCTGATCCTGAGTTAGGAATAAGAATCATGTACGTACCTGGTGATTGTAAAGTGGTGTTTTGAAGCCTTTGAGCTTCCACTTTCCCTCCACTGGCTTACAGTTATTGACCCCAAATGACAGCGTGGCCTCACGAAGCTCTTCAAAGTCCTTGCACGCCTGCATATCCCCCTTGTCAAGCCTGTCCTTAATTGTTTGCAAGGCATCGTCGACTGCAGCCTGGACCGCTGTTTTACTTGGTAAAGGTATCTTGTAGTCAAATGCGGTATCCTCCTCAGTCTTGATGAGACCTGGCCCCTCAGCCTTGACGAAAACAGGCGCCTCGATCTCGATGAAACCAGGTTCCTCAGCCTTGATCGAAACATCCGCCTCGGCTTTGACCGAAACACCCTCCTCAGCTTTGACCGAAACGGCCTCTTCAGTCCTGACTGGAATAAGCCCCTCAGATTTGTCGTCTGGGCCTGACATGCGCTGTATTTTGGTGGAGGGAGTCTCGTAGGGCTCCTCAACAGCCTTGCGCTTCAAATTCGACCCGCTCTCGCACGCACGAGCATAGTGTTGCTGCCAGTATTCCTTAGCATTCTTGGGGGGCCCGTCAGGGTCCGCGTCGCTTTTTTTGGCCTTCTTGCCCACTTTACCGGCCTTTTTTGGCCCGCTGCCTGCATCTGGGTCAACCACTGGAGCAAACGTGAGTTTGGTGTGTGATGGTGGGAAGTCAGTCGTGTTGGAATCTCCAACTGTCCCATATGTCTGCTGGCCGATTTCAGGTGTATCCCCAAGAGCCATGTTGAATAAGATGATGACTGAAGATGAAAGAAATGAGTGAGTAAATTATTTGTGGACGACAACTGGCGAGGCCTCCTGTCCTGTGTGCAAGTAAGAATTGAAAGATAAAAGAAAAGGATGGGAAAAGATTGTGGTCGGGAACTTGTAGAAAAAGTCAAATAGAAATGTCGGTTAGTTGAAAATAGAGGAAGGTGCGATGCGCTGTTCGATATCAGCTGTTAGAAGGAAGGCGCGGAATAGTTGAGCGAACTCGAGCAGGATATATCGGATATCAGAGGCAGAGAGTCGAAAATCAGAGGCAGAGAGTCGAATATCAGAGGCAGAGAGTCGAATATCAGAGGCAGAGAGTCGAATTTGTAGTGAGAGTGGCTGGAAGTCGGGCGGGGACTTGGTAAGATTGTGAAGAACTGGAGGACGGTCGATAAAAAGTCAAGCGAGCCAGCAGTGAAGAAGGTAAAGGATGACGTAGAAGAGTCGATGTAGAAGTGAGGCTATAAGGACGAGAGAGTGAGGAAGAGGAGGATGGAAGGAAAATGAAGGTGTAAGGAAGAGGAGGGAGGACGTGGAAGGATGAGAAGGGATGATGTGGAAGGATGGAAGGGAAGATGTAGAAGAATGAGAGAGGAAAAAGGTATCAAAGTGCCAGATAAATCAGGTGTGGGCGGGAGAAGAGGCAGTGAATGGACCAGAAGGGATAGTAAAAAGAAGATTGCAGGTCGCGAGCAGAAGAAATCCGCATATAGCTAGTGTCTGGCCGAGAAGCAGTGACGTGAGACGTTCTTTCCCTCCTAGAAAGCATCTCCTGGGCCGACGAGATGATGAAGTTGTAGGTTCTGAGTTCGGATGGATACATCAATACCTGATAGAAATATCTGAGCATGCCCACATAAAAGTAGAGACATACAGTATCCTCATCCTCAAGTTCACGAAGAGCACCAGTCAAGCGACATCGTGACGTTTATGAAGCGCTTCTGGCCCTGAACGGCGTAAGATATGGGTATCATAAGCATCCTTCCTGATCATGCTGCGTGTGTTTACACACCAGACCCGCTCTACACTCAAACCCGCTTCTTGTTTCGTCGATCCGAGCGCCTTTTCTTCAACTCCCAGAGATAACGACGCTGGAAGATGGCCTTGCAATAGTCGACAATGGCTTCCCTCTGCAAAAGGATTATCGTCGCAAAGACGACAGGGACGGCGATTTTCCAGCTTCAAATAGACTGGTTAGCCTGCTTGACAGATGGACTCTCGAAACCGGAGAGAGAAACACTCACAAGTAACCAATATCTTGCTCTAAAACGGTGAACGGAACAAAGTTTTGCCCGAAGTAACCCGTAATGAAAGTGAGCGGCAAGAAGATAATGGTGGCTGTGGTCAATTGCTTCATGGATTCGTTCTGATGTGCTGAAATGGTGTTGAAAATCAGCCCTATCATCCCATCAGCGGAGCTCTTGAGCCTATTTAAAGTATCTGTGATGAGGACGCAGTGGTCCAGAACATCACCGAGATAGGTGTACGTCAGCGTGGTGATGATGGGGTCATGATTGGGGTCCAGGATTTTGGCCATGGCTTTGTCGAGCGCCATATCCGTTTTGTGATCACGCAGGGCTTGTATCAATGTCGTGATTGGATTGATGAAACTAATCAGCGCATTGATCTCCGATGTGAGGATGTACAGCTTTTTGGTGTGGCCGATGTTGGGGTGAGTCAACACTTCGGGTTCAATATCGCCGATAGCATCACGATAGCAGCTCGCTACCTGGATGGCAAGATCGATAATTCCATCCAGTACTGCGTGTCCTACCATGGACGCATCGCATGAGCTAGAAATCAAGGCCTGTTAGTCAAGCACTAGCGATGAGAACGGGAGGTGTACGCACTGTCGGATGATTGTATCACTCGTCTGGAGACGTTGGATGATGGGTGCCTCTATCACTTCAGCCGATTCTTCAAAGAAACTAATTATGGTGTTGTCGTTCGTGATGAACATGGAGACCTGCTCACAGGCTACCGTGTAGTTTTTGGAGATCAGGGCTGAGTTCCTGTCCATAAACCTTGCGATAGGATCGTCTGGTGCGGCGTGGTATCTTCGCAAGGTTCTGGTCGGGCCTTCTGGGTACTCAGACCGTGAAGCCCTGGGATACGGCCCAGAGCCATCCTGGGGCCAGTCCTTCCCACCCTCTAATGTGGTGTCTGAGGAGAATTTCCCAGCACGGAATGTCCGTTTCAGCCGCCTCAAGAGCTTCCGGGAATACTTGCCAGTTTTCCCACTGAAGATGCTGCGATTACTAGCATGGCTAGATGTGTCATCAGCCTCATCAGAATCAGAGCTCTCGTCGTCAGAGTCCCTGTAGGTGTCGTCAAGCCTTTGAAGAGTCAAGACAATGAAGGCATGTGTTGGATACCACTCGGCCTTTGTCCTGCTCCTCGTGTTCATAATATCTTCCACGGCCAGTTTATGAAGGCTCTTGTGCTTCCCCAGCAGCTGGATAACGTCCCAGCTCAGACCGTTCACATTGATCCACCGACATTTTGCCCACTTTGGTTGTGGAACCTCCAAGAAAGAGCCGAGAGACGAGTTGTCCTTGTTCTGAATCGAGAGCTTGTCTTCGGAGAAGTCGACAATAGTGATCTCGCATGGGGCGCTCAGTTGAGGCATAGATGCGTGGCCACCATCCGGCTTGAGTGGATCGACCCCTGGTTCCGAACCGGCTGCAAAGGAGTATGGTAAGCGTCGAGGAGCAGGACAAGTTCGACATGGTCGGGGGTGGTCAGGTAAACATACGATGCCATCCCGGGCGGAGTTCAAAGTCTTCGAAGTTGTCGACTGTGCGAAATGTGCCGACCCGGGTTGTGCGCCGTCGACTGGTGGGGCTGAAGGGTGCACCGGTATCTGCGCGGGCGGGTGCCTTTCTCGGGCTGGTCGCGGCATCGTTCGTGGGGGCAGCATTTTCCGCAATGCTGGTATCGATGTTGGGGTTATATCGAACGCGGTGGCTGGTGGTGTCAACAGCGGTGTCAAGATCTGGAGGAGCAGCCGGTGGGTCTGTTGCGAAGTCGCGCGGCTGTTGCAGGGGCCCATCAAAAGGCGGTTCGCGCGACATTGTGTACAAGCACTTGTCGAGTGAAAAAAAGGGAAGTAAAAAAAGGTTTACGGCAGGTCTGGAAACTTGATTTCAAGACAACCTAGGATCACATCGATGATACCATGTTGAAGTTGAGGAGGTAAGTAAGATGTCGCACGGCGTAAGAGAATTATACCGATGCCCTCCCGCCCAATCAGTGTCGACATGCGGCACACAACCATCAATTGCTACAACAATGTTATTTATCTACTGCCACCGGAAGGTCTAGCCATGTGCTCACGGCATCCGGCGTGGGACTTTGTTGCACTCGTCGAGCTCGATGATGTGAATTTGTTCACAAAGATCCCGCCAATTTGATGGTGCTGTGTGGAGACATGCGAGATGCAAGCTTTCCAGGTTCTGCGCTACGATAAGATGGATAAGATAAGCCGAGTACAGGTCACTGAAATGCAGGGTTAGGGTAAAGCGTGGGAGGATTAGGTGGGCTTTGTAAAAGATCGAAGGCTCAGCCCAGAAAGAAGACAAAACATCACCTGCCAACCCCACGGCCTAGGGACAACTACCTAGCTATACACCACACACTCCTCCCATTGCCCGACTGCTTTCTTTGCCAAGCTGGATCATGCGACCTACCGCTCACCTTACGAACCGACCGGAAGGCAAAGCTTGCGAGAGGTGACGCAATATAGTGAAGCAATGCCCGTATGATTGCCCACACAAGTGTGATCCGAGGTTGAGGGCTAAAGACTGTCTGCATGCGGTGCGGGACGAAGGACGATCGTACACCCCAGGACCGGGAGGGCAAAAAAAAAAGAGAGAGACCAGCACGGTGGAACCGAGAGGTTGTTCTTCCCGTAGTGAGAAGACACCATCTGTAAGGGCTGATTCAGCGGTTGGATATCGCTGATCACAAGAGATTGCGCTCAATGCGTTCATGCGTGGGGAGGTGGGAGGAATGGACGAGTTTCCCACTTGGGAAAGTTGGCGATGCTTCCAAGGCCACTGCGATGGAGGTGTGGGTTAGGTAGGGGGAACTATTGAACGCCTACGTCCGCGTTTATTTCTCTAGCGGAGGCGGTTGATGCCGTGTTGAGTGAGCACTTGAGGCGTGTGGTGTGTTTAAAGTCGGCATGGAAACATGCACGCCAAGCCGTCCCTGCAGATGTGGGAAATGTCCGCTGCAGGTCCCGAGCGGAGAATTGACCTTGAGCTCCAGCGCAATAGGTAGGTATTCCTTCCGTGCTGCCTGAAGCCCAGGAGCTCTGGCCCGAAGTTCGTGGGCTGATAGGGACTGCCTAGGCAGGATGGAATATCTCCGTTGCTTTGAACGGCAGGGCCAGGATCCGTAGGGTAGGCGGACGACGAGATGGGATGGGTGTTCTTGTAGACCCCGGACTGTCTTGGGAGCTTGACCCTGACCCGCAGCGGCAAGCCCGATCCGGGGTAACGACTCCACCTCGAGCTTCTTTCCCCCCATCCCGGGCCGAGTCAAAACGCTGATCAGGAGTCTCGGAAGGCCAGGCCGAGCAGGAAAATGGTGTCACAGTTGCTCGCGAGATGGACCGCAGATGCTGGTTGTTTACACCTGTATTCTTCGGCTACCTCGTAGCGAGCTGCGTCCGTGGTGCTACCTATACTATGAGGCGCTTGTGGCCGTCCGATCTTCTGCTGTTGCGTCAGCCTCGTTCAGCCTGGCGACATGGGTTGGACTCAGCTAGTGAGGTCGCATGAATCTGTCTTCCGATCTCATTAACTTCGGGATCCACCGTTCGTCGTCGTCCAAAGTGCCGTTTTTCGAACCAGGGCGGCGGTGGGAGCGAGGGGTGAAGGCATCCCTGGTGACTGCCTATTTTTGGTGGATTATGACGAACAGTGGAGGTGCGCTAAAAATTAAACAATCATCAGGGCACCATCAAGACATCAACGAATCGAGATAGAAAAGGACACGTCTCAAGCAAATACATACTCTGATGCGCGACGATCAACGGGAACGCGGTCATCACCACCCTCACGGCCCGGCTTCTCGCGCTCTCCTGGCCGCTTGGACCTTTTCGGTGACCCAGCGATGGCGTCCATGTTGAAGCTCCCTTGGAATCTTCGAAGCTTCGATATCTTGACAGTCCCGGACTTTCCGGTCGCCCGCTTCAAGCTAGAAGACCGCTGCAGGATTCTAGAAACCCGAAATCACGTTAATCTTGCCATTGCGGGAGCATAACACGGCCTTTAATTGCAAGGTTCGAATGAAACGCGTTTCCTTCATGCGATGCTTGGCCAGAGCCTCCACCGTGTCGGAAAATCGTTGCGCTGCAGCACCTCCTGGCTGCCAAGAAACACCGGCGCCGTCGTAGTCGGCCGGCACGTCCACTTTGAGCCGAACAGCTACCCTTTCCTGACCTTTCTGTCTCTTGTTTGGCAAAACTGGATCTGTCGCCCTTTTCTTCTCCTGCTGACACCTTGTTTTGTACAGTCAGTTGGCCGCGAACGACTGGGAACCCTCGCAGCATTGACATATGCGCAATCTTGGGAGTCCCGAGATTAGCCTCATCCGAGTTCCCTACCACACTCGCTGTCAAGATGGTACTGCCCGTGGCCCAGCTCGTCAGTCGCGCTTGTCGCCGATAGAATGGACGGTGTATTCGCCTCTTCCCATCAACCTCCACTCACTCTCGATGATCAGATGAACCGGATATGCATCTGGATATGGTATCCTGGGCATATCATACCCGGGGCACCTATAGCTTCGCGCACGTCCTCGCCATCGTCACCGGTATCTTGCAGCTCTGATCGCCGACCACGCACGGTTTTGCTCCATGAAAGGGTTACAACGGGAACGCTTCTGCCGGCCGACTCGACGGGTATCCTGCTCTTTTCCAGACCGGGGTCAAGCCCTTCCAGAAGCATGCAGAGGCACGGGTTTACGCCGTGCACTTGTACCAACATGTCGTCAAAATTCCCGGCGATATGAACAGAGGCAGCGCCTGAGCTGGCCGACAACTGGTGTTCTCTCTCATACCGAGCGCGAGCCTTGCGTTGGCAATGCCAGGATCCTGGAGCTTTTGGCAGCTCTAGGGGACACGGGAGCTAGTCATGTGGCCGTTGGACCAGCAGTTGGTCTTCCGGTTGCCCTATGGTGTGCCCGTGAACCGAGCTCTGGTCTGTGTCTGATATAGGCCCCCTGGTCTATTATGGCCCTTTTGGGACAGGACTTGAGCCCACCACCAAAACCCAGCAGCTTCTCCGCTTGCCTCCCACACGGCATTTTGCAACGCTCGGCGGACTCATCAGCAAGGTACCGTGGTCCTTCCTGGGTACCCGCCAGTACCTTGACCGGCCCCAGCGAGCATCATCGCCAAGTACATTCGCGCTGTTTCCTGCAAGCTCTCTGCCCTCCCAGCCTGGTCAGTAGGCTAGGCTGGCCTGGATGTTCTGCTATCCCCTTGACCCCAGCCCCTTTCTGCTCTTTTCCAGCAGATCTCGCACAAAGAGATGACAGACGGCAGCATCGTTGTCAAGTTTGGTTCGCAAGGCAAGTGCCGTTGCTGCAGTGGACGAGAATTTCACTGAAGGACCTGGAGTCACTTGTCGTCATGCCCGTCTCCGCCTGCATGGTGGCCCTGTTTCACATTTTAATTCTCCATTGAGCTGGATGTTTAGTCTTCTTCCATGCGATTTCCATCCCACGTCTCTCTTTGGGCCGTTTTGTTTCCCTAGTTCCCCCTCGTTGGTATGAGTCGGCCGGGGTCATTGAGTAGGATAGATTAGTCCTGTATTCATAACCCTGCCGGTCAAGCCAAGCACTCATGCCCCCGTCGTTGCATCATCAACTGCTGCCGGGGTGCGGTTTCTATATCCGGCAGCTAGACCATGGCATAAGATCCTCAAATTATGCTACCGTCATCGTTGGTCGAGGTAGCTCGGGCTCCACCTTTGCTCAGGAACGATCTGTTGTCAGGCACATGGGAAGTATCTAACGAATGCTTTAACTCTTGGACCCAAAGTAGGCAGGCAGCAGGTACTAAACCCACACCCTCCCTCTCACTCTGCTACACGGTACCGAATATCAGACGATATAATGCCAGTCATGCCCACTGCCGCTTGCTCTGAACTCTGAGTTCTCTGCCTGTATCTTTTCCAAACCATCGACCAAGAGTTGGACCGAACCGATCATTAGCAGCCAATGTCGAGACCGACGTAATACTATTTGACGCCTACCGCCCACAGCGAGATACCGCACACGCACACATATACTGTAGCTATCACACAGTAAGCTACCAAGAAGAGGGCCCACCCCCCAACACCAACGTGACCGACACAGCCTATCACCGAAGTCTTTCTGAACGAGCCCGCTCACCAGCAGCCACCACCACATGTGCCCTGGTTTTCCTCGACAGCCAGGCTCTTTTCATCAGCGAGGAGAGCAAGTAGCAAGTCCCAGGTTTGACAGCAGCCATTTTGAGTGGGCACGAACAGCACCACACGCCAACCTCTCCGCCGAAGAAGCCCCGCGGGGCCCAGTTTCCTCCAATTCTTTCCATTCAGAATCCGGCGACCAGCCAGGGCGGCTCGCTCTGGCGGAACCCATGCATCGGAGGCACACTGGCGGGCAATTATCGCGTAGGACCGGATTACAATGTCGACTACTCGTCACAGGAGCCGCATACGGCCGAGCAGAGCCAAGCTCCGCATTCTTATGATACGCACCACCATCGCGGCTCGCTTCAGCACGCCGGGCCGCCGCCCCTCCACGAGCCGCCTCCCCATCAATCCCACCACGGCCTGCCACAGCACTATCCTGCCACTCACCAACATCACCCTCACCCTCACCCAATTCTCACAGACCCATCGCACCTGGGCGGCCATCCGGGGGCGCGACATCTCGGCCACCCTGCCCATCCAGGGCCATCGCATTACGGCGCCGGCCCCTCTCCCCACAACGTCGTGCCCCCCCTCTACCCATCTCTAACCCCGACCCATGGGTCTACTGCTGGTGTGAAGCGTCAACGGCCTGATGATCTCGATCTTTCGGTTCCCGGCATATCGGAACTTGAACAGAACGAGCTGGATTCAATGCAGCAAACGCCCCTAGGCGCTGCCTATGCCCAAGCAACGGGAGTCCCGCCAGCACATCACCACCACCGGCTGCCAGACACAGGACCTCCGAACAAGTTGATGCGACGTGATGGGGAGAGCAGCATAGGAGCCGGAGCTCCGAGCGTGGTTGGGCAAGCTGGGATGCCAGCCCCAGCTCCCAGACCGAGGGGGCCTAAGCTGAAGTTTACGCCAGAGGATGATCAGCTATTGATTGACTTGAAGGAGAACAAGAGCTTAACGTGGAAACAAATTGCGGACTTCTTCCCTGGTCGGTCAAGCGGGACATTGCAAGTGCGTTACTGCACCAAACTCAAGGCGAAGACAACACAGTGGACGGATGAAACGGTCAGTATCCCCCTTTGCACTCTGACAAGCAATGTCAGAAAAAGCTGACAGCAGTCTAGGATCAAAAACTCAAAACCGCTCTGCAAGATTACGAAAACGAAAAGTGGCGTATCGTTGCCAACAAAGTTGGCACCGGATTCACACCAGCTGCATGCCGCGAGAGGGCAGCACAGCTATCAGGCGAAGACTTATAGCAATCAGCGTCTCCACCAGGAGCTCCGGCACCTGAGGGGGACACCACCGTTTACCCGTCACAACTCCAGTGACTGCATCCAGTACGACCCGTAGGGGCTTCCTTCCAGCTTCCACAGACACATTGTCCATATCGCCCATCGAACAGGGCCCGATCTAGGATTTACCTTCACATACACTGGATTTGCTTATCCACAGACAATACCTTTTCATCTTCTTTCCGCACTTTCGTGCTTCTTGATTTACTTTTCTTTGTAGCGGATGGATTTATGTTTAGGGGATGGGCTTGCTGTTTTGTTGGAACAGAAGCGGCGCTAATATTTGAGATACCCCGAAACCGCTGAAATTCTACAATTTTGTGCTCTGTTTTTCCTTTGTGGCATCTATTTCGTCCTACACATTTGTTTTAACTTTTTTATGATATAGACTCGGTCGGATGGGCGGAAAGTTACGACATACACGACAGGCGCGCGACTATAGACTACGCAACGCCTACGACCGAGGAATGAGGCACGATTTCCAGGTGGGGGGCCAACGAAAGGGTAATATTTTGCATGGACGGAAAAGAAGAGGATACACACGAGAGACAGGAGAGGACACAAGCGCAAGCTATGGACGAGCTAGGTGGATCCTCGGAGAGGATTGTCGCGTGCACAGAAGATATCACAGGCCAGCTGTGTTTGGATCGGAACTTGAAAGCTGAAAAGTCAGTGGCATACATACTTCTACGATATTCTCTCCTAGGTGTTCTGATCAACCATGTTTACACTTTTTAAGACGGCAAGGAGAGGGCCTTGTCTACATAATAGTATATTGTTTATTCCTCTTCAGAGTTCACATCCAGATGAAATCACGACAGTCAGATCCAACTAGAAGCATCTAGGAGCTGTTCATACGAAGTAAGGCTTGCTCCGTGCGCTTCAACGGTTGCCAAGATAGGGCCGGCTGCCCAGGGTGTCTTAGGTATCTGGTGACAAATAGGTACATCATCACCTTTCACACCATTCCCCTCGGGATCTCCTTTGAGTATCTCGTCGCTGCACTGTATATTGAGCCTGTCACCCTCATAGCTACTCCGCATTCCCCGTCCGCTTCCAACATATGGATTCCGAGTCACAGAAAACCTCCACGTGCAGAGATGCAGTCGGCTGTTGCGGCACACCCCTGGAGGCAGGGTTGTGGAAGTTGGCCCCTGCTACAGCTTCGCCAAGTAGGTCTCGGAGAATTCGCCAGATTCCCTCCCAACGAGGCTCGTCTCTGTCATGATCTGGCTCCTTGGCAACAATATACGCGCAGTATGCATGACGTGCGGCAGACGCATGTATCTGGAACTGAAACACTTGCCAACAACCACGATACGCCTACTTGACCTTCCGTGGTCGAATCGGTTTCTGCTTCGCTTTTGGACAGCCACAGGAGCTACATCGCTTGGAGATCAGGACTGGACAGCACAGGGGTTGTTGGGCGCTGACAGGCAGGTTCTTTGCAGGAGGCGAGACCCCTGTTTCGGTAATACTCCGAGAAAAAAACTCCTTTGCGCTGCCGATGCACCACTATCTCCCTGGATCCTGTTGTCAGCCACCTAGGTACCTAACCCAGTCAACCTTGAAACTGTCGTTCCCCCGCCTTGAGGTCATCTTTGTGCCTGGTTCATGGAGGTTGGCAGACCGCCACTGCCTTGGTCGGGGCACGGCATTACCTTCTCTGCGATATTGCGTCCTGTAGTTTGGTTCACCAGTGATCGAGCAACACGCTCCACGAGAAACTGTCTGTGTAGCGCGATGGCGCCAAGGTTTCTATGCGTAACACCTCTCGGTTGTTATGGGTCGTCCCGCGAGATGTGAGCGACAGGCTCCTCGGTGTACCAGATACCTGGCTTTGCCTGACCATACATGTTTCGACCTCGCCATCTACCGTCAAAACTTTTCCAGCCTTGCAATCTTGCTGCTCGTGCTGCTTGTGACTCTCTAACCAGCACTCTGAAAGCAACCGACAACTTTCATGAAGTATCCCACTGTCACCCAAGACAGGCGAGTTCGGTGTTTCTTTCTAAGTAACGCTAAGATGGTTCCCATTCCTTCAACACCCAACTCCAAAGTACGGCCGAGATAACAAACTCCAGATACAGAGGATCATGGCCTCGCCCCCATTGCGACATCAGACGGGACGTGACCCAATCGGAGATTAAGTTCTAATATACGGTCTTATGCTCCCCTCAGTGTGTTGGTCTCCCTCAGTAGGTGGTTGGGATTGGTGAAGCTCATGGTATATCTCCAGGTGCCCTAAAGCGGTACCTGCTGAAGCCGCGCAGTTCTCTGCTGGCGGCTATTGCTCCTGGACGGCACATATAGTGTAGAGGGCGGCCTACCCACTGACTTGGCAACCACACCATGCGGCCATCAAGCCCGCGATATCATTTGCGTCTCGTATAAATTGCGACTTGCTTCACCCGGTGGAGCAGACTGGCTGGGACCACGACCACAAGACAGAAGCAGTGTCAAAGCGCAGGTTGGCAGCCTGTGGCTCTTGGACCAACAGAAACACCACGTCAGTCATCTCCAGATACTCTTAGGGATCTTGGATTTATCCGATAGTGATACATGAGGGAAGGGTATGCAGTTCTGTAAGCGCCAAGAACTCGCGATACCGGTTGACCCCATCTATGCACTGCGGCAAAACCAGACTACGACATACTTACCACTTGCAGAAACCGCGACAGCTCGCACCATGACCGATCAAGAGACGACTGCACACAGAATTTGAGGAGGTTGGAGGGCCCCATCAGCAGCGCGCTTTTTTGTCATTCTGTGGCAAGAGTGGAGTCGTGTTCTACCCCCAGACCCGGGCTATATCAGGCCGCTATATGAGGGTATATCAACAACCTTTAAGGCCGGAAAGAGCCTAACGCCATGATCAAAGGAGAAGGCAAAAGGGTACCGAGCGGGGAAACGGCGACGGTGTGTCGCAGAAAGGGCATCCCAATCAAAGCTTATCGAACTTTTCACAGGATGTGTATCACACCACCAGCCAGTCCGTTAACATTTTCCTCCTCGCCGCCCCTAAAGTACGGAGATAACATGGTGAGGGACTCCAGAGTCGGAACAACTTTACCCGTATACCATGCGTAAAAGACAGATCGATCCTCCCTACCAAGTTGCGACCCAACAGCAAGAGAGCTCGATACCTCATGTTATCCGGCCCGTGAAACGAGCAATCGCAAAGGGCGGTGAGGTAGGAGAGAGTGACTGCACACCAAGAACCCCCTCTCAGCGCCTCGTCTGCCTGTTTGAGAAGGAGACTTCGCAGATGAGCCTTCGTGTTCTGCGGCTATTGGACCACCCTGATTTCTAATGCCTTCGCTCTTGTAGCGGGGTTTCCACAGGAGCCCACCGGGGGAAAGGAAGGGCAGGAGGCCGACGAATGACGAGGGCAGAACACATGAGTGGGAGGTGATGAGAGGAAAATTTGTCTGCTAGTGTGAGACGACCACCCGCTTTAGTTAAGGTTCCAGGTTTTCTGGCCGGAGAAGACGGTACAAACGCTACATCCTTTACCAAAGACTCCACGGGTCTCCGCTCCTGGATTCTACCTGTGTAAGGGCAGTCAGTGCCTTTGACGAGTACGGTGCGGGTGGGCGATAGACACGCATGATGTGGTGTACAGCTTTCATGGTTTCGTGGAGCTCATGGTGGCAATGCCCCCATCTCTTGCAACCTCACCCTTGCGTTCCAAGGGCTACTGTTTCATCAAGTCCAGACCCCGGAACGGGCAGCAACCAAGAGTCTTGGTATCTGGCTTGTCTTCTTGACACGAAAATCTCCCACTCTCCCATCTCATAGGATAGCATGCTTGCCAGACATCAGTGTAACCAATCTTCCTGGAGATCTCGGTAAGCCATGTAGGACGCCTCGGCGATATTGCCTAGGGGAGACCATTATGCATCGAGTACGTTTTGCTAAGTTGACACATTCTACGGCATGCTTTCAGCTGTGTACGGGTAACTGACGATCATGACTGGCTGTCTAGAACTATACCTTGTTTTGGACATTCTCATCTGTGCGCCTGTGTAGGTAGATCCAGATTTATTCCTTGCAGATATGCTTGTATAAGTGGTTTGATATTGGTTAGTCTCCAAAGCCTTGCGTTGCTCTGAACAGTAATTTTCCAAATGTCAGATTACCAGCCACACTCTTGATATTGATGCTCGCGGGCCGTCCACGATCCTTGAAAGCTTCTCTACTCCTCGTAGTTTCGCAATGGTCTAAAGACACGGTAGTGATGGTCGAGAAAGTTGGAAGTATAAAACGATATCCAGCTAAATGACCAACATAGGATGACTTGTCGTTGAGATTGACGTCGAGCAAGGATGTTGAACGTTGAAGTCGGCCCCCTTCCCTGAACCCTTGCCAAGGCTCCACTTTGGCCTCACAGGGCTGAGCTACGCAAGATGCACGCAATTTAGGTCACATGATCGCGCGGTGTTTCGATGCGCGCGACTGAGTGGATTCGATGCGTCATTGCTCCCATGGCGACTTCTAGGCAGGAGGTCCGTCGTACAGTGAACGGCATCTTTTGAGCTACAACTTCCACCTAATTTTTTGTCGCAATTAGAATGGAAAGTACCATCCAGTCTCATTGCACTTGAAATCTCTTTTTCCTCCTTTGATTGCTTCAGAAACGCCATCATTCACTCCACCTCGAAGGTCTCGAAATTGGCTTTCCAGATCGCAAATTGCCATCCGCAATGCCGCCAAAATACAGCGTCATCATGAGCCCCCCAGAGGCAGAAAGCCCCGATGCGGCCGGTGATGCCTCGCAAGAAATACCACAAACCGACAAACCGAATCCGCCATCGACCAAAGAATCCAACGCCGCCATCGAAAGCACAATGGAGAACCCCGTCCCTGACCTTGCCGCCCCCAATCTCGATGACGAAGCTTCCGCCCTTGCTCACCTTACCGAAAACGTCCGTGACCAAGACGAACTAGAACGCGACATTACCCTCCAAGCCAACGCGGCCCTTATCGAAGCCGAAGACACTCGCGACAGGAAGCGTATCGAGAAAGCCCAGATCCAAAAAGTGAGGCTGGAAAACCAGCGAAAGACCCAACAGGCCAAACTCACTTCTGGCCACCTCACGCCTGCCAACAGGCTTAGGATTCAGAAGGAAATCACCCGGCTGGACTCTGAGATTGACATTTGTGAGCAGGATGTTAGGGACTTTGAGACCAGGATTGAGGCTAGACATCAGGAGGGAGCTGCAGAGACACAGTCCAAAGGGGCCGGAGCGGTGGGTGGAAGGCTTCCCAGTGAGACGCAAAGAGAATATTTGATCAGGACTGGCAAGATCACCCCATTCGCGACGTTTGGTGGACCGAGACCGGATGGGGTGGAAGGAGAACTCGCTGATGCGATTATTGAAGCTGAAGATGAGGCTGTTGCGGAGGAGCTCGAGGAGCAGGTCGGGGACGGGCCGCGAAGTCATCAAAATCTAAGGAGGCCAGGGTTTGCAGAGGAGACCGAGAACAGTTCAACGGCCGAGTTGGAGTTTTCGCTACGGCCTAGAAAGAAGAGGAGAGTTGTGCAGGAGGTCGAAGGAGGATCCGATGACGAATTTGAGCTTGAAGAAGACGATGCCAGAGATGATGAGGAGGACGAGTCTTTGGAGGATGATTTCGACATGACCGACACAAATTCAAAGAAAAAGAGGAAAAGGGGGAAGGGTGTCGCTACTGCGGCGGATGGCGTTGGTGAGGAAAAGGTCGATTTGAGCAACATTGACGACGGGAATGAAGCTGTGTATCAGGCCCGATTGGAAGATTGGGTCAAGCGAAGAACTCGTGCAAGGCGAGCCCGCCAGCTCAGACTGGGTCAAGAGGTTGAGAGCGAGTGGGACGGCGAGGAAGAGTGGTTCAAGCCTTCTCCCGACGAACCTGACCATCAATTTGAGAATGGAATGAAGCTCCCGGGTGACATTTACCCTTCGCTTTTCGATTACCAAAAGACAGGTGTTCAATGGCTGGCTGAGTTGTATGCTCAGCAGGTGGGTGGCATCGTCGGCGATGAGATGGGACTCGGTAAAACAGTACAGCTGATCTCGTTCGTGGCGGCTTTACATTACAGCAAGATGTTGAATAAGCCAGTCATTGTAGTTGCACCGGCGACCGTTCTGCGGCAATGGGTCAACGAGTTTCATCGCTGGTGGCCACCTCTCCGCGTGTCGATTCTACACTCTTCAGGCAGTGGAATGTTCAACGTCCTTGATGAGGGCAAAAGGGAAGATGTGGAGGATAACTGGGATAAGAAAAGTCCCGCCAAATCCAGCAAGGCAGCGAAGAAGATTGTAGACAAAGTGGTGAAACACGGCCATGTGCTGGTCACCACTTATGCCGGTCTCCAAACCTATGGCGATGTTTTGATCCCCCTGGAATGGGGTTATGCTGTTTTGGACGAGGGTCACAAGATTCGGAATCCCAACACTGCAATCACAATCTACTGCAAGGAGCTCCGAACACCAAACAGGATCATCTTATCCGGCACTCCAATGCAAAATAATCTCACAGAGCTCTGGTCACTCTTCGATTTCATTTTTCCTATGCGCCTCGGGACCCTGGTTTCGTTCCGGACTCAGTTCGAAGTCCCCATCAAACTCGGAGGTTACGCTAATGCGACCAATCTTCAGATCATGACAGCACAAAAATGCGCCGAGACACTCAAAGAGGCCATCAGCCCGTATCTCCTTCAACGTCTCAAGGTAGACGTTGCTGCGGATCTACCGAAAAAGAGCGAACAGGTTCTGTTTTGCAAGCTCTCCAAGCCCCAGCGGGAGGCCTACGAGCTCTTTCTCAAGTCGGACGAAATGGCATCGATCCTTGATAGGAGCCGTCAGTCGCTTTATGGTATTGATATTCTTCGCAAGATCTGTAATCATCCAGATCTGCTGAATCCCCGACTTAAGAATAAGCCTGGATATCTCTGGGGGAGCGTTGAGAAGTCAGGCAAGATGGCAGTCGTCCAGTCTCTGCTACCGATGTGGAAACGACTCGGACACAAGACACTGTTATTCTCCCAGGGCACACAAATGCTAGACATCATTGAGGCTTTTGTTCAGCGGCTGGACGATGTGAGGTATCTGCGCATGGATGGCAAAACACCAATAAAGCAGCGCCAAACCCTCGTCGACCAGTTCAACAACGATCCAAGTCTTGACGTGTTCTTGCTAACAACCAAGGTCGGCGGACTAGGGGTGAACTTGACAGGTGCTAACCGAGTCATCATCTTTGATCCCGACTGGAATCCGTCTACGGACGTACAAGCACGGGAGAGAGCGTGGAGATTGGGTCAGAAGAGGGAGGTGACTATTTACCGCCTGATGACGGCTGGTACGATTGAGGAGAAGATCTATCATCGCCAGATTTTCAAGCAATTTCTGTCCAACAAAGTACTCAAAGACCCGAAACAACAGACCAACTTCAACCTCAACGATCTGCATGATCTTTTCAGTCTCAGCTCGTATGAAGACGGCATGACAGAGACGAGCCAGTTGTTCAAGGGAAGTGAGGCCAAGAACTTTATGAAATCCGGACCCAAGGAGCTTCTTATACCTGGGCAGGATAGGGTTCTGCTCGGCCCTTCTGCAAAGAAGGCAGCTGCTCGTGAAGTCGCCTCCGTTACGGTCAAGGCTGAGCCCCAGGATGACGGGGGAAACGACCTCCGCAATATTGAGGGGGTAGCTAGTCTGGAGACATTCAAAGCAGAACCCGACCCGCCAGCCAATGAAGAGGATCGCCTGATGGAAGGACTTTTCGCGAGGTCGGTCCACAGTGCCTTGGAGCACGATAAGATTATGAACGGCAAAAAGACTGTGAGGGCGGACAAGAAGATGATTCAGCAGGAAGCCAACAGGATCGCCGCTCAAGCTGCTCTCAGTCTTCGACGCGCAGGCGAGCAAGCCCGCAACGTGCCTATTGGCACCGTGACATGGACAGGTGAGGTAGGAGAGGCTGGCCGACCAGTGCAACCACGTAGACGTATTGCGCCAGGTTCGGCCATCATCCGAAATGCTGGTGCGAGTGGTTCGAGACCAGGAACTCCCAATGCCCAGCCAGCACCAGACAGGACGCTTCGAGCCGAGGACTTTGAAAAGATGATTCCTGCCTTTATCAAGCGCCATGGTGGTCAGGTCGTCTCTAAGCTTTTGGTGGATCATTTCAATCAGTATTGTACAGGTACTCGTCAGGCAGAAGAGTTCAAGATTGCGCTTGGGAAGGTGGCCCAAATGGAGAAGAAGGGAACCAGTATGCGAGCCACTTGGTCTCTCAAGCCCGATTTTCAGTGAATCTCAAAGAAGAGGAAGGCATTGAGTTATAGCATTCATGGCCAAATTATGGTTATCGCAGTTTCAGGGGTGAAAATATTCACGGTTATGGGTATGATATGGTGGCGAATCTGGGTCGAGCAGGCGGTTAACACGGGCATCTGATATCAGGGTTTTAGCGATAGCGGCTGGATTTCATGGAGTTACAAATGTAATATCATACACCTTTTGTCCCAAGGCGTGAAAATACAATATGTGCCCCATATCAAGAGAAGTCGCTGAGCATTTCCAGTAATAGAGGTTTGTCATTGTAAGTCCAGAAGGGGATACCGCGCGGTGACCGGGGCTAATGTGAGGGGATTGGGATTGCTAATTGCTTACCAAATCACCAACACCCCCCCTATTGGTAACAATGATCTTGGAGGTCTTAAGTCCGAAAGAGTGCGACCACAGTCTGACTGAATCGTGGCTCAGAACTGGACAATTACCAATTTATCTGAAGACACTGATTCCTTCTCGAGACCTTTGAGTCATTTGTGCAGAAAACAATTTCTTGGTGCGTTAGATGCCCGGATAAGAACCACTGTCATTGTGTTGAGCCACAGGACAAGCAGGGTACTTTCCACAGCCTCGCTTCGTTTTCAATCTCTGTTGCAGGTTCAGAGTCTGTAGAGCGTCTATTACTTATATCCAGTGCCTGGGCTAACATCATGCGCAGATCGAGCATTACATCAAACCACCAAGTTCAACAACCCGCCAACACACAGATTACCCAACATGGCAGACACAGAGCAAGCAAAGGCTGCTGTGAATACAGATGAATCAACCACTCAGACTTCATCTCCCCAGCCAACCACTCTTACTGCCAATGACGATGCGTCGTCCACTGCAACAACTTCGTCACTGCCGCCACTGTCACCAACCGAGTTCAAAATCTACAACCGCTTAGCTGAACAAATGAAGTACTTTGTAAGCTTGTTCATATTTTGCCATACCCTTGTTTGTTTCACTCTATTCCCTCACATACTCATCTCTCATTTTCCCTTCTTACATCTTCAGCACGACCACTTTGTAGGAATGTGGACAATCCTCTACACAGCCTGCGTCAACTCCCGCCGCCCCCAAAACATGTCCCTCAAGCAGTTCCTCGACGAGGGCCTCCGGCTGGTCCGCTACCTCGAGTCTCACCACTCCATCGAGGAGACCCACCTCTACCCCATTCTGGCCAAGAAGATGCCCCAGTTCAAGGCCGGCAAGAGCAACAAGCTGCTGAGGCAGCACGAGCTGATCCACGAGGGGATGGACCAGCTGCACGAGTACATCCTCATGTGCAAGAGCCGTGAGGTTGACTTGGAGCTGTCGGTCCTCAAGGAAAAGATGGACACCTGGGGGGAGGTGCTGATGAAGCATCTGGATGACGAGGTCAAGGAGCTGGAGGCGGAGACGATGAGGAAGTACTGGACGTTGGAGGAGATGAGGGCGATTCCTATCTGAAAGAATCTTTTTTTCTTCGTCAAAACGTTTCAGCAGAACATACACGCGGTAGTCTAAACCAAGACAGTAAACATATATCCATCTAATTTTCATCTTTCTTGCCCCCCAAGACCAAAACCTCGAGCTCAGGTCCCAAAGTCCAGGGGAAATAGATGATTCATGAACAAATCGAGAGAAAAATAAATAAAATAAAAACCAACCAAAATTGTGCAAATCAGGTATCCAACCATCCCTCCATCTTTCCTTTCAAGACAAACTCGAAGAATAAATAACTCCCTTCTGAAAGCAAGGATTCCTGCTTCTCGCCAACCGAAAATACAGAATCTCGCTCGCGCTCGGACACATCACACACGCATACACATGTATCATCGTAACTAAAAAATATCCATCCAGCCAACCATCATTGCCCTTTCCAATCCTTCCGCCCCACTGACATTAGACATGTGTCCCTTCCCCCTTTTATTCAGACATATTCCAGAGATACACGAGAGAAGCGGTCACACGTTTTCCTCTTTGGCAGGCACATCACGGTTCCCTCGATAGCTTTATTATGGAACCCCCAAATTTTAGTAAGGGGGGTTGGGGCCGAGAGGGGGGTAATCCTCAGGGCGGCCCAGAGTCGAGGGGGCACCGCTGGGGCCGGGAGCGCGGCCCTCACCAAAGTGCTTCTTGCGGAGGGCCGCCAGGCGCTTCTTCTTGGTGATGGTGTTGATGTAGGTGCCGATGATGAAGGACACAAGGTTGAAGAAGGGCAACCATGTGTGCTCGGGCAGGAACTTCTGGGCAAAGGCCAGGCAGAGAGGCGAGGTGATCCAGCTCACCTTCATCACCTTCCAGAAGCCAACCTTGACCGTGGCCTTTACTTGGTGGAAGTTCTTGGCACCTGCGATCAAGGCCATGGCGACGAGGTAGACGGTGTTTTGGATGGGGGCAATCTTGAAGAAACAACTGTGGTTAGCACATCATGGCCTGATTCAACATAGCCGTGCCATAGGAGACCTACAATCAAATTGCTGACGAGAATCTGCAAGATCTTGGCACGCAGGCTGGTACGGCCGCTGAAGGTCTTCTGCAAGAGCCAGATCAAAAAGTGGCCGAGGGGAGCGCTGACAAGTGCGCCATAGGTGGCCATCTTGGGCACGCGGGATGTGAAGTAGTTGCCATGCTTGTTGCGGTCCTTGGCCAGCCATGATGCGATCAACTCCTGAGCGCCAGCGAGCGTGCCGGCCGTGAGCATCTTGGTCCGCAGAGGGTTGGTCTCTAGTTGGCGGAGGTAGGCAGCGAGGTAACCCTTTGTCCCGGCATTCTTTCTGCCGCCGGTGAGGGCAGTACCGACGACGGCCGAGATGGGATGCTTTCCAGTGGTGCCGGGAAGGTCGCCGTGGGCAGCCTCGGCGATGGCGGCGGCGGTGCTGCCCACGAAGCCAACATCCTTCTTGCTCACGCTCTTGGCGGCATCGGTGATGGTGTGCTGAACGGTGTCCCGCTCAATCTTGATGGACGACATGGTCGGCGCGGTCAAATCGGCATCTAGCTATATGTATAACTCGTTCGGTGTCGCGGCGGCGGCGCACAGTTCGGTGTCGGCGGTCTGTCTACCTTGTGCCCAGGTCAACGCTTTGTTTACAACAGTGGAGAGAGTACGGGGGCAACAGGGCGGGTCTCGAATCCCGATGACGACGGCTGCAAGTCAAACGAAAACGGAGGCGCGTCGCAGCTGGAGGAGAAAGCCAATTGGGCTTGGAAATGACAAATGCTCTGGCGTGGGCAAAAAGAACAACTCACCAGTGTGATGCAGGAAGGGTACGGTGAAGAGGATCGAGGAGAGATGGCCGTCGTCGCGAAATCTCGGCTTGCACCAGCTCAGGAAACGGGGAGGCTGGTTTTTTGGATCGGATTGGGGCGCTGGGGGGGAGCAGACGAGCTCTCCCCCCATCGACGGGCGGCGCGACAGGGGCCCGCCCTTCAAGACAGGCGTGTGGGGACCTGAATGCAGACCACAGGGGACGCCGCTGATTGGTTGTTCTTCCCATGGCCCGAGGCTTTTGTTTTCCCCCACAGCTGCTGAGAGCGACAGCAACCACAGCACAACAGCACACGGCAACGTCTGATCCCTGCCCTTTCATCCCTGTCGCTCTCACTGCTTCCTCCAGATCTCAGCTCGTCTGGGCCAGTCATCCAGACCACCAGCACCACGCCTTGACGCACAGGGTTTCGGGATGTCCAAAATGTCTGATTGGCTGTGACATGGCCATTTGGCACTGCTATCCGACGAAGAAGTCAGCAATGGAATGAACGGAAGCTGTGGGAAAGCTTCCTCGGTAGCTCCACTGCCAGCCTTAAATGGCGACAACACTGCCCCGGTTTTTCATGAGCCGCATGCCATCCATGTCTTGGACCTTTAACTTCACCTCCACCTCATCCACAATGGACATCTTCCTCCTGCGTGTACAAGTATCTAGTGGTTTTCTAGAAGGCTTGTTCCATCACATCAATCTAGGTACTCTGCACATGTGTAGTCTGGCTCGAATAGGCATGAATGACACTCACTCCCCTCCACATCTCCACCTACACACCTCGTAGGTCAGAGAAGAGAAGACCCCGCCACAGACTCACAAAACCCTCAAGGTAGGCAGACCGAACGGATGAATTGTGTGTGGTTGTGGCCTTGAGCTGGTACATCCCAGCCTTGCCCGATGTTGTACAAAACGGATGGCAATGTTGAGTTCTGTTTCAAGGAGGCAACCGGGATTTAAATACACTAGGATCATGTCAAGCAAAGCAGAAGAAAAGGAACTCATCGCAGGTAGGTGTTGTATTTCTCTGGTGAAGATAGGTGTTTTATCTGAGTTCTGATGTCAAGCTTTGGTCGTGGGAAAGAGCGTTTGCCCATCTCCCCACCTTCCCGTTCACCTGGGTCTTGGTGGCTTTGGCTCTAGGCTTGAGGTGGAGAAGGAAGGCGCGATGGATGGAAGCTTTGAATGGTTTTCCAGTTTGTGCTCCTGCCAATCCTGAAGGTAAGCAAACGCGATGAATATTACTGGCTAAGGGGGTGCTCGGCTTTCCAAGCCCATGCCTGCGACCTTCAGGTGAGTCTGCCTGGCTCCGGAATCTATGGCTGTCTCCGCCGAAATCGTCAGCGACTTGACTGCTCCGTCATAATTCATAATAATAAAAAAGCCGAGCAAGCTCGCTAGCGTTGTTTCTGTAATCTGGATGCCATCTTCAGGCCTCTTCCTTCATCGCTATTCGACATGAGCACCACACCCCCATCAAAACCACCCCCGGGCTTCTCAGGCCCACCACAACAACAGCAGAGTCCACCTTATGGTGATAATGATGATGAGGGAAAGGGGAAGCAGAGAGTTTTGCCTCGTAACCTCGCGCTGTCAAATTACGATCCCCAGGCCGTGCCCGTACGTCCGCACGATATGAGCATCCCACTCTCAAGCCTCACAGCCTACCAGCTCAGACCTCCAGTTCGACTTTCCCGCGCCTGGAGGCCAAACTGCCACCATTCCGTCATGTCAACACTGTACCAGGTCAACGAGCGATTCAAGTGCGATAACTGCAAGAGGTCTCACCCATTTGGGTGGCTGTATCGCTGTGTCATGGACCGAGAACCTCTGATTATTGGGATAAAAGAACTCGGTTTCCAGGTATGTGCCTCTTCACTCAAACTCACACACAGAATCATTTGTTAACATAAACCCCCCAAGATTGCCTTTGATCAACTGGGCCACAACTTTTCCCAGCAAATGACACTCGGCAAACACGGCGCAGACGCACGAACCGAAAAGTACAGCTTCTTGGACGAAATATCACAGGAGCAACTCTGGAACTACACTCCAGAAGAGTTGAAGGAGATTCTCGCCCAACGCGACCACATCCTGGACGTGATAACTAACGAGCGTCTTCGGGACCAGGACTTCAACAATCAGTACGGGTTCAAATACCCCGATGATGACCGTCCTTGGATGCCGGACCCCAAGTATGAGTGTCAGCACAAAGTCTGTCACAGATGCCACCCTATCGGTAGACAAAAGTCTTGGGTTAGTCTGGATGGTGTTCTGAACGGAGATATACCTCCCACTGTAGCCACTGGGTATTCGTTCAGCCAAGTGAAAATGAGGCCATGTGTCGATGTGGAGACTGTAAAGAACTTGGGATGTCGGCCTGTTCCACTGGTAAGTCCATTCTCTTTTTATCCCATGTACCCTGAGATTCCACTGACGTATTCTCATGAACCAGCCCCGTGGCCACAAAGCCCGTGCCCCTGTCACTTCTTCTTCTTCTTCGGTCTCACCCAACGAGATCATTGATGACCACGTCATGACGGAATCGACAGGCATGGTTTACGATCAGGATACCGGGGATCTGATTGCCTCCATCTCGACTTTTGGCCCTCCGGTACTAGCCTCGCCACCAATAACAGCCGAGCCAGTCTTCTCCGTCGACTTGGATGGCCTATGGACTCGTATCACGGCCCCGGGCTACACCACTTCCGTCAAGGATGACGATACCGAATCTGAGACTGATCTGTCCTCATCCTTTGAACACGCCGAGCACAACAAAACAGATGCGGAAGAGGCCAATGGGATGGACATCTTTGGATCTGAACCTTTGGAGGTTATCGAGGGGGTGGCCTTGACCGAGGAGGCTGTTGAGTTCGGGACTGCAGACATTGTTGTCACAACAACAGCCAATGGCGTTGCAGATACTACAGGGCTGACAACCCCCACTCTGGGGGTACCCCCGGGTTTGAGCCCCAGTTCAGGAATGTCCAACGAGCAGTAATGGGGGAGGCATTCACAGCTGAATATCTTACGTTGTAGGAGCAGAAGTAGTAGAGCGAGTGGAACAGCCAGTGGGCTGAACTAGCTGTGTTCCATGCATAAAGGTTATGTCATTTCTTTTTCTCAAATGGCAATTTGTTCACCCCTTGTCATGTTGGGTTATAGGGGCCGGATCTTTCAGCGTATGGGGGATACCCTTTCTACAGCGTTGTATTTCTCGCTTTGGGTGGCTATTTGCTATGAATGATTAGGCAGAGCCCCTTGCTTGTTTTTTAAGATGACAGACAACAATCGATAATGCAATATGCCACTTGCCATGCGGTGTCAAACATGCAATCCAAGAGACAACAATCATACAAATAAATGTTATTCTTAAATTCGATACCGAGTTCAGTGTTGGGTTGTCCATCTATTTTAAAAACATCAAATTACCAACCATGATATAAACCGTCATCAAGGTTCCCCATGCACAACGGCTCTCCTGAGAGGGCCTCTGGTCGATTTTGTTGTGTTTGATCCTGTCCCAATCATTTTTCATTCCTAGGACACAACCAGAACCTATACAAACCGCAGTAATCTAGACCTCGAAAGCCTGTGAGGTAGGTTGCTTTTGGACCCAAATGATGAGGCCTGGTCTGGTCGGGGTTGAAAGCGCCTGTGTCTGAGTCTTGTGTATGGCGAGATGGGGCGAATCCAGAGGCGTCTCCAGACAATGATGCCTGCAGTTTATCTTGAGGGCAACAAGACAGCATGATTTTGACAACGCCGAGCCGGTAGGGTGGAAATTTTCTCATCCACATCGGTTCAGCTCGTCAACAGCCATCATCACCACTCCCTCACCCCTCAAACCCACCACCGTCCTGCCCCTCCAGCATAAATCCAGGACTCCAGTAATCCCACTCACCCCCAGCCTGCTTATCAACCCACAGCATCCCCTCCCCGACCAAATCCTCCACCGCCGTTTTGGCCCTCGCCCTCGCCCACTTCAAATTCACCATCAACATCGAAACCGACACATACCCCAGCACCTGCACCGCCTCCAACACAGCACTCTGATCCGTATTCAGCTCCTTCGGCACCGACCGAATATACGGCTTCGACCCCACCCTCACAATCGAGTACGCCGAACCCAACGGCTTGAGCGTCCCTACCGCCCGCAGTACATCATCCTCCGTCAACCCCCCCCCTTCCTTCTGCCCCGGACCGCCCATCTGCTTCTCCTGCCTCACCTGCAGCAGCTCCCTCACCTTCCTCACCTCAATCAACCCCCCGTTCTCCCCCCTCCTGTCAGAGCAAACCTCCACCACTTTCACCGCGAGCTCAAAGTAAAAGTCGTTCACCGTCCTCCCTAGCAGCTGGCCCCAGATGGAGCTCTCCCCTCCCTTTCCCCCGCTGCCTTCGTGGCTGGCCGAGGCGGCCAGAAAGTCCACCCCGATGGCGGTGCACATCCGGGCAAACTGGGCGCGGAAAGAGGGGTTGGAGCGGATTTCTTTGCCGTGTTGCTGTGCAAACTGCTGGAGGAGGGAGCGAAAGACGGAGAGCTGAGTTTCGAGGGCTTGGGCGTTGGTGGTGCGGAGGGCGGTGCCGTGGTTTGCGTACGAGGCCGAGGTGAGGCGGGAGCGATCAAAGGCGGCGAGGCCGACGCCTTTGCGGGACATGATTTCGGTGTTAAGCTTTCCTTGGACTAATGAGAGCAGGGTGTTTTGGTGTTGGGGATTATGAGCAGGGTGAGTTGGTGAATGAGTGAGGTTGGTGACGAATGATGAATGAAAGCGGGTAGCTTCAAGGTGGGAGGCGGGGCGATGAGATAAGCAGCCACAGTTGGGGAATCCGGGGAAGCCCCACTAGGCCGTTCGCCCACCCCTGGCTTGGCAAATAAACAGTGATTCAGGGGCACCTGTCAGCCACAATAAGCTTGCCAAATACGCAAGCTTGGTTATGACAGGACTCAAAGCACCAGCCCAACTTTACCAACAGCTTTCAGGAATCATTTTTCTGCACCATGCACCCAAAGACCAATCCAAACCCCCCCGAGAAGATAACCACCAAAGAGCTGGGCCTTCAATTGTCCCGCGTTCCAACACCACAGCAAAGCGCCAACACAGCTAGTCGTTAAAGCTGACCAGCCCGACTTCTCTTCCCTTCTCGTCCAATTCAACCATAACCGGCTGATCATCATCTTCGCTATTCCAGTTCTCGTCCTCCTTTGCATCCTCATCTTCGCTACTGCTGCTGTCCTCTCTGTTGGCACCAGAACCCTTTCCCCCAAGGTCCCAGCCCAAACCAAACAAGAAGCATTCCAACTCTTCAAACCTCTCTCTGGCCTCCGCAATCTTCTCACTCTGCCCTGGAATACGAATTATCGTGTCCTGCCCCTGAACACGAGTCTTCATGTCCTGCCTAAAGCTCTCCAGCGCCTTCTTCAACCGTTCCCTGCTTCCCCTCTTGACCTGATACAACACCCTATCCGGATTCGGACCAGCCTCAGTCTTGGACTTCCCCTTGGCCCCACCCAACACAGGCGTGTTGTCCCCCTCAAGACACACCTCTGTGAAGTACAACTGGGCATGCAGAATCGTAATCATGTCTCCCACAAACTTGGGTCGTGCCCAAACCAAATCCCAGGATTTCAACACCACTCTCAACACCAAGTCCCACCAGTGTTCAAGGCAGGCCAGGTTGCTGAGCAAAGTTCCGGTCAGAAAGGAGAATTGTATCTCGGAGAGTATCTCGTCCATTACTTCGTCGTGTAGTCTGCCAATTAATCTTCCGGACCCAGCTTCCCTCGGTATGTGGGAGAACGGGATAAAGTGAAACTGGCCATCATATTTTGCTTGCATTGCTGAACTACTTTCCAGCGGCAGGTCTGGCCTGCGATCAGTAGTCGAATCGACAAGAAATTCGTTGTTACGTGGCTCCAATTTGTTTCGAGGAATGGTGTCGGTAGTAATATCATCCGTCAGCATGGCCCAGAGGGACGCAGAATCTCGTGACCAAACCGGCTGCGAAGAGTCAGTGAGTGTAAACGAGTAATCAGCAACTACCGGTTCACCACCGGACCGGCCCTTGTTGTTGGTCAGCCCATCAAGGGTGTATGGTACGAGTTTCTCAAAATCCGCTCTGTCAACAGCATCCTTCTTCTCCTCAGGAGTCGGTTCGGCCAGCACCTCGTTGAACTTGTCCCACTTTATGATCCAAAAATCTCCTCGCCAATTTTTTGACACGAACCAGTACCCTGACCGGAAGGGAGCACCTGGTTGTTGCACCCAAAGAAAATGACGCCCTGGCGGGAATTTCTGAAACCCTAGGAAGCTGGTGGTGGTAGTCATGGTCATCAAGTCCAGCCCAACGGTGAAGTTGTCTGGTAGGTCTAGTATCCGTAATGCGTCCCTGATGCTCTCGTGCCATTCATCATTTTCATTTGGCCGTACAGTGATATCCTGCTCGAGTCCATGGCCGGCATTTTGATCCCGTGTGCTTGGTTGTGTGATTTGTTCCATGATGTCAGAGGGTGTTGACTTGATATGCGTTGATAGCCGAGGATTTGGAAATAAGGTGTGTCGTTCCTGGCAGCCAAAACAGGGCAATGCCTTGCAGAGAAGGGGTATCTGATACCTTCGTTGCGAAAAAAAAAGTTATTCCCTTTTTATTTTGTGGGTGAGCGAGGGAGGGTCTTGAAATGGTGTGAATATAAGGTTTTAAAGTGAGCTGCTGGTGCCTCAACCTTTCCTGAAATCTGCCAACCGAAAAATGACTGGGCAGTCTCCACACACACACATGCACACACACACACACACACACACCGCTACAGATTGCTGCACGTTCAAGCTGATCACTGGCTGTCATCCGCAAACCGAAAGGCTGTCAAAATTTCAAGGTAGAGCTGCAAATAGTTTTCCGGCTTGTTTTTGTCTCTGCGAATAGATAGTGACTCTAGCTGAGTTGTGTACATGGTGGTGGAATGGCCAAACTGAAGACAAGCTGCATGAATTGGCTGCGCTAGACTCGTCTTTTACTTGGCGCATTTGACTTCCTCTTTTTAGAACCCGTGCACGTAATTGCTCTTATTATTCCTAGACCCGGGCATCGCGTGTGCAAAAGCAAGCCACCTCCGTCTGCAAAGTGGAGGTGGGTGCGGGGGAAATGGGGCGGAGCCGCGGCGGCGGCACGGGACGGGATGATTACCCGCTGACCGTTGATCCGGGGGAGCGCACGGGGCGATCGTCAAAAAGTCAACCAGGGACAGGCCCGCTCGCCCGGGCTTTGGGGGGAGGGGGGCGGACGAGGCTAAGCAAACAAGCGCGCACAGTGCAGCCCGTACGGAGCCGCGGCCTTTTAGTGCCAAACTTGGGTGACGGGCTCTTCACCTCAGCTTCCCTCTAAAACATGTCGTCCCGTCCCGGTTCCAGTGCGCCGGTATGACGGACCCTGCGGTAGTGTGCGGGACGGGCTGGGATGGCCAGATGGTAACGGAAAGGGAGCTAAACAAGTCTTTTTTCCTTTTTCTCACTAGGCTTTTTAGCCCTGTGCGACGCAACCATCACAAAACGTGGCAGGTATGGGGCATGGATGGCACCAGAATGGAGCGAAGGAATGCTAAGGTAAAGAGACTGAACCGATGGAGTGCATATGCAACCAAGTCTTGGTGGTGGTAGGTTAAGGTAGGTACAGTACATTACATTACCTACTCCCTATCAACAGAGTAAGAGAGAGACGAGAAGAGCCAGGTCAAACGTTGCCCAACTGCTCGTATTTTCCCCCCTGCTGTACGGTTGAGAAAACTCCTTGTCCTGTATCCCCGGCACAGTTATCTATCAACGAGCCCTGTGGTCTGGTTATCTGGCCCGTTGTATCAATGTCAGGTCGTACGTACCTGCACAATGCATATCATCATCCATCCATACAGTATCACCCACTGCTTTCCCAACGGGCCACAGCACTTGGCATGCTGCAGGGCACATGGAGGTTAGGTAGGCACTGCCCTCGAGCATTTTACAGGACAGCAAGGTAGCAACCGTCACACCGAGCCCACTGACTGCAGCATGTAGTTGATTTAAACGAGAGTCATCGGGTCCCCTTTTTGTGATTATCCGTATCTGCAACCCGCCCCGGCTGCTCTCCCTCGGCTCCAGTCAATTGGGTTCCAACATGTCGGTCCTTTTCCCGGTCCCGGTCCCGGTCCTTGGCTGGCAGATTCCGACAATCCATGTCCGTCTTGCTTCCATGTTTCTTGCACTGTCACCCCATCCCGTCGTCATGTGCCGGGTGGGATATGTGCAGCAAGCATGTGTGCTGCTTCCTGCGCGTACAGTAGCATTCGCTTTTCTCGTCAGATCATTCCCGGCAGGCTGGCACTCGGGAAGAGCAAAAAGCTGCCTATTTCAACCTTTGCATAGCAAGTGAGTATAGCTCCCAGTCCCCTCCTTCTTTCTCTTCCGGTATCTCCCTCCGCCCCACCCCCCCTCCCCCCTTCCATCCCAGCCGGTTTCTTCTCAAGCAACCAAAGTATGACAGGTGTCACCCAAAAAGCAAGTCATCTGCCTCGCATCTTCTTCTCGTCCTCGGCAACGTTCATGTAGCCCAGAGGCTTTGCTGCTGTACACCAACCTGGCGAAGAGAAAACCGTCGAGCAACAAACTTTTAGTTTTCGTTAAATTATTCCACCATCCATCCCTCCCCTTCCCGGCCCGCTCCCGAAAGACAACCTCCCGAACCGGCCCGATTAAACCCCCCAATGCCAAAGAAGAAAAAGAAGAAAAGAAAAGTGTGGTTACACAACGCTAGCTAAGCAACTGCGTCATCCCAACAGCAACCCCCTGTCGCAGTTCACTCAGTTTTGACAACCATTCCCCCCCTTCTTCCAGAAGAAGAACAGTCAAAATGACTGCAATGTATATATACATTTTCCACTCAGTTAACTAACCTGTATTCTCCGTAATAATTTAAAACGTCGGCAGCACACCCAACGTTATTACCCCTGAGGAAGAAAAAAACCACAACTCAACAAAAACCGTTGACGATGCATGGCTGGGCAGTCCGCCACCGAGACTAAACATCCCCACGTTACAACACAACTTAATCGCTAGGGGTCACCCCGGCCATGGCGTCAAAGTTCGTCCACAGATACAAAGAGAGGGCAGGTAAGGAAGGTCTTGTACCTCGCAAGTACCGGTACTTCTGTATACCTGCCCTTTTGCTCTCGGCCACCTGCCGCCTCGAGGAAGTTCTCGTCCTACAACTGCATCCCGCCGTTTGTGGCACCTTCTCAACAGTGGGAACGTGTTCGTCTTCTAGAAGAATAAACTAAAAGGGTTCGGGCGGTAGCTGCAGCAGCATCGCACATGGAAAGTTCTTGCCAAAAGGGTTACACAACACAGGAACAAAGATCAGAGAACGGGAAGGTAGAGCGCTTGGCCGTTGTTTGTTGGAGTTTTACAATTTTGATCCTCAAGTTTCTAGATAAGTTCCGCTCTGCTTCTTGAGAGGGGGGCGGCGGTTGGATGTTCCTCTTCCTCGCCTCATATGTATGTGGACATGAGCCTGGTCTGGTTTTTTCCCATACCAAGTCAGAGCCCATACCACGGCGTGCTTATATAACGTAACAAATGCTTGGGTAGGTGGACGGTCGCCGTATCATATGCAACCGCACCTTTTCCATTGCCTGCTGGCGAAGCCGCACCACGAGCAATCCAGGGAACGGCTTTCCAGTTGCCAGGGCCGATCGTCGGCGGCAATGCCAGTAGTCAGTGACAAAGGCACCTCCCAGCATGATCAAATTATGCACGCCTTTTCCTTGCTCTCCACCCTTTGCTTGCGTCTGTTCCGAGCATTGTGTCATGCTCCTCACTCAACAACGCACAAAGCCATTACCCATCCTTCTCTCGTTTTCACCGACTGCCAACACGCACCTCCCAATCCTCCTTTTCCCTATTTCCTGATCTCTATAATCTTTCTTTCAAAGCCTTGCAAAACAAAGTCGCAAAACACCCCCCGCTCTCAATTTGATTTGATGTGCAGGAAAGAGAAGAATAGACATGTAGACATAAACAATAAGCGAGAATTCAATCAAGACACAGACAACTCCACACATCCGCCAACCAAGCATTCTCCATCCCCGGGGTATTTCCTCCACAACCGAAAAATGAAAAAGAGGTCTCGCAACCCTCCCAGAAAGTATACAGTTTTGGTAAGATAACATTAGCGCGGGAAGGTTGCCAAAAACAACAACACAAGAACCACAACAAACACCTTCAACCCAATGCTCCGAGACAGCCATGACTTTGTAAATGCTCCGCTCCGACCAAACCTGTCGATACCAACCTAGCCCCCCTATCCTCGTCAGCCGACCTCGAAAATTATCGGCAGCTTGTGTGAACGCTCCACAAAAATCAAAGTAAAGCCATATCGGCGTTTCCTTTTGACCGGCTCTACGGCACGAAGTGTAGACATGACGCCATGAGGATCTCGAGCATTCAGCTCCATGGTGGCATTGTGCCATCGTCATAACCTGCTCCACTCCATCGCAAAGCCTCCTCCCTCTAGTGGTTGTTTTGGCCGCCGTTGTCTTCAGCAAAGCAGTGTGTTAGAATGCAACATTGCCGACAGCATGCCCGATCAGGGTTACATACGCTGGTTATACATTGGCTGAGATGTTTGACCGTACGTAGGGGGCGAGTAGCTGGGGTAGACGTGAGCAGCGCTCTGGTACTCGGAAAGGGGCTGCTGCATGCCCGCCGAAGGAGGGGCAGGGTACTGAGCAGGACCGTAGCCAATCGGCGGGAGCTGAACGGCCCTCGAACCCGAATATGTGGTGGCTGGTTGGGCACCGTCGGCGACGGAGGAATCCGCCGTGCCTTGCGCAGCAGCGGCGGAGGCGGCAGCCTGGCGTTGACGCTCTTCTTCCGCCTTCCTTTGAGCTTCCTCCTCCTTCTTGCGCGCCTTCCACTCTTTACGTATTTCCTTGAATTCTACGAGGCGCACAAGTTAGTTATCAGTCGGGACATGGCGTTGTTATTGAATACCAACAGGCCGGTTCGACACAGCGCTAGCCCGCAAGGACGCAACGCCAAAGGGAACCAAAACTCGGGAAACCAAAACAAGCGCGCGCTGGTGCGGCACTAAATTGAGCAACACAATGAAAAGACACACATACCTTCAGGAGTCCTCTTGTTTCCATGACCCTGCATGGTGACATGCGCATTGAGATGGTTGAGTGTCCCATAGGCCTTTTCGCACCCATTCCACCCGCACTTATACATGCGCTCGATTTCTTCATATCTTCTCCGAGGGCGTTTATGTTGTTGCGCGCCCGGAATTGGCACGAATGAGTACACCTGCGCCACAGCCGTTAGCAAACTGTCGTTTCCCAATCTTTCAACCTCTGTGCCATTCCGATCGTTGTTCTCGACCCCCCTCCAAACCCCTGATTGCCTGCTTACAAGTGGAGCCACGTCGATTCCACAGACAACAAGATCACCAGCAGAGTCCGATGCCGGAGCGTCCTCCCCCCCCCCAAAAAAAAACACACCATGGTCCCATACCCGCCGCATCTCTTCGAGCGCGAAGTGGTGTTCTGGAAAGGAAGACACACCAAACTCACCTGATTAGGTCGTGGTTGAGCAGCTGCCGATGCTGATGGGGCGAAGACAGCGTGGTGGCCTCCGGCCATAACCCCGCCAGGGGACTGATAGGTGGCCCAATCTGGTCGACTTGTCTGGTAAACACCCGAGTGGGCGTATTGGTGGGACATGTCTTGATGGGGAGCGGCGTAGGGCGAATATTGCGGATGAGAATACGTCGTCGGGCTTGCTGCGGCGATTGATGGATCTATAGGTACTCCGCTGTCAGATCTGGCTTGCTGCGGGTTGTGATGGCTACGCCCATCTTGTAAAGGCAACGGACTGGTTGGTGTTTGCGCCATACCTCCACTGCTGCCTTGGTGGTTGCTGGCCGGGTGGTAGGAACGCTGGAGATGGGTGTCCGGAAAAGTGCCGTTGGCAGACCGGGCCGAGTGAGGAGGATACACGCTGTACTCTGAAGAAGTTGGCGTGCCTGCTGCCGGGTACGCGGTTGCTGACCTCACTTCTGGCTGCTGAGAATATGTTGTCGATGCAACCGTAGCAGGATCTACAGAAGAGGCCTCAGATTGGGCGTCGCCGACGGTACTAGGATAAGGCGATGGCAAACCTGAATAGTCGGCAGTGCGTTCCATATGCTGTTTGCCTGGCAGCTGTTCCTGGCCAGGGCGGGGGAGTGATGTAGCCTGCTGTGGTGGAAGCTCCCTAAGCATACTCCCGTCTGGGTGGAATCGGCGTGAAGCGAGCTGCTGGTGGAGGCGTAAAGCGGGAGGTCTGGCGGATTGAAAGATGGCTGCTTTCGTCCCAAGTAGCGGGCGGCGGCGGGAACAATGTATTAAGGCGTTCAGACAGACAAGGGGTAGAGGGCTGTAGCCTTGATGAATCGTCGATGACCCGGCACCTGATAGCTCGAGGACCGGCGATGCTGGCGCTCTTATTTAGCTTTGTTGGGCCCAGACGGTCTTCCTCTTGGTAGCTCTGAGGGGACTCCGCAGAACCAGGGTCCTTGTACTTGACTCGATGGGGGCTTGTTGATAGGCGTCCACCAAGCAGATCAATCCAGTCACCAGACAAGGATGGTTCTGACTTTCAAGAGATCCACCCTTGGCGGAAAAAAAGTTTGGCTAAAATGCGCCCAGTGCCTCTCTCCCTCTGCCACTGCACGATTCTCTTTTCAGGGCGAAGGCGCTAAAAGGGCTAGAAAAGTGGCTCTCCCTCTCGACAGTACGGGATAGCTTGATGGGTCTGTTTTAAGGTTTGTGCTTTGCTGAGGACTGACTCTGTTGATCGACGACGGCGGCTTGTCGTCGCTGATGTATGTAAACAGCTTGTGATGATGGAGGATGCTGTGTGGTGATGAAGCCTGTCGCCTCTGCGAAAAGAGAGGCACGTTCCAGATGCTGATTGACGTGCAGACTGAAGTCGGGAGCCGCCCTCTTGAGAAATGCGCGAGGGAAAATCGAGCTTAGTGCGGGAGGACGCGAATTTTATACAGGTGTGGTGAGTGGGAAATGAGATAGATGGGGTACCGGTAAGCTGTATGGTCCAAACCTAGCAGGGCCGGTATAATTCTCCAGTTGCAACAGATGAAGGGTGGTCACCCCAGTTCAGGCTACCCACTGTGATGGTGCGCGTGGACGAAAGTGAATGAGAGGGAGGGGTTGACGTTCTCGAATCGTTGACAAGATGAGTGGAGCCCTGTGTGGAGGAGGATGTGCTGAGCCTGGGCAGGCACGTCCTGCACAAAATGGCTGGTAATTACTGGAAGTCGGTGAAGGTGTAAATACAATATGTTATTTGACCTTGAAGGCCTGTTGAGATGTCCTCAGAGGCGTGTACTGCTTGCTGTCTTTTGTCTTTTTTGACGCGTGGTCCAGGCGAGTTATCACTTATGGAGTGGCTTGCTTTGGAAGGCCACCTCAGACAACAGGCAGGCACTGCGTGAATTGAGCCGATGCTTGGTATGTATGTAGTGTAGATGCTGGGTCCTTGCGAATGGGTGCTTGCGGTTGCTGAACGCTGGGCAGCAGCAGAATGGGACACCAGCCGACCTGGAGCAACGAGGAATCCCCACCAGCCCACAAGTGATCGGGACAGGGGACTGACTGATGATACCCAGGTAGGTTACTGCGGAGTGTGCGGTCAAAAGGCAGTACGGGCCGGGGTTTGTTGTTATTTTGTTGTTGTCAGTTCCCGGCTTCTGGCCGCCTCCCGTTTCTCGTTACCCGTCGACAACACACGGCGACCGGCTGTTCTACGATTTCCGGTGAAATAAGGCGGGCAATAGGTAATCGTTTTCGCCTTCGGGGACCCTCGGCCTTTGATGATCCAGTGACTGTCCAGGTTGCCCCCAGGGTTTGCGCTTTCTCTTATCGAAGCCGCAGGATAATTCAGCTAAAAAAAGCGGGCAGCCAGCCAATCGCCCATGCAACCCCGGCTTCCTGGTCTGGTGCGAGCCCACCTCAGGTGGATTTGCCTGCCAGGATGTGCCCTCCTGCTGAGCTCCCCCCTCAATGCCCAGCTGTAGGTTAATGACTCGTGGCTCGAACCTCTTGCTGGTGAGGGACCGTCAAGTCCAATCTGTGGCCCGAGATGCTGAGCTGGTTGGAGGTATTGTTGCAGGCTGTCGGCACGTAAGAAGCCCTCCTCCGAGCGGTTCAGCGGACAGTGAGGAAGTGGTAAATGTATGCAGATGTTAAGTTGTGGTCAGTGTTTGTGTGTTCGGAGAGGTTGCAGCGTGTCTGTGCTTTTTTGACGCGCTTGGGACGGAATGGTGGGTCGAACAAGAAGGGCAACTGCCAAAAAGAATTGGGGGCAACCAGCTCGCAAATCCTGCCGATGGGCCGTTTTTTTTTTTTTCCTC